>NC_134359.1:255386709-255692959 GCF_048569485.1 Anomaloglossus baeobatrachus | reverse complement strand
AAGGCAGTGCCATACAGGCAGTAAGACGCTGAATCCAGGCATACCTGTTTTAGAAAGATCCGATGCTTGGTTGCAGAAATATCTTTAATCAAAGTTGCAGAAATGCACTGCACTTTGATTGACAGGTGCAATGGGGGCTGGCCTTTGTGGGTCAGGGCCTCAGTGTTTATTCCTCCTCCAGCGTTCCCTGTATTGTCCCCTTTTATTTATTTGAAAATCGTGCTGCCATTGCTATCGCTGACACATTGCCACAGTAATTCTGTCTTCATCACAATGGCACCGGAGTCCGTGCATGCACGTACCGGGTTCTCCAGCAAGATCTTATTGAACATACTAGGCTGAAGACCAGTGCTTTTTTTGCGGCGGTACGCGCCGTTACGGCGTACCAAAAAATCCGAAGAGGGCTGAGGGAAAGCACCTCTGGCTCTGTCCACATGGCTAATTTCAAAACTATGCAAATTAGCCATGTGTGGAGTGGAGGCACAAGCAAAGCAGCTATTGGAGCTGCAGGACCTGTGATGATGTTACGTACATGTGACTCAGGTGGGCGGAGTCATGGAGTTTTGCCCAGCGGGAAAGAAGATGGAGGAGTGCAGAGTATGTGAGTAGATGGGTGCAGAGGGCGGCAGGCTGTGCAGGGGGAATAGAGTGAGATCAGGGGTATGGAGAATTGAGAGACGAGGGGGATGGAGGATAGAGACATCAGGAGGATCCAGGATGGAAGGCGCAGTAGCATAGCTAGCGGGGGGGGGCAGAGAGTGCGGCCGCCCCGGGTCCCGTGCTCAGAGGGGGCCCACCCGGAGCTGCAATACCATTAACTATATCAGCGTAAAGGAAAGGGAACTTGTCACCTCCAATATGCGTACAGACTACAAAACTGAATAATGAGAAACAGGGCCGCACCATCCATTGGACAAGTTGAGCAGTTTGCTCAGGCGGCACTATATTCATGGGGACGGCAATGCGGCCGGGGGGCGGAGCTGTATGGGGACTGCCGTTTTCCACCGCCCAGTGCATCAACACGTAAACCGTGCACAGGATCTCCCGGCCGCCCAACAGCACCCCCTCCCCGCTCCTCAATCTCTGCCGCCGGCTGACAGTCCACCCCCCCGCTCCTCAATCTCGGCCGCCGGCGCCTGACAGCAGCCCCCTTCCCCCCCCGCAGCACTGCTGAAGACTATGAGTGGCAGAGGCATTTGCACAGATGTAAAAACAAAATCTGCGCACACACTGATGCCTCTTATAGTACCTCGATCCCTGGTGCCATTTTATTGAAGACACTGCGGTGAAGACCACCCAGGGAAAGAAGGGGCAGGAGTGAGATGGAAACACAGATAAAGACAGACAGGGGAAAACCAAAACTCTAACACATTGCAAACTCACAGGAACAAACAATAAGAGACTCAGCAGAAAAGCAAGAACAGGAAGGTAGCAAAACAAGACAAGGGTTAACTCCACTACTGCAAACAGCAACAAGCACTACAACCACCGGTTAATGTGGATCATAAAACCTCACCAGATCAGCTAAGATAAACTATAGCTGGCATAGAAGGAAGGATCTAGCCAGCATATAAAGGAGGGGGGGAGCAGATGTGATTGGCTCCCCTACAACATGTGATCAAAGGAGACTAACAAGCAGACCAGCAGAGATTAACTCTTGCTAACCTGTCTATGAACTACCAGTTTGTTGGTCGACAAACTGAGTCTGCCTGCGTTGCTCACAGACATCAGAGAATTTACCAGGCACAGTGTCAGAATGTGTAGTCTGAACAGATCCCACCATCACCATGACACTCAGCGATGTGTGTAAAAAACCTTTGTGTGACACCTTCATATTCATGAGCTCTGTAAAACCACATGCCACCACTGATTGGTAGCTTACTGCCTATGCACTGTGTACACACAAAGTGGCCAATAAGTGGTTGGGGAGGGTAAAATAGAGTTCAACATTAATAGAACTGTTTTTAAAACATTTCTTGTTACGTTATTGTGACGCCCTGGGCAAGCCAGGGGTCACAGGTCACAACACCAAACGTACCCCACATTCCCTGCAAGTACATCAAGCTAACCCAAAATCCTTGTTGCCTTCTTCCAGGGGCTGATGTCCACACCAGGGGGTGGGCCGCCCACCGAGGAGTTCACAGCCCTGGAGGCGGGAAGAACCAGGCAGATAGAGTTTGGAGGAGGAAGTGGAAGGAGTTGAAGTTGAAGTCTAGCTGAGGGCTAGAGTGGAGTGGAGTGAGGGAAGTGAAAGTAGAAGGAAGTGGTAGAGGAGTTCAGGAGAGAAGCTGAAGTAAAGTGAAAAGAAACAGTTTGTAAAGCCTGAAGTTGATTCGGGTGTGTGCCTCGGACAGTGACAGCAAGGTCAGCAGACGGCGGTGATAGTCTGCAGGGGGACTGCTCGGAGGTTGCTGGAAGGACCGCGGACGGTGATGACCCGGCGGTATCGGAGCAGTATACGAAGAACAGTCAGAACCAGGGCAGGGGCCTTTCGGATCCCGGCAAGGCTAGGAGTCGCCATAATTTGCCAAATCCGTCAGTGAAGGGGACGTCTGTCTTTTAACAACCAAGTCCCGATTGAAGGCAACAGCCCGACCGTGAAGGGGAGACACCGCCACCGCCAGGGCACCAGTTTCCCAGGGCTAGCGCCTGCGGGCAAGAGTAGAGCTCCTTCGGCCCAGCTTGAAGCCGAGGAGTGGGTAACCGGTGGGAACCCATCGCTACCAAAAGGACTTTACATAGGTGCAGGGAAGAGACCGTCACCGCTAACTGCAGGGAACATCAGCACCGTGAACCGTCCGAGGGACCCGTCCAACCAGCCGTTTGTTTACCGAGAACTGTGTCGTGTTTACTGGCTGAGTGAGTACCTCCGTGCCGTGCGGCACAGCGCTGTCCCTGCGCCCCTGCACCTCCACAGGCCCCATCCCCGCCTGTTCGCCATCCCAATCACATCACCGGGCCCCGGGAGCACCACAACCCCTACCCACGGAGGGCACATCAACAACTGGCTGCTCCATACCATCACTCCCGGGCTCCCCATACAGAGCAGTGGTGGTGTTAACAAATCACCACAACCGTGGGTGGCGTCACGGACAATAAACTATCCCAAAACACCAATTCCACTTTTCACTCACGGGCGAGGAGCGCCGCTCGAGTCCCCGGGATCCGGCCCATCGCTCGAGCCACCGAGCAGCGGCAGGCCGCAGCAGCCGCGGCAGCCGGACCCGAGCAGTGGGAGAGCGCGGCGTCCCCTCCTCCGCCCGCGACAACTTGGCGTCACGAACAGGATCTTACCGCTCTGCCGTTGGGTAGAGGTGCGCCTTGTGACCGCCGGAGGTATCCGGCTGAAAAATTTTAGAAGTCGCCATCTTTGGCGCGAAAAGTTCCCGCTCGAGCGTCTTCTCGAGTAGCAGAGGCGCGAAGGCCAAAACCCCGCCCCAATAGAGGAGGGGCCGGAAAGAAGCTAAGGGGGACGCGATGGCGGCTGGCTGCATGTGAACGCAGCTATAAAGGCAGGGACGCCAGGACTCTGCGGACATCTTGTTCCTGGGAGAAGCCGCCAGCAGCATGTGGATGCCGTCCCGCAACACCGTAGCCCCCGCGCCTGGAACCGCGGCGTGGGTGGAGATCCGGACCGCGCAGCTCTACCAAAGGCTGCAGGTCAAGATGTAGCTCCTCATGGAGGAGTGGGAGACCGACATGGCGGACGTTATAGCAACCGTGCGGAGACGTGAGGAGGAAGCGGAGGAAGGGAGGGTGAGTGACCCACGCCCCGATGCCCTTGAAGGGCCGTTCATCGCGGCTGCGGGACCCGGTCCAAGCCCTCTCCCCCCGCTGCCTCCCTCGCCACCCGTCTCGGAAGCCGTGACCCCGCCATTAGGCCCGCTACCACCGCAACCGGTAGCGATACCCAGCATGCCCGCCCAGGCGGGCCGACCTGTAGCCGGAGCCCGTAGTCGACCGGAGGTGTTGCCCTGGAAGGCTCCGAAAACCGAACCGGAGGCGTCTTCCGAGAAAGTCCCCGAGCCGGAGCCGATGACCCGCTCCGTGCCGAAGGCCCAACTGCGGAAAGCCCTTGTGCCCATCCCCCACACCTCGGCTGAGGTTGCGCCAGGTTGCCGATGCAAGGCAGCGTCTAAGGCCACGTCACCGCGGGACCTGTCGCCCAGAGTACCAGCAGTGGGCAATGTCAAACAGGTCTTGCGGGGCCCGACCCGTGCGCCGGAGCTCGCAGCAGCGCCGTACTGGGACAGGGAGCCGGTACCGTTGGGCCTGGAGATCGGTGAGAGGGAGAGGAAAAAAGCGGAGCTGGTGGCCCGTGCATTCAGAGAAAAAGAGTGCCTCCGTCAGGCAACGTTCCGTGTCCGGGGCCCGCTGTACAAAGGGCAGGTGAGGCGGTTTGATGTCCGCCGGGGCTATGGGTTTATATATGAACCGGGCCTGGAGGCCGAAGTGTTTATAGCCCGGCGGGATGTGAATGCCCACCTACCTGAGGAGCATCCCGGTCGTAATTTGATGCCGGGCGACATCATGCAGTACACCCGGCACTGTGGGGAGAGGGGGTGGTTCGCCCTGGACGCTAAGCTAAGGGGCAGCCAGGAGGCCCGTGTGAGCGCCGCGCCCCCTCCCTCAGGTGATGCCAAAGAGTATGAGTAATGGCAGCGGAGCACCGTTGCACAGTCCCCGTTGGGACCACCAGTGTGTTTGTTTGAAAGTTTGATGAAAAATGAGAAATTGATTACCGAAGTTCACCTGATTCACATGTGATTTGGAAACCGGCCGTCGCCGGCACCGTTGTCCCTAGTGGGGACCGTTTGAAAAGTTTGCATGAGGAACTGCTCATGGACAAGCCCGTGAACTTGCAGGGCAACCACAAACGTTAAGTGGCTTGTAAATATAAAATATGTTGTGCAGCTACCGTAACCGCCTCCGGAGAGGCAGGTTGGAGGGAGGGCCCGCAGTGGAGTAGGCTGGGGCCCAGCCACCACAGGGACCGGTGGCTACCCTCTGGAGGGGAAGGACAGATCCCGCTCGGGTAACTTGTGCTGGACTGGGGTCAAAGGGGTGCTGCCTGGGTTTTAGGGGCAGCATCAGGGCCAGGTTACTTGGGTGGGAGAGAGCGGCAGCCGCAACCGTTTAATGTGACCGTTTGCAACGTTAAAGAACTGAACCTCCCGATGTGGGATGATGCCATAAAATGTAAATATGTTACCGTTTTTCTATTTTCACAGAAAACAAAAAGGAAAATAAAACCGGTGTTGGACGTGCAGCCCGAGGACGGTCTGCGTTTTGCTAAGGGGGAATGTGACGCCCTGGGCAAGCCAGGGGTCACAGGTCACAACACCACACGTACCCCACATTCCCTGCAGGTACATCAAGCTAACCCAAAATCCTTGTTGCCTTCCTCCAGGGGCTGATGTCCACACCAGGGGGTGGGCCAGGCGGTTGGCTCCGCCCACCGAGGAGTTCACAGCCCTGGAGGTGGGAAGAACCAGGCAGATAGAGTTTGGAGGAGGAAGTGGAAGGAGTTGATGTTTAAGTCTAGCTGAGGGCTAGAGTGGAGTGGAGTGAGGGAAGTGAAAGTAGAAGGAAGTGGTAGAGGAGCTCAGGAGAGAAGCTGAAGTAAAGTGAAAAGAAACCGTTTGTAAAGCCTGAAGTTGGTCCGGGTGTGTGCCCCGGACAGTGACAGCAAGGTCAGCAGACGGCGGTGATAGTCTGCAGGGGGACTGCTCGGAGGTTGCTGGAAGGACCGCGGATGGGTGGTGACCCGGCGGTACTGGAGCAGTATACGAAGAACAGTCAGCACCAGGGCAGGGGCCTTTCAGATCCCGGCAAGGCTAAGAGTCGCCATAATTTGCCAAATCCGTCAGTGAAGGGGACGTCTGTCTTCTAACAACCAAGTCCCGATTGAAGGCAACAGCCCGACCGTGAAGGGGAGACACCGCCACCGCCAGGGCACCAGTTTCCTAGGGCCAGCGCCTGCGGGCAAGAGTAGAGCTCCTTCGGCCCAGCTTGAAGCCGAGGAGTGGGTAACCGGTGGGAACCCATCGCTACCAAAAGGACTTTACATAGGTGCAGGGAAGAGACCGTCACCGCTAACTGCAGGGAACATCAGCATCGTGAACCGTCCGAGGGACCCGTCCAACCAGCCGTTTGTTTACCGAGAACTGTGTTGTGTTTACTGGCTGAGTGAGTACCTCCGTGCCGTGCGGCACAGCGCTGTCCCTGCGCCCCTGCACCTCCACAGGCCCCATCCCCGCCTGTTCGCCATCCCAATCCCATCACCGGGCCCCGGGAGCACCACAACCCCTACCCACGGAGGGCACATCAACAACTGGCTGCTCCATACCATCACTCCCGGGCTCCCCATACAGAGCAGAGGTGGTGTTAACAAATCACCACAACCGTGGGTGGCGTCACGGACAATAAACTATCCCAAAACACCAATTCCCCTTTTCACTCACGGGCGAGGAGCGCCGCTCGAGTCCCCGGGATCCAGCCCATCGCTCGAGCCACCGAGCAGCGGCAGGCCGCAGCAGCCGCGGCAGCCGGACCCGAGCAGTGGGAGAGCGCGGCGTCCCCTCCTCCGCCCGCGACATTATCACTTTAATTTTTTTTTAGCCCCCCTCCCCAGGCTAATTGAGGCAATGTGCACCAGGGCCTACATACAGACACTCACAAAAGTCAACCATTTAAATGCTTCTGTTAGTGATTGACAGCAGAATCTACATTGATAACCAGCAACGATCAGAGCTTACTGTATACTGCGCTGATACTGGGTTCAGTCTCGGAAGCTCTTTAGCGCCCTCTAGTGGTGGCAGAAGTCACACAGAATGTTATTTTGTGATGCATTATTATTATAAGTAATTTTAGGAGTTATCTACAGTGCCAAATGTACACTTTAACAATTAAGTGACTGTTTTATTACCTTAAAAATGTAAGAATATGTGATAAAGTTTATTCCTTCTAATTTTAAACTATGGTAAAAAGTCAATGTTTCCATATTTCTACTAATTAAATTTTATCAGCGGATGTATCAGCTGGTCCGCTCTGCTGGCTATGACCTCTGCTGTAGAAGTCAGGTCATCTGATTCCTTCCTGTGCTGTACAAGTTACTATAACGGCATCTCCTATGTCTGTCAGAGCCTGAAGCAGCAACGCAGAGGGTGAAGCTTATATACAATGTCCATTATGTACTAAAATGTATTGTGCTGTAGTTCTATCTATCAATCTATAAATCTGTCTACAGGTCAGTTTTGGACAAAGTGGGGCCCTGAGCAAAGTGGTGCCCCATATTGCACCATCACACTGAAACCTTTAGGTTACATTTACATGGGGTGAGTTCAGAACCTTAAAGCACCAATACAGAGTTTCTTTATATTTGCCAGTGCTTTAAAAATAGTCCCCTGTCTAATACTCAACCTCAGGTGTCTTCATCTGTTCCCTCCGCTGTTTGGGTCGGTCTCCGGTGATTTGTGACCTGCCGGCAGCTCCAGTTTTTCATAGGCCTAAAACACACTTCCGCAAAAAAAACGTCCGTGTGACACGGTCCGTTTTTCGGGTCCGTGTTCCGTTTTTTTGGGGCGTTTCTCCGGTACGTATAGCATCCGTGTGATGGCGTATGCGAGCCGTGTGTACGTGTAAAATGTCCGTGTTTGTGTGTAAAATGCCCGTGTATGTGTACGTGGAATGTCCGTGTGGAATGTCCGTTTGTGTGATGCACAATGTCGTTGATACATGTCGGCTGACAGCAGACAGAGTTGCGCGATGAGAATGAACTCGGGTGAACTTCACCCGACTTCATTGTCATGCCGCGGCTCTGTCTGTGTGCCGCGTACTGATTAGCGGTCACCTGTGAAGGATTCACCAGTGACCGCTAATCCCCCGAGTGACTGAAGTGAGCAGCCCTCTCTCATACTTACCGCTCCCCAATCACCAGCGCGGCGAGGAACCGCTGTGCAGAGAATACGCGGCAACAATTACTTTGAATATGCCGGCCGCTCATTAATCAATCTCGTATTCCCTGCTTTCCCCACCCACAGACGCCTGTGATTGGTTGCAGTCAGACACGCCCCCCACGCTGAGTGACAGGTGTCTCACTGTGCCCAATCACAGCTGCCGGTGGGCATGTCTATACTGTGCAGTAAAATAAATAAATGAATAATTAAAAAAACGGCGTGCGGTCCCCCTCCATTTTAATACCAGCCAGAAAAAGACATACGGCTGAAGGCTGGTATTCTCAGGATGGGGAGCCCCACGTTATGGGGAGCCCCCCAGCTTAACAATATCAGTCAGCAGCCGCCCAGAATTGCCGCATACATTATATGCAACAGTTCTGGGACTGTACCCGGCTCTTCCCGATTTGCCCTGGTGTGTTGGAAAATCGGTGTAATAAGGAGTTTTTGGCAGCCCATAGCTGCCAATAAGTCCTAGATTAATCATGTCAGGCGTCTCCACGAGATACCTTCCATGATTAATCTGTAAATTACAGTAAATAAACACACACACACCCGAACAATCCTTTATTAGAAAAAAAAACCACTAACAAATTGCCTTGTTCACCAATTTAATAAGCCCGAAAAAGCCCTCCATGTCCGGCGTACTCCAGGATGGTCCAGCATCGCTACCAGCTCTGCTGCATGAAGGTGACCGGAGCTGCAGAAGACACTGTCGCTCCTGTCAAAGTAATTGTTGCCGCGTATTCTCTGCACAGCGTTCCTCACCGCGCTGGTGATCGGGGAGCGGTATGAGCCGGGGGAAGAAAAAAACTGAGCGCCAATGTAAGTATGACTGAGAACAGCCGAAAAAAAGGTAAGTATACTGAATTTAATTTAAAAAAAAACAAAAGAAAAGATCGCTAGTGTAAAAACGCACACGCACGAAACGTGCTGAACACGGACATACTCCGTGTGCGGTACGTGCAGGCACGGACCCATAGACTAAAGCGGGTCCGTGCCTGCGTGCTGCCAGCGAAAAACAGACATGTCGTCCGTGTAGAAAAGCGCACACACGTACTTACCACACGGTCACACGTTCCGTGTGATTTTACGTGTGTGTGCCATCTACCATCGAATAACATAGGTCTCCGTGTGTACGTGTCTCCGGTACGTGCAAATACGTACCGCACACGTACAAATTAAACGGATGTGTGTTGCGGGTCATAGAGTGCGCCGGAGGTCACAACTCAATGTAAGTATATGAGAGCCTTGTTCTAGTTTTGGATTGAGTGTTTGTGATGTAACTTCTTTCTTCAGTCATCCACTTTTCTATCTAGTTTGTTTAATGTTAGACGGTGCCACTCCTCCTGGCTCTGGGCGGGGGGTTGTATGGAAGAAGGTCACTTGGTTACTTGGAGAGCCCAGTAAGGGAGGTATGTATCATCGAGGGAACCTGTAGTCTCAGTCTGAGTATGTGTGTGAAGGTTTGCAGACCTCCAGTGGTGTTACTCTTGTTAAAGCGTTGGACATTACTCTGAGCAGGTAGACCCTGAAATACCCATGGACTTCTTATGTTGTCTTCAAAAAAGGCTGTTTATGTTTATCCTATGGAGCGGTTTATGAATATTGAATAAACCAGCAGACATTTACATGGAAACGGTTCCTTTCTCTACCTCAAGAAGCAGCCGAGTGACTCGCATTACCATACTGCCTTATGGTGAGCTTTGGTATAAAAGGGGCCCTGTACAGTTGAAGGATGGTGCGGCTCTGTACTCCTTTATCGGACAGTGTCTGTGTTTGTATATCACTTCGGCCAGGGTGTGCAACACTTGTTTTTCTCTTCAGGATGGTGTTTACCACCCAGCAACCAGGCACCATCTTCATGGACGTAGAATTGACACACAATACACTAGGATTCTCTGGGCAAACCAAACTGAGATCCTTTTTTCTCTTCCACCATTGCGATAGACATAGCCTCCTTACTTACTGTCTGCTATGGCTACTTCCTGGGGTACTCTGTCTTGGCCTATCTCCACTTTCCTGGACCTCATGTCTGCAAGCTACCCAGCCTTTGCCTCTGTTCTCTTACTCTTCTTAGCTCTACCATCCGCTGCCTCGATGGCTATCCCTCTTAACTTCCCTAATCCTGTCCAGGATGAGCCATAGGTTCTGGACCCACTGAGGATACCTCTGAGTTCCCGACTGGCTAGACTACCTCGCCACATATCCCTTACTCCCTTACTTGAACCCTTCTCCAGAACTGGCACCTCACAAGGTCCGTCTCTCCAGCCAACCCACTGGCCATCTATCACTCCTCCCCTCTGGACTTTAAACTTCCCTTTAACCCTTTAACCAGGAAGTGCCCACCAGCTAATACTGGATACTTAGTATACGCTAAACCACAATAGGAATTATCCCCCAAAAATTCAGAAAAATTCACTACAAGAAATGGCAACCATGTTTACCTGCCCAGGCCACAGAAACAAATGCACTCACAGGATGCGGCAAAACCCCTTAATAAAGATGGAGGCAACAGGGGCAAAACACTAATATTATGTGCGTCATCAATAGGCTGTAAGCCAGACACTGTATGAACGGCGCCATATACAAGCCATCTGTGTGCAATTTTAATACTAAGCCATCACCCCCTACATGCATTGGTAGTGTGTGAGTGGTTACTCCATCAGTGTTTTGCCCCTGTTGCCTCCATCTTTATTAAGGGGTTTTGCTGCATCCTGTGAGTGCATTTGTTTCTGTGGCCTGGGCAGGTGAACATTGTTGCCCTTTCTGGCCGTTAATTTTTCGACATTCTTAAGCCTGCTTTACACATTGCAATTTCACATACGATATCGTATGCGATTTGCATTGCCCCATCATATGTTCAGCACGTTCAATTTGTTGAATGTGCCGCACAAACGATTAACCCCCGTCACACGTACTTACCCGTCCATACGACCTCGATGTGGGTGGCGAACGTCCACTTCCTGGAGTGGGAGGGACGTTCAGCGTCACATCGACGTCACGCGGCAGCCGGCCAATAGAAGCGGAGGGGAGGAGCTGAGCAGGACGTAACATCCCACCCACCTCTTTCCTTCCGCATTGCTGGCCGGGAGCCACGGGACGCAGGTAAGATCTGTTCAATGTTCCCGGGGTGTCACACACTGCAATGTGTGCTGCCTCGGGAAAATTGAACAATCTGACGTGCAATTCGTCAGGATTCAACGACGTGTATGCGATGAACGTTTTACCGTTCAATCGCAATCGCACGTACCTGTCACACACTACAATGTACCTTATGATGCCGGATGTGCGTCACTTACGACGTGAGCCCGCCGACACATTGTAAGATATATTGTAGTGTGTAAAGCGGGCTTTAGTGTAATACAGCTACTGTGTCAGTTACAATGATTTTGGTGAAGAGAGGGACAAAGAGAACGACAGAGAGACAGAGAAAGAAACAGAGAGAGAGGGAAGAGGGAGAGAGGGAGAGTGGGAGAGTGGAAGAGAGGGAAAGAGAGGAGAGTGGAAGAGAGACAGAGAGGGAGAGTGGGAGAGAGGGAAAGAGAGGGAGAGTGGGATAGAGACAGAGAGGGAGAGTGGGATAGAGACAGAGAGGGAGAGTGGGATAGAGACAGAGAGGGAGAGTGGGGGAGAGACAGAGAGGGAGAGTGGGAGAGTGGGAGAGTGGGAGAGTGGGAGAGTGGGAGAGTGGGAGAGTGTGAGAGTGTGAGAGGGAAAGAGAGGGAGAGTGGGAAAGAGATGGAGAGTGGGAGAGACAGAGTGGGAGAGTGGGAGAGTGGGAAAGTGGGAGAGTGGGAAAGAGAGAGAGAGATAGTTATCATCCCAGACAACCCCTGGGTACTACAACTAGTTGCTAATAAAAGCGATTTATTATGATCTGAAGTCTCTCCAGACCCCACAACATAATAAGTAGAGGGGCTAAAAAATGGGAAAAAAAAAATATATATATATTATACGCACCTCGCCTCTCAACTGACCTGTGTGCTGCCATATTGTATGATTCAAGCTAATTAAATTGCAAAAAAAATTAGCAAATATGAATTTTTTGAGAAATTCCAAGAAAATCCAAATACAATAGTTTGTTTTATCTTTGATCTTAAACAGTTGTGGATCACGGCCACATTTGCAGTCAGGCGGTCTCTCTATCTATAGAGGTTGCAGCATTATACGCCATTAATTCAGATCGCTGGAATTTCTGTGCTGGCTTTTCGATGACTATGTATCACTATGTATTGTGACGAGACTTTGTAGCTGCCGTTCTGTACCCTTTAGCTCTGCGTGTTGGCACTTTTTGAATAAGACATATTGACAATTATTCTTCCCAGGAGAATGTCTGCTGTCAAAATGAATTCATAAATTCTGCAGCCTCATACTTTTAGAATTTTCTTCAGCGCTATGTAGTGGCCCCTCTGTGCACATATCATATGTTATTGTGACTATTATATTGTGGCCGAGAGTCGCTTTGTAAAGCAAGCGACAAGCAGCAATAATAGCGGTGACCTGAAAGGCCGCACACTATAGAATTCAGAATACGCCCGGCAACTAATGTCAACTTTCATATTTGCTGAATTCTGTAAACTGAACTCAATGTCACATCTGCGGTAATGGCTACACTCAATGGAAGGGTCAATCTAAATATTACCTTCGGCAAGGTGTAGCATGTTAACTGTATTCCTTCTTCTGTGTTCATAACCAGAAACTGATGGTAAAAAAATCAAAAAATGCTTTAATATAATTAGGGATGATCGAATACCTCAAATATTCGGCTACGCCCATATTCAATGAATAGGTCGCCGCTATTCGACTATTTGCGACTATTCGATGCGCAATGTTTGTCTATGGGAAACCCGAATGGTTGCTGAATAGCAACTATTCGGGCCTCCCATAGACTTAAGGCCCCGTCAAACGCAGCGACGTATCTAACGATATATCGCCGGGGTCACGGATTTCGTGACACACATCCGGCATCGTTAGCGACGTTGTTGCGTGTGACAAGCATGAACAACCGTTCATGATGGAAAATACTCACCTTATCGTTCATCGTTGACCCGTCGTTCCTTTTTAAAAAATTGTTGATTGTTGAGGACGCAGATTGTTCGTCGTTCCCGAGGCAGCACACATCGCTACGTGTGACACCTCGGGAACGATGAACTACAGCTTACCTGCGGCCGCCTGCAATGGGGAAGGACGGAGGTGGGCGGGATGTTACGTCCCGCTCATCTCTGCCCCTCCGCTTCTATTGGGTGGCCGCTTAGTGACGCCGCTGTGACGCCGCACGAACTGCACCCTTAGAAAGGAGGCGGTTCGCCGGCAACAGCAACGTCACTAGGTAAGTCCGTGTGACGGCTCCGAATGATATTGTGTGCCACGGGCAGCGATTTGCCCGTGACGCACAAACGACGGGGGCGGGTGCTTTCACCAACGATATCGCTAGCGATATCACTGCGTGTAACACCCCCTTTACATTGCGCATTGAATATTCGCATAGTGGCGACCTATTCATCGAATATTCGCGAAGCCGAATATTGTCGAATATTTCTGATAGTCGATCATTCCTAATCATAATTATGAAGCATATTGGGGGTAGTTTACTAAGACAAGAGTTTTCACACAAGACCCATAAGATGCACCTATGTTTTAGGCCTCTTTCACACGTTCGTGCCTCCGGTACGTGTTTGGCAGTTTTCTCACGTACCGGAGACACGTACACACGTTGACATATGTCTTCCTATGGTTTCGGGCACACGTAAGTATTTTTGCACGGAACGTGTGTCCGTTCCGTACTTACGTGTGCCCGTGTGCTCCACATGCCGACATGTCCGTTTTTCTCCGGCATCACGGATGTCACACGGAACACAAACGGGTCACACGTAACACACACGGACCACACGGATGTGTTCCGTGTGACACGCTCCAGAGAGAAGACATGTGTCTATTAAACAAAAACAACTTTACTCACCTTCTCCAGCCCTGCAGTCTCTGCCGCTGCTGTCACTTGCTGCCGACCGCCGCTCATTATGCTCATTTAATATTCACTTCACTGCGTCCGGAAGCAGCAGCAGCGGGGAGTCGGCAGGACCGGAGACCGAAGATCAGCACCACGGACAGCGACACCAGGGACAGGTGAGTTGAAAGTTCCCGTTCTAAGTGCGTTATCACGGATAACACACGGAGAACACACGTGTGCCATACACACGGCACACCGAGGGCAATACGCATCTTTCACATGTCCGTGAAACACGTGCGTGATTTTCACGGGCGTGTGAAAGAGGCCTTAGAGGAGGAAAAAAGGAAGAACATTTTTGAAGCAAAAAATGTGGTCATAATGGTTATGGGGGGAATCTGCTGCTGACACTGTTATGGGAGGGATCCTGGGTCTCTTCCTGGTTACATAGTTACTTAGGTTGAAAAAAGCCCTCTGTCCATCTAGTTCAACCTTCCTCCACCAGTTCTACATTTGGTCACTAAGTCATTTATAACCAACAATGTTGTGTGCACTGAGGAAATCATCCAGCCCTGATATAAAAGCTGTTCTAGTATCTGCCATTACTATCTCTTGTGGTAGGGCATTCCACAGTCTGACTGCTCTAACTGTGAAGAACCCTTTCCTATTTAGCTGCCGGAATCGCTTTTCTTCCACGCGCAGTGAGTGCCCCCTGGTCCTTAGTATTGTCTTTAGAAGAAATAAGTCATGTGCCAGTCCTTTATATTGACCACACATGTATTTATACATATAAATGAGATCTCCTCTGAGACGTCTTTTTTCTAAGCTAAACATATCTAACTTTTTCAACCTCTCATCATACGGGCGGCCTTTCTTCCATTCCTTGTAGTAGTCTAGTTGCCGCCTATGAACTGACTCTAACTTCTGAATGTCCTTTTTAAAATGTGGAGCCCAAAACTGGATCCCATATTCCAGATGTGGCCTTACAAGTGATTTATAGAGGGGTAACAATGCGTTGGGATCACGGGATCTAAGCTCTCTTTTTATACACCCTAAAAATGGTATATACAGTATGTTCCCTATCATAAGATATATGTGGCCTATCCTGGTGTATATATCCTATCCTGGTATATATGTTCCTCATCCGGGTATATACAGTGGGTACAGAAAGTATTCAGACCCCTTTAAATGTTTCACTCTGTTTCATAGCAGCCATTTGGTAAATTCAAAAAAGTTCTTTTTTTCCCATTAATGTACACTCTGCACCCCATCTTGACAGAAAAAAAACAGAAATGTAGAAATTTTTGCAAATTTTTTAAACAAGAAAAACTGAAATATCCCATGGTCATAAGTAATCAGACCCTTTGCTCAGTATTGAGTAGAAGAACACTTTTGAGACAGTACAGCCATGAGTCTTCTTGGGAACAAGTATTTCACACCTGGATTTGGGGATCCTCTGCCATTCTTTCTTGCCGATCCTCTCCAGTTCCTCCAGGTTGGATGGTGAATATTGGTGGACAGCCATTTTCAGGTCTCTCCAGAGATGCTCAATTGGGTTTAGGTCAGGGCTCTGCCTGGGCCAGTCAAGAATGGTCACAGAGTTGTTCTGAAGCCACTCCTTTGTCATTTTAGCTGTGTGCTTAGGGTTATCATCTTGTTGGAAGGTGAACCTTCGGCCAAGTCTGAGGTCCAGAGCACTCTAGAAGAGGTTTTCTTCCAGGATATCTCTGCATTTGGCCACGTTCATCTTTCCTTCAATTGTAACCAGTCGTCCTGTCCGTGCAGCTGAAAAACACCCCCCTGGCATGATACTGCCACCACCATGTTTCACTGTTGGGATTGTATTGGGCAGGTGATGAGCAGTGCCTGGTTTTCTCCACACATACCGCTTAAAATTATCACCAAAAAGTTCTATCTTCGTCGCATCAGACCAGAGACTGTGCTCTTAGGAACCTTGAGTACTGCAGAAATTGTTTTGTAACCTTGGCCAGATCTGTGCTGTGCCACAATTCTGTCTCTGAGCTCCTTGAGCAGTTCCTTTGACCTCATGATTCTCATTTGGTCTGACATGCCCTGTGAGTTGTGAAGTCTTATTTAGACAGGTGTGTGCCTTTCCAAATCAAGTCCTATCAGTCCTATGAAGGAGCATAACCATGTCAAGGAGGATCACAAAGAAATGAACACCATGTGACTTAAATATGAGTGTCTGAGCAAATGGTCTGAATACTTATGACCATGTGAGATTTCAGTTTTTCGTGTTTAATAAATTTGCAAATATTTCTATATTTATGTTCTTTTTTTCGGTCAAGATGGGGCGCAGCGTGTATATTAGTGAGGAAAAAAAGATTAACCTTTTTGAATTTACCAAATGGCTGCAATGAAACAAAGAGTGAAAAATTTAAAGGGGTCTGAATACTTTCCGTACCCACTGTAAGTTCCCCAGCCTTGACCCATCCTGATATATATGTCCCTCATCCTGGTGTATATGTTTTCCATCCTGGGCTCCTTCCTAGTATATACGAGTGTCCAACCGCTGGGAACTGCATTGATTGGCAGAACGGGGAACTTTTCCCCATTATGATGAAGTAGTAGTGCACATATGCGACCCATGCTTCATTCATTCCCTATGGGTCTTCCGGGTGCTGTGCTTCGCTTTTCCAGAATCCTCATAAAAAATGAATTGAGTAGGAGTCACTTCATTCTAATGGGGATATAAGCACCTCATAGGAGATAAAGGTTCTCTGTTCTACTGGTTGTTTCATGTCTGAGCAACTCAATCAGTTATCACTAGAAATAGGCAAATGTTTTGGAGTGGTATTGAATTTTGCAAAAATACGTATTCTGAAGATTATTTTTGTAATTCGCTCTATGATGAACTATAGAGGGCTGGCAAAAAGCTAATAAACTAATACTCAACTCAGTGGTCCTTTCTCCAGCCACCTCTGCTGCTTGCACTCCCACAAATAGTCCTTGTCACACCTTCTTCTCACTGAGATGCATTTCATCTTCACACTAAATCAAGGCTTTCCACCGTGTCTAGGCCCGGGACGGTGCTATGTATGACATTGTGTCGGTCCTACTAATTAGAAGAGCTGGAGATTCTGGCAAGAAAAAGGAGGCTCTACCGACATGGCAAAAAATTTTGGTCAACTCTAGTAGACATGTCTTCTGAAATGTCATTTGTTAATGGCCACTGTGTTAGGCCTCTTTCACACGTCCTTGTCTCTGGTACGTGTTTGGTCCTTTTCCTCACGTACCGGAAACACGGGCACACGTAGACCCATTAAAATTAATGGGTCTGCGCTCACGTTCGTGTTCTGCCATGGACCGTGTGTACGTGTGGAGCATACGTGTGTCCATGTGCTCCACACATCAACATGTCCGTTTGTCTCCAGCATCACGGCTGTCACATGGAACGCAAACGGACCTGTTCTGTGTGACACGCGCCGGAGAAAACACACATCTTTGAGAAAATTAAAAAAAAACCTTTACTCACCTTCTCCAGCCCTCCTGTCTCTGTCGCTCCTGTCACTTGCTTCCGACCGCCGCTCATTATGCTCATTGAATATTCACTTCACTGCGGCCGGAAGCTGCAGCAGCGGGGAGTCGGCAGGACCGGAGACCGAAGATCAGCACCACGGACAGTGAAGCCAGGGACAGGTGAGCAGAAAGTTCCCGTTCTCCATGTGTTATCACGGATAACACACAGAGAACACACGTAGCCCATAAACACGGCTCACGGAGGGCAAAACGCACCTCTGACACGCCCGTGAAAAACGTGCATGGTTTTTCACGAATGTGTAAAAGAGGCCTTAAGCAGGCTTTACACGCTACGACATCGCTCAAATGATCTCGTTGGGGTCATGGAATTTGTGACGCACATCCGGTCGCTTTAGCGATGCCGTTGCGTGTGACACCTATGAGCGATTTTTCATCGTCGCAAAAACGTGCAAAATCGCTCATCGGTGACATGGGGGTCCATTGTCAAATATCGTTACTGCAGCAGTAACAAAGTTGTTCCTCGTTCCTGCGGCAGCACACATCGCTCCGTGTGACACCGCAGGAACGAGGAAGCTCTCCTTACCTGCCTCCCGGCCACAATGTGGAAGGAAGGAGGTGGGCGGGATATTCGTCCCGCTCATCTCCACCCCTCCGCTTCTATTGGGCGGCGGTTCAGTGACGCTGCTGTGACGTCGCTGTGACGCTGAACGAACCGCCCCCTTAGAAAGGAGGCGGTTCGCCGGTCACAGCGACGTCGCAGGGAAGGTAAGTAGTGTGACGGGTCCGGGCGATGTTGTGCGACACGGGCAGAGATTTGCCCGTGTTGCACAACCGATGGGGGCGGGTACGCACGCTGGCGATACCGGTACCGATATCGCAGTGTGTAAAGTACCCTTCAGTCAGTAGTTCCCAGTCTGTGACTCGGGAACAACATTAGATTTGTGAAGCTCACCAAAGAAGTCCCCAGTTATGACCAAATGTTCTAAAAATTGACAATATTACAGACTGCTTGCCAAATCATGATGCTTTTTGATTTGGATGGGGCTTGTCGTTATCACTCAAAGTTAAATGTTGCTCTAAAACAGGGTCTTCGACCCTCGTTTTGTGAATACTGTGGAGGCAGAGGTGACTGGAAGTCACATCCACACAGGAGCCCTTTAACCTGGCTTAGACTAACATAGGAAAGAACAGTTTGATATACATGTTGTTCTATCCGACTAGAAGCGAATTTAGCAAATTACAATCATTAAGTTTCAGTGAACAGATCAATTAACTCCTTTAAATTGAACAGATCAATTAGCCAGAGAGTTAATTGCAGTTAATTACCAACCATATAGTAACAGAATCACACACATACCATCAAACTGAGGAGGCGATAGCATGAGTAATACTATCATAGAAACAATCACCAGACAGGTATTTATTTTCCCCCTCCAATTTCAATGATTTCCAATAGATTTTGAAGGGGTATTTTCAGCTAAGAGATTAATGGTAAAGGCCGCTTTGCACGCTGCGATATCGTGAAGAATATCGCTAGCGTGGTTACCCGCCCACCATCGGTTGTGTGACACGGGCAAATCGCTGCCTGTGGCGCACAACATCACCCAGACCCATCACACTACTTACCTGCCCTGCGACGTCGCTGAGACCGGCGAACCGCCTCCTTTCTAAGAGGGCGGTTTGTTCAGCGTCACAGCGACGTCACAGCTGCGTCACTGATCCACCCTCCAATAGAAGTGGAGGGGCGGAGATGAGCGGGACGTAACATCCCGCCCACCCCCTTCCTTCTGCATTGCGGGCAGGAGGCAGGTAAGGAGAGGTTTCTCGTTCCTGCGGTGTCACACGGAGCGATGTGTGCTGCCGCAGGAAAGAGGAACAACCTCATTACTGCTGCAGCAACGATATTAGAGAATGGACCTCCATGTCACCGATGAGCGATTTTGCACGTTTTTGCAACGATGCAAAATCGCTCAAAGGTGTCACACGCAACGGCATCGCTAAAGCAACCGGATGTACGTTACAAATTCCGTGACCCCAATGAGATCGCTTGAGCGATGCTGCAGCATGTAAAGCGGCCTTAAGTCCATGCCTGATATATACTGGGCATGCTCAACCCACATCTAAAACTCAAAATGCAAATGCTCAGCCCCTTCTACAGTCACCGTGGGGTGAATGAAACATGAGCGCTGATCTCTAATATTAAAGTTGTGGAAATAACTGAATAACTATCTGATAGCCTGGGGTCTCACCTCACCACTTCTATATAAAGAATAGTACCTAACTTCACCTTTTTGTGGTTGAAGCGATGGCAGCGCATGCACAGTTTCCTCCATTCCATTCTATCGGAGTTCCAAGAATAGCTGCCAATCTCATATCAATATCCCTATGCCATAAATGTCTGAAATAAGAGCATCTCTTTATCTTTGATAATCTTGTTTTTAAAAGGAGCTTTTAAATTTCACACTAGTGACAGGGAAATATGGCGCATGACGCAACACAAAACAAAACACAAGGGAGACACTTTAACAATGGTGGGCCCCAGTGCTTGGGAAAGGGAAGATGGACACCTCATCCATTTAACTGCAACTGTACCCTTCACTCCTAACCAGTCCCTATAGAGGTTCCTCATCTGTCGCTGAGCAGTAACCTGAAGTCCTGAATGACCCTACAATAGTCCTGACTAGTGAGTAAACAGGTAAGGCCCACTAGCCCCACCGCTGTACTAAAACAACACATAAGGGAAGGATAGACAGACAGGGGAAACACCAAAATAAACTGCTGCAGTCAGCACCAAGACTGCGGCTTACACAGCAATTTGCAGAAAGGGCTCCACCAGCTCCAGGGCAAGCATCTGTGTTGCCCAAGGGATACCGATCCAGCTTCAGGGACGCCACAGAGTCTTCTTCTGTATATGGCAAACAGGTATGTTAGATTTTGTATGTGTCGTGACGCCACTCACGGCTTGCAGTCAGGGATATAGATGACTGCCACTGCAGATTTTATGAGTGTCTGGGGCTGATGGGGTCTGCAGTCAGATGGTGTGGCCCTCCGTGAGTGAGGCAGGCCCCAGGGGCTCAGGTGTGTAGAATAACGGAACCAGAATAACTCAGGCAGAGTCCAAAAGTCATTTAACTGGTTTTTACTCACTTCAGATGTTGATGGTGAGCTGACCCGGGCGTTGCTGTGATGAACCAGGTAGTACCAGAGGCTCCTTCGGGCCCGTCTGAGGGTAACTAGTTAGCTCGCCTTCCTAGCACTTCTGTGTTCGGCTAACCCCCTGACCTGAAGTACCATGGGGGTCTATTCAGGGAGTCGCTACTGCCTTTCCTCCCCTTTTTGGACTGTTTGCCGGCAGCATGGACCAGGTGAGATGGCTTCTAGCTCTGTCTCCTTATGGGTCCCTGCGTTGCTGCTGAGGCTCGGGCTCTGTGTGGTTGGTGAGGTACTTGTAGTTCC
The DNA here is from genome assembly GCF_048569485.1 of Anomaloglossus baeobatrachus. Classification (NCBI taxonomy): domain Eukaryota; kingdom Metazoa; phylum Chordata; class Amphibia; order Anura; family Aromobatidae; genus Anomaloglossus; species Anomaloglossus baeobatrachus. The sequence goes on along the minus strand of NC_134359.1, from coordinate 255,672,100 downwards.
CCTCACCGGCAGGTTTAGCAGATAGTTAAACTTGAGTCTGCTCTAGGGACCTGTTCCCCTACGTGCCTAGTCACCGGCAGTCCCCATACTCGACTGACTGACTCTCTGTCTTTCTGACTGACTGACTGGTAACAGTTCTCCCCCGCCAACTGTCACTACACCGCGCAGGGTCTGACTAGTGTGAGCACTCACCACCACCAGACTGGCTCTCCTCGTTTCCCTGACAACCTCGGCACTTTAGCTCTCAACCTCTCCTCTCCACCCCTTGATGAGATTTGAAAGCTAGCCCCCTCTGGAGACTACCCAAGGGTCCCATCTACTGGTGTGGGAGACCTGGTTGCTATGTGTCTGTGCGTACACACCTCATTCTGGCCCTTAGGATTACCAGGAAGTACTGTCCCAGAATGGGTGCAGTACTCAGTGGTGCCTGACCGGGTCAGGGGCGTCACACATCCAAATGAGTGAATAACTGGTACCTTTTACTGGCAGTAGAGGATATATATAGGGACTAGGTGTGGTCCAAAACCAGAAACATCAGGAATGGTAATGAAAATGCTTGTTGGTAAGGAATACTGACATTTACCCTCTTCGCCCCAAAGGAAAGGAAACTACATTTGACTACAGGGGTGAGCATGGCAATGACTATCAAGCCCTGAATCTGTCATATGTCTCAAATGCCAAGAGATAGCCGTGAGTCGTGACACTAAAAGAACCTGTCACGTCCCCAAAGGCTATTAACCTGCAGATGTGGGGCTAATTCACAGGCTATCAGCGTTCTAAAGCTGTGCGACCACTGTACTTGAAGCCGGACTACCAGAAGGAAATTAACTTTCAGTCATAAAGGCGCGGCCAGTGCGGCTTCAGTCACCGCTGATGGCGGCTGTAAAGATGCCCTGACACGGACTAATGCGGGCGTCACACGTTACGATCTATCGTGCGATCGCACGAGCGATCGTACCCGCCCCCGTCGTTTATGCGGCACGGGCAATTAGTTGCCCGTGGCGCACAAAGTCGTTAAACCGCCATCACATGTACTTACCTGCTGAGCGATGTCGCTGTGGGCGGCGAACATCCACTTCCTGAAGGGGGTGGGATGTTTGGCATCACAGCGACGTCACACAGCGGCCGGCCAATAGAAGCGGGGGGACGGAGATGAGCGGGACGTAAACATCCTGCCCACCTCCTTCCTTCCGCATAGCCGGCAGGAGCCGCAGGACGCAGGTAAGCTGTGTTAATCATTCCCGGGGTGTCACACGGAGTGATGTGTGCTGCCCCGGGTATGATGAACAACCGGCGCAAAGAAAAATAAACGATTTTTAAAAATGAGCGACGTGTCAAGGATACACGATTTGCGAACGTTCTGCGTCGCTTGTAGGTGTCACACGGGACGACATCGTAAACGATGCCGGATGTGCGTCACGAAAACCGTGACCCCGACGACATATTGCATGATAGATCATCTCGTGTGACGTCCGCATTAGAGCTGGCTCAGCACTGATACACTTCAGAGCCTGTTTCCTATCAATGTGTTGGGAGTGTGGTTTCAGCGGCCACTCACTGTGTACTGTTCGATGAAGTTCATTTTCTCCCGTATCTGTGCTTCCAGTATGGCGACTGAGCAACTTTAGAATGCTATTAACCTGAAGAATAAACCTATATCTGCAGGTTAATATCGTTTTGTCACATGACATGTTCCCTTTAAAAAGTTTTTGAAAAGCTTAGGTGCATGGGCGAGCCCAGACGGCAAATTCTTCATAAATTATGGACAAAACGTTGCGCCAAAAGATGCGCCAAATTTATCGCTTCTCTATAATTTTGAAGCATCTTAGTACAGCATACTTTTCATTAAAGGGGTGGCCCACTACTCAGCATTAGTGAGCACATTGATGTAAAGCTCATAGAGAAGGCTTTTCTCAAATACCTTGTGTAGTAAATTCTACCTCTGAGTAGTACTATTGAGGTCCACTCATCCCCATCACATGACCCCCGTGGCTCCGTGACCTCTGAGATCCGTTGATGTCACGTCAACTTCCAGTTGACCCGACATCTTCAAGGCTCCCCAGTCTTCGCGAGTGACTGGACTGTGGGCGGAGTTTCACCGCTCACCACAGCCCAGCATCTTGTGTGCTTTCTCCTTTGCTGCACAGCGCCGGAAACAGGAGTGATTCTGGGCTGTGCCGATCTGTAAATTTCCACCCACAGACCTGTCACTCGCGAATGTTGGATCAACTAGAAGTTGACGTGCCATCACCGGATCTCAAAGGTCACGGAGCCCAGGGGGGGGTCACTTCATGGGGATGAGCGGAACGCAATAGCACCACTCAGAGACAGAATCTGCTACACAAGGTATTTGAGCTTTACATCAATGTGGCCACTAATGGTCAGTAGTGGACCACCTCTTTAAGACTGGGCTACAGTTGGCGTGCCAATCTTGAAGAACTGTGGCACTAATGTTTTCTTGTTTAGAAAGCATTGTCTTGAGAATTGTTAAAACAGATTTAGGAGAAAATATATTTTTTTCTTCCCCCTGCGTCTTTAATGAACTGAGCGGAGCAGCACAGCTTGGGAAGATAACTGGTATACAATAAAAGAGAGACAAATGAAAAATCATACATTCTGATGGTGTGCCCGTCAATTCTTCAATTCTTCATCTGTCAAAGTCTTTGCCTAGTCTGACTTGGCATAAACTGCGCTGATTTACAGGGAGCCTAGTATGCAAGTCACTCCACTAGTTTAACAAGATTCGTCTTTTTTGGCTGAGATCCGGGCAGGAATAATTGAGCCGGGCGGCGATCTACACTTTCTTTTGTTTTACGCACATTTCTTCGAATATTTTAGCTGAACATATTCATAGCCTTTCCCCAGACAGACATACACACCAAGTATGTCATTCCAATTTAATTTGTATCGTAATAAGGGTTTAGTAGAAGTGTAATAAGCTTTCATTTAATTGATTTGGCATGATCAGTGATCTTCGATATTGGAAATTGTAATATAAAAGGCTGATATAAACTCAATATAATATTTTCTATCTGTAAACTCTTCAGATGTATTTTGTGTCTAGTTTTGTCCAAAGTGCTGCATTTCATTTATTTAGGCTGGATTCACATTTCATTTAAAAAAAAAAAAAAAATTCTGCATTTTTTTGGGGGGTGGCAGGGGCAAATGAGGGTGAAGGGATGCTCTTTTGGCTTTTTCTTTTTAGCAAAAACATTACAGTCAGGCTATGTGCGCACGTTGCGTACAGTCACTGCAGAGATTTCTGCAGCGATCTGAAGAGCACACGTGCGCTTCAAATCGCTGCAGAAAATGTCCGATTCCATGCGCTCTGACTGCAGCTCCTGCCATAGACAGAGCGGGGGCTGCAGGCAAAGCGCACGGAAGAAGTGACATGTCACTTCTTAGAACGCGCGCTTCGGGCAGCAGCTGAAGCGCTGCGCTCTAAGACGCCACGTGCGCATGTCTCCTGCATAATCTTCATAGATTATGCAGAGGACGCAGGACGCATGCAGTTACGCTGCGCTACAAAGTGCAACGTAACTGCATGTAATTACGCAACGTGTGCACATAGCCTCAGATTTTGTATCTAAGCCAAAAGGAATATTCACTTTTCAACATTAAAGGGAACCTGTCACCAGATTTGGGGCCTATAAGCCGCGGCCACCACCAGTGGGCTCTTATATACAGCATTCTAACATGTTGTATATATAGTGCTGGCCAAAAGTATTGGCACCCCTGCAATGCTGTCAGAGAATACTCAGTTTCTTCCTGAAAATGATTGCAATCACAAATTCTTTGGTATTATTATCTTCATTTAATTTGTCTTCAATGAAAAAAAAAAAATTTGTCATAAAGCCAAATTGGATATAATTCCACACCAAACATAAAAAGGGGGTGGACAAAAGTATTGGCACTGTTTGAAAAATCATGTGATGCTTCTCTAATTTGTGTAATTAACAGCCCCTGTAACTTACCTGTGGCACCTAACAGGTGTTGGCAATAACTAAATCACACTTGCAGCCAGTTGACATGGATTAAAGTTGACTCAACCTCTGTCCTGTGTCCTTGTGTGTACCACATTGAGCATGGAGAAAAGAAAGAAGACCAAAGAACTGTCTGAGGACTTGAGAATCCAAATTGTGAGGAAGCATGAGCAATCTCAAGGCTACAAGTCCATCTCCAAAGACCTGAAAGTTCCTGTGTCTACGGTGCGCAGTGTCATCAAGAAGTGTAAAGCCCATGGCACTGTGGCTAACCTCCCTAGATGTGGAAGGAAAAGAAAAATTGACGAGAGATTTCAACACAAGATTGTGCGGATGGTGGATAAAGAACCTCGACTAACATCCAAACAAGTTCAAGCTGCCCTGCAGTCCGAGGGTACAACAGTGTCACCCCGTACTATCTGTCGGCGTCTGAATGAAAAGGGACTGTATGGTAGGATACCCAGGAAAACCCCACTTCTTACCTTGAGACATAAAAAAGCCAGGCTGGAGTTTGCCAAAACTTACCTGAGAAAGCCTAAAACGTTTTGGAAGAATGTTCTCTGGTCAGATGAGACAAAAGTAGAGCTTTTTGGGAAAAGCCATCAACATAGAGTTTACAGGAAAAAAAAAGAGGCATTCAAAGAAAAGAACACGGTCCCTACAGTCAAACATGGCGGCGGTTCCCTGATGTTTTGGGGTTGCTTTGCTGCCTCTGGCACTGGACTGCTTGACAGTGTGCATGGCATTATGGAGTCTAAAGACTACCAACAAATTTTGCAGCATAATGTAGGGCCCAGCGTGAGAAAGCTGGGTCTCCCTCAGAGGTCATGGGTCTTCCAGCAGGACAATGACCCAAAACACATTACAAAAAGCAGTAGAAAATGGTTTGAGAGAAAGCACTGGAGACTACTACAGTGGCCAGCAATGAGTCCAGACCTGAATCCCATAGAACGCCTCTGGAGAGATGTCAAAATGGCAGTTTGGAGAAGGCCCCCTTAAAATCTCAGGGACCTGGAGCAGTTTGCCAAAGAAGAATGGTCTAAACTTCCAGCAGAGCATTGTAAGAAACTCATTGATGGTTACCGGAAGCGGTTGTTCGCAGTTATTTTGGCTAAAGGTTGTGCAACCAAGTATTAGGCTAAGGGTGCCAATACTTTTGTCTGGCCCATTTTTGGAGTTTTGTGTGAAATGATCAATGATTTGATTTTTGTTTCATTCTCTTTTGTGTTTTTTCATTGCAAGCAAAATAAATGAAGATAATAATACCAAAGAATTTGTGATTGCAATCATTTTCAAGAAGAAACTGAGTATTATCTGACAGAATGGCAGGGGTGCTAATACTTTTGGCCAGCACTGTAAGAGCTGTAGAATGTAAAAATCACTTTCTAATACTTACCTAAATGGTCGGTACGGTGCAGATGCGTCAAATGGGTGGTTCCATTCTCTGGTACCGGCACCTCCTCTTTTGGCCATCTTTGTCCTCCTTCTTCTGAAGCCGGGGTGCTTGACGTGTCCTACGTCATGCACACGTGCCGTCATTGAGGTCCTGCGCAGGCGCACTACAATACTTTGATCTGCCCTGAACAGTGTGCCTGCGCAGAAGCTTAATGCCGGCGCTTGTGCATGTGTGCCACCCCTGCAGAGGTCGAACCGCTCGGATCCGGGGGTGATTATTCGTGGCTTGAGGTTTACGGACCCGGGGGCTAGGGGCCACACTCGAATAAAGAAGGGGGCTATTTACAGGGGAGGCATAGTTCATGACGCCACCGGTTGTGTATGGTAATTGGGAATACCGCCGCTGCCGTTGGGAGGACCCGGGGTAATGGAGTGGGGCAGCCAGGTGACGTTGCTCTCCACGGGTAGGGACAGGCCCCGGGACTCGGTGGGAAGCCGTCGAATGCAGGGGTCACTCAGGTACTCACTCAGTCAATAAGCAGACGCTGACAACCAGGTAAACCAAATCTCGGGGTATCGCTGCCGCCTGAGGGGAGCTCGTCCGGGTCCCGTCCCCTATGGTGTTGTCTGGTGATCCGTGACCTGCCTCCTGGCACTTAGTTTAACTTCAACGTGGTGGCACAGTAGTCTGAAATTTGCCGGGCCCCGCTCCCACTGTGGCTAAGTGTGGGAGCCTGGAATTTTCTGGGCCGTTTATTTGGAAGGCCCTACCCCCCTCGTTGTGCTAATGCCTCGATTCTGGAGCGGGTGGGAACAGATCATAAAGGCTCCATTCGTCTCAGGTTAATTGCCAGGTTGACTGAAGCGTCTCCCCGACCTAGGGTCAGTGTACCCCGCCGTGCCTTCGATCCCAGACCGGTGATAGTGCCAGGCAGGCTGCTGACCATCCTCCTTGACAGGTCCAGGCACCTAGCTGCAATCTACTGCGACCGGGGGTCCGACTCCTCTAGTTCCAGACCACCGTCTGCAACCTAGACAGCTTCTCCTGGGAGCCACCACTCCCAACCTCCTCTGAGCTCCTCACAGCTCGAGGGCTACTCTCTGACTGACTGACTACTCACTGACTGACTACACTCCACAACTCCCCTCCCTGACTCCCAGGTGGCGACTCTATTCCACTCAAGCCGTCCACTGGTGTGCCTGGTGGGTGTGGTGCAGTGTGTATCTAGGATTTGATTTGCTGTTGTAGGCAACATCAACAAGTTAGGGACCTAGAACCATGAGGTACTTGGAATACTGCACGAATGGCAGTTTGTGCAGTACCCTGTGACGGCCTGATAGTCCAGGGGCATCACACATGACGTAGGATGCGTCATGCACCCTGGCTTCAGAAGAAGGATGAGAAAGATGGCCAAAAGAGGAGGCGCCGCACCCGGAGAACAGAGCCACCCATCTGACCCGTCTACACTGCACCAACCATTTAGGTGAGTATTATAAAGTCATTTTTACATTCTACACAGCGGCCTGGGCTCTTATATACAACCTGTTAGAATGCTGTATATAAGAGCCCAGTGGTGGTGGCCGCAGCTTATAGGCCCCAAATCTGGTGACACGTTCCCTTTAAAATTGCAACAGTAAGAAGGAAAAGTAGCAAAATTGTGGAAATTGTAGGATGAATATGTAACACCCACAGCAGCGTCCGCACATGCCGCACATGGCCTTGCCTCTCTACCCCGGCGTGGACATCGGCTGGCTCACCCGTCTGTCCCTCCTGCAGTGGATGCTTCGTTCCCATCCTATGCTGCTGATCTTATCGCAGGCTTCATGCTTCTGCTCTAGGAGGTCGTGCTCTGCCATGCCACCTTTTTAAAAGGGACAGCACAATCTTAACCTGGAAGTGCCTCTCAGGTCAGCTGAGAGGCTGTAGGTATTTAAGGTGCTTCCTTCCTTTAGGAAGTGCCTGGGCAATGAGTCTTACACATTTCTAGTTCTCAGATCCCCTAGCACTGTGCTGCTGTCTCTACTGCTGTTGTTATATAGTGCTAGTTCTACTGCTGACATATGTTTGTTTCAGTGTACTGCTGCTGTTATCCATTACCTACCGTTGCTGCTACAAGCTGCCATACTGCCGCCAACCACGATACCCGCTGCCATGAAGTATCCTCACCAACTGCTGTTATCTGTCTTCTTAGACTGTCTCTCCCATACCCCGAGGGCCAGCCGTTGCAGCACCAGTCTTCTAGAGTGGTATCCGGTCTCACACCTGCAGTGTAACACTCTCACCATTAGAGGCTCTGGTGAAGACCAGGTGTGGTTCCACAGTCATGCCACTCTGGGTTTTATGTGTGCTGTGGCCCAGTGCGTTTGCTAATGATGAAATAATGGAAGCAAAACATCTTAATTTAGTAAATTTCAAGTATGAGCACCACATCCTTTTTCAGGAACACCATCATCGTTATTGAGGATATTTATGGGGACATTTAATTTTGGGAGTGGTGTGCATAGCCCCCAACCTTTACAATACAGTTTATCATACTGAGGACTAGAGATGAACGAACCCAAACACAGAATTTACAAAAGAAAACAGAGTTCGGGTGCTTTACGTATGCAAACCATCGCTGTGCTCGGGTATGCTTGGTGCTCACCCCAGTGTAAGCCGCTAGCAGTGTTTGATCGGCGCTCATTGGGGGTAGCAACAGTGTGATCGGATGTAGTGTGTACCAAACAATAAAAAAAGGAAAAACCTCCGCCCACCTGCCCCAGGAAGTGACCTGTTTTGGGCTGGCTGCCTGTCAGTGACTTCTATTGGGGTTCAGGTCAAGTCGGGGTCCAGAACCAAACTGTATCTAACGTATGACTGAACCAGCAGGACTCAAACTTCAACGGGTTTGCTCACTTCTACTGAGGACGCGTGCCTAATTATCGGTGTAGGTCACCAATCTGAAGATTGCTGCATTTGGCTAACTTTGTTGCCTAGATGGAGCAAGCCACAGTTCAAAGCAATTCTGCGGAAAATGAATGACCTGAGACTTATGGCCTATGAATTGTGTAAGGACATCGGGGGTGCAGAGGTTGCTCTGGCTTGTAAGGTCTGGAGCCTGAGGGGTCATAATACATGCTTTGTACCATTTGGGGTAACGATAATTATAAATCAGACATCATAGTTGACGCTCCATGGGAAATATATTACAACCCCCCCCCCCCCCCCTCCAAATCCCCAGGTTTTACAAGTTACACCTCTTAATCATAAGGCTCTTCTATACCAGGTTGGTTAGACACATTTTATGGTCCAGGGGGCTCATTTTATAGTCAAAGTGGCCCAATATTCAATATTGCTGTGAAGTCCTCTCTGACTTTTTACACCACTGTCCTGAAAATTCAATAAAACCTGATCTACAGCTTACATATCGAAAATAGACAATGGATAAACTCCATCACATGGCATCACTGATGCGTATTGGGCTACACTGGCCCATAATTCTATCTTAGTCTACAGTGACAAAGCTGCTAGGCTGATTATAAGAGACTTTCTGTATTATCATTGCTGTGTGAATGGACTAGTGTATAACTAAGGGCTAGAGTGGTCCAAAATGCGTCAGTAGTACTTGCTACCAATGATGGATTGTATTATTTATGCTCCGGTAAGTCAGTTTTGCATTTGGGATACATTCCAAGACTGCTGATAATTTAGGAATGTTATCTGGCGCCAGGAATTCTGTCAGTCATTCACTTAATCTAAAAATAATTCAAGGTATAATATGAAACCTGTTTGGCACCAGAGACTGAAATGTCCGTAATATATGACAGTTTGTCACTTGTCAGATACCAGTTTCATCATTGCTTTTAAATAGTGGATTATATGTTTAATATTTATCTAAGACTAAAGGGGGCTTACGCGCAACGACATCGCTAACGAGATTCGCTGGAGTCACGGAATTCGTGACGCACATCCGGCCTCGTTAGCAACGTCGTTGCGTGTGAAACGTACGAACGACCGTTAACGATCAAAATTACTCACCTAATCGTTGATCGTTGACACGTCGTTCTAATCCCAAATATCGTTGCTGTTGCAGGACGCAGCTTGTTTGTCGTTGCATCCTCCGGCAACGAGGTGGGCGTCACTTTCTTTCAGCTGCTCTCCGCCCCTCCGCTTCAATTGGACGGCTGCCGTGTGATGTCGCTGTGACACCGCACGAACCACCCCCTTCGAAAGGAGACGGTTCTTCGGCCACAGCGACGTCGCTAGGCAGGTAAGTCCGTGTGACGGGGACTAACGATATTGTGCGCCACGGGCAGCGATTTGCCCGTGACGCACAAACGACGGGGGCGGGTGCTTTCACAAGCGACATCACTAGCGATGTCGCTGCATGTAAAGCCCCCTTAAAAGTCGGATTGATTCGAAACGCGTCAGAAAATCTGTACATCTAAAGAATATTTTTAATGAAGACTCAATAAACACTTTTGGAGGTTGGTGCAACCTCCAAAACGTAACTGTGATGGATCCATTAGTTTATGTATTTCCGATTGTAAGGAAATATGGACAAGCGGTGAATGAATATTTAAACACATCAGATATCAATAGAGATGTAACTTAATAAACCTTAATAATGGAGGATTTTGACACCTGCTGAATGTTTAATAATGAATATCCTACCTCTAATGCAAACACCGAAACGAGTTGTAGCGGATGACTGAGGAAAATTCTGTATAAATGAGCCCATCCATATTGTTAATTTGAGCTATAATTGTTTTGTAGGCTGAATTTAATAAATTGCACGTGGGACTTATTTTTCTTTTGCAATGAAAATGATATTGATTAGTCCGAGATTCCTGAAGAGGTCACGCTCAGAGCTGAGACACAATAGATGTAATTTAGTAAAATGTTACTGTCATATGCTATATGTATTGATTGCTGATGTTGGAAGAAAACACTTAGAATGCGCAAAAATATACAGAATAAATGGAAAATATAATGAAATGGAACAAAATAAAAGGAAATGTAGCAAGACTTGTTTATGTTTAAAGGGATAGTTCACTTTGGTAATATCCATTTTGTCAAAAGGTTCCCCATCTGATCATATAGTCATATGAAAACGTTTGGGCACCCCTATTAATGTTAACCTTTTTTCTTTATAACAATTTGGGTTTTTGCAGCAGCTATTTCAGTTTCATATATCTAATAACTGATGGACTCAGTGATATTTCTGGATTGAAATGAGGTTTATTGTAGTAACAGAAAATGTGCAATCTGCATTTAAACAAAATTTGACAGGTGCAAAAGTATGGGCACCTCAACATAAAAGTGACATTAATATTTTGTAGATCCTCCTTTTGCAAAAATAAAAGCCTCTAGTCACTTCCTGCAGCTTTTAATGAGTTCCTGGATCCTGGATGAAGGTAGATTTGACCATTCCTGTTTACAAAACAATTCCAGTTCAGTTAAGTTTGATGGTCGCCGAGCATGGACAGCACGCTTCACATCATCCCACAGATTTTCAATGATATTCAGGTCTGGGGACTACCTCGGGGAGTCCCAGCGATCAGATATGACCTGCTAGAAGAACCTGGCAGTATCTGTTCAGTTCTTCTGCAGCAACCTCCACTGGAGAAATGAAGAATTACACCGATAAAATAGATCTTCAATGTGATATTTGGATCCTCCAGACCTAAAGATGCTCTTTATAGACACTTTGGCTTTAAAAAAAGGACTTGAACATTGGGATCCCATATATAAATTTAATTACATTTCAGAATCCAGAAGCAACAGCAGCATATAAGACGTTATGAAGAAGTTCTAAGCAGTATATCCTTGAAACCAGGCTTGGGATGAGAAAAACACTTACTAGAAAGCAATCAAACATTCTCTCTGTTTCACTCTGCTCCTCATCTACTCCAAAAGGCAATTGTAGTCTGATCTCTCAGCAGGTAGTGAGCCTCATAAGATTCATAAATCATTTGGTGGGGACTATTGTCTTACACAATTGTCATCTATAGCTATCAATTAAAGAGGACCATCCACCAGGATTTGCATATATAAACTAAAGCCAGTGCTATACTGGCACTATCATGCTGATTCTATACATACCTTTAGTTGTGAGATCGGATGTATAGTTTCTGAAATATAAGCAAGTAAAGTTTGTGAAATACCCTGTTATTTGATTGATAGCAGCTACAGAAGATCTAATAGGTGGGTCAGGTTTATTCCTGCCCCTGTCTGCCTGCCTGCCTGTCCTTCCTCCCCATGTCCTTCCTCCCTCCTCTTCCTGTAATAACAGAGATAGGGGAGGAAGGACAGGCAGGCAGGCAGACAGGGGCAGGAATAAACCTGACCCACCTATTAGATCTTTTCAATGAAGAAAAACAAAAAGCCAGCACTAAATGTGCACTTCAGCACTAAAAATTCCAAACTGTACTTATTATAAAAATTTTGAGATTTTTGGCAAAAAAATTGCAATTTCTTGAGCTGCCTCGCCATGTCACGGCAAATCTCATTTGAGGCAGTCCTACACTAAAATATTTTTATAAAATGTGCCATACGGCCTCACATATGAATAGTAGAACTGCTCTTAGCAGCACTCACCTGGTCTATTTCAATCCCGTACCCATGACTGAGTCATGGCTGTGGGCGGGACAGGTCCAAGCAAATGCTGCATGAAGTAAATAGCCTGTGGACAAGGCCTGATGACTTAATGTGAACAGTCACCAACCGCCAAAATCTAGACAGATGGAATACATCCCAAATTGGGGTGCAAAGCAAGGTGGAGGTCAACCACCGACCAATTCAATAAAGAAAAACAAAAGCCAGCACCAAATGTGCACTTCAGCACTAAAATTCCAAACTGTACTTATTATAAAAATTTTGAGATTTTTGGCAAAAAATTGCAATTTCTTGAGCTGCTATGCTATGCACCCCAATTTGGGATGTATTCCATCTGTCTAGATTTTGGTGGTTGGTGACTGTTCACATTGTCATCAGGCCTTGTCCACAGGCTATTTACTTCACGCAGCATTTGCTTGGACCTGTCCCGCCCACAGCCATGACTCAGTCATGGGTACGGGATTGAAATAGACCAGGTGAGTGCTGCTAAGAGCAGTTCTACTATTCATATGTGAGGCCGTATGGCACATTTTATAAAAATATTTTAGTGTAGGACTGCCTCAAATGAGATTTGCCGTGACGTGGCGAAGCAGCTCAAGAAATTGCAATTTTTTGCCAAAAATCTCAAAATTTTTATAATAAGTACAGTTTGGAATTTTTAGTGCTGAAGTGCACAATTGGTGCTGGCTTTTTGTTTTTCTTCTATTAGATCTTCTGTAGCTGCTATCAATCAAATAACGGTGAATTTGATTGATAGGAGCAACGGAATATCTAATAGGTGGGTCGGGTTTTCTATATATATGCCTGTATTTCAGAAAGTATACATCCGATCTCAGAACTAAAGGTATGTATAGAATCAGCATGATAGCACCAGTATAGCATTGGCTTTAGTTCATATAGGAAAATCCTGTTGGTTGGACCTCTTTAAGAGGAATTTACTTACTTTTAAAGGAGAGCAATTTTTCATTCTTTTGCCTTGAAGTGAAATTTTCTTATCATTATTTCACGTGCATAGTTCTGTGCTAATTTGGACAAATACAGAGAAGGTGAGCGATAAAAAAATACAGCGCCCCTCTCCCACCCAAAAAAATTAAGCTCTTTAAATTAGGTGGCCCCTACACTTAGGGGCACTTTGCACACTGCGACATCGCAGGTGCGATGTCGGTGGGGTCAAATTGAAAATGACGCACTTCCGGCATCGCATGCGACATCGCAGTGTGTAAAGGCTGGATGATACGATTAACGAGCGCAAAAGCGTCGTAATCGTATCATCGGTACAGCGTCGGCGTAATCCATAATTACGCTGACGCAATGGTCCGATGTTGTTCCTCGCTCCTGCGGCAGCACACATCGCTGTGTGTGAAGTCGCAGGAGCGAGGAACGTCTCCTACCGGCCTCACTGCGGCTTCCGTAGGATATGCGGAAGGAAGGAGGTGGGCAGGATGTTTACATCCTGCTCATCTCCGCCCCTCCGCTCTGATTGGCCGCCTGCCGTGTGACGTCGCAGTGACGCCGCACGACCCGCCCCCTTAACAAGGAGGCGGGTCGCCGGCCACAGGGACGTCGCACGGCAGGTGAGTGTGTGTGTGAAGCTGGCGTAGCGATAACTTTCGCTACGCCAGCTATCACCACATATCGCTGCTGCGACGGGGGCGGGCACTATCGCACTCGGCATCGCAGCATCGGCCTGCGATGTCGTAGTGTGCAAAGCCCGCCTTAGTGTGTGTCTTCCTGAGATGTTTGGATACCCTATGTCTACAGCGCACAATGTTATTTCCTGAACTGCTTGCTGTACATTCTTATGATAATATTAAACTTTTTTTTTGCAACTTTTGGCAAAAAATGTTTGGCTATTTTTCTGAGGGCATTGAACTCGTTATTGACTGTAGCTACAATGGGCACCCTGCTGTCCTCTGCCTGCTGTTACTACAGCGCTCCAAGAGTTTGTACCTTGTCACTTTCAAGCTTTATTTCATCAATTACATTGAAATAGTGTCCTGGATTTCATACGCTGGCCTTCAAACATAGGATTTGCTTCTTTAATTAGAGTCTGAACACATTCAGATGTAGCGCGACTCAGTAATACATTTGTTTTCTGCTATTGGCTGACTAAACGCATAAGAGTTGAAAAATTTAAATTAGTTATAGCGCTAAAATAAAGGTTCCCATACACCTTAGACAGCAGTCAGCTCTCCAGACTCCCCCATACCCATTAACAGTCAGAAGAGCAATCATGTGTCTTCAGTAGGGAGAGTGGAGTATGTTGCTGCCAGACAGCTCTGGCGGTGGCTTGCCTTCCGATCATTCTCTCCAACAACATCATTCATCAGGGAAGAGTCAGGAGGACTTCTTACCTATTGGATAAAAAGAATCAAGAAGGTCAGCTGATTTAAACCCCTTCCCAATGTATTTACGTCAATGTCATGGTGTGTGAGGAGATAACAGGGGACCAGGGCTCATCCCAGAGATACCCTTATGGGTGAAGATGTCTGGGCCGCTTTCCTTGCCCTGCTCCTGGTAAGCCCTGATCTTATACTACTTTCCCACCCCAGGGGAAGACCTGAACAGGAGTGGTCAAACCCACTGATATAGACAAACGCGGAAACCATACTCTATCACACAGCTAGCACACACGGAGATATAAGACAATACGTGATAAGGAGGACATAAAGAGCAGGGAGGAAATAACCAGACGACAAGAGGATTTCCACGGTATACCAAGCAGCACACAATAAATCACCAGCAACTGGAACACAACAGCACACAGATCGGTTTAGCAAAAGCTATAGTCGGCATGGGAAGACAGATTCCACCATCTTAAAAAGGCAGGGAGTAACTGTGATAGATCACCCTCAACATGTGATCCAAGAGGTAACCAGCAAGATAGCAGAGATTTAACTCCTGCAAGACTGATCACACAGCAAAAACTATAGTCGGCATAGGAAGACAGGCTTTGCCATCTTAAAAAGGTGGGGAGAAACTGTGATAGGTCACCCACTACATGTAATCCAAGAGGTAACCAGCAGGCTAGCAGAGATTTAGCTCCGGCAATCCGAGCACACAACTGGTCAATGCCCGAGTCTGTCTGTGCAACTCAGAAGCACCAGAGAAGGTATAGTGTGGAGTGTCAGACTCTGCAGTTTGAATAGCGTCAGATGCCGCCATGACACTTATCAAGTTTAGAGTCAAACACCATGTGATAGTCACATACCGTGTGAAGGCTCAGGAACTGAAACCACACTATACATGGCAGGCTCTGGCTGTGATATACAGCTGACATCTGCATCTAACAGATTGATGCTGAGTTCCAATATAAGGGTACGGTTCCACTTGCGCGTAGCTTCCAATGCGAGAGCATCGAAAGCGATATGCTAAAGACTCTCTGTTGAGAGTGTCAGCCAAGGGTCATGCGACTGTGATACGATCTTGCAATCGTATCACAACTGCGGAAAAGAGTGAGGGAGCACTTTCTCCCCATCTCCTCCACTTCCTGTCTCTGCGTGCATCGCACTGCACTCAGATGACATGCGAGTGCAGTGCAATGTTTCACAAGCTCCCATAGACTTGTATGGCAGTCCATGAGCTGAGAATCGCTGCCAAACGCAGCATGCTGCGGTTCATTTCTCAGGCTGATTTGGCAGGAGAAATCAATCGCAGATGGACACTGCCCTATAGTTTTGCACTGGTGCGAGTGCAATCCAATGTTTTATCGGATTGCACTCGAGCATGCAAAACGCAAGTGGAGTTGTACACTTAAAATGAATCTGTCATCAGGTTTTTGCTACGTTATATGAGAGCACCATAATGTAGGGGCAGAGATCCTGATTCCACAGGTATTTCACTTACTGGGCTGCTTAGTGTAGTTATGATAAAATCACTGTTTAATCAGCAGTAGATTATCATTACAGGACTACTTGCCGTGCTACAGGTAGTCTAGCATATTCATGAGCTCTATATAACTGCTAGATCTACAGCAGAGGAAACATTGATTTTATCAAAATGACAGCAAACAGCTCAGTAAGTGACACATCACTGGAATCAGGGTCTCTGTCTCTACATTATACTGCTCTCAGATGAGGGAGCAAAAACCTGGGGACAGATTCCCTTTAAGTTTTCACAGAGGTCATATAATCTAATATATAAAGCTGAATGTGTGTGTGTATGTGTGTGTGCGTGTGTGTGTGTCCGGGATTGGCATCTGCACCGTCGCAGCTACAGCCACAAAATTTTGCAGACTCACACGTCTGGACCCCGAGAGCGTCATAGGCTATGTTTTGAGGGGAAATTTTAACCCCGCACTCTACAGTTATTCATCAAAAAACCTGCATCCATTAAAGCGAATGGAGCTGGGAGCCACAGTGCAGCCAGAACTTCACAAGAATGCGCAGCCACGCCCTTAAATGGAATGTTGGCGTGTCACAATGCAGCCAGGGAAAGAGACAGACACAGACAGGGTAAGAAGCAGACATAGACAGGGTAAGAGACAGACACAAAGAGACAGACACAGACAAAGAGACAGACTGACAGGAAAGAGAGGGAAAGAGAGAGACAGGTTAAGAGACAGACACAGACAGGTAAAGAGACAGACACAGACAAAGAGACAGAGACAGACACAGGGAAACAGACAGACAGGGAAAGAGAGGGAAAGAGACAGACAGGGTAAGAGACAGACAAAGACGCGTAAAGAGACAGACAAAGAGACAGACACAGGGAAAGAGACAGAGGGAAAGAGAGGGAGAGAGACAGACAGGGAAAGAGAGGGAAAGAGACAGACAGGGAAAGTGACAGAGATAGATAGACAGGGAAAGAGATTGAGACAGA
This sequence comes from Anomaloglossus baeobatrachus, assembly GCF_048569485.1. Taxonomy (NCBI): domain Eukaryota; kingdom Metazoa; phylum Chordata; class Amphibia; order Anura; family Aromobatidae; genus Anomaloglossus; species Anomaloglossus baeobatrachus. The sequence goes on along the minus strand of NC_134359.1, from coordinate 255,655,303 downwards.
CGGAGAAAGAAACAGAGACAGTCAGAGACAGACAGGGAAAGAGACAGAGACAAAGAGATAGAGAGAGAGATAGAGAGATATATAAAGAGGATGAGACAGACATTATAATTACATTTCTATCTATTTGTTTTGTGGTTTTTGTGTGCAGAATACATTTTTGTTAATACATTCTATTTTGTTAACAGCAGTTATTAACCCAGGCGAAGCCGGGTAGTACGGCTAGTACTAAATAAAGAGGAACTACTACACATAGACTATAACAGTTAATATCTGCTTTCTAATTACCATAGTCCCTGCCAAAATAAGCCTGTAGCTGTTGTATATTCCAACAGTTATAATAGCTACTAATGATGCAATATCCTAATATACTGGCAAAAGTTTATGAACGGTGAGATTTTACGTTAATAATTAAGCAGATAAGAATGTCATAGAAAATGGAAGAGAACAGATCTTTTATTTCTGCCAAAATCCTTAAGTTTAAAATAAATTATTTATTACATTTCTTGTAGTTATGTATAATAACAGGGAATGTATTTGCTCAGGTTTTTTTTTTTAAGAATTTAAAATTTCGAAAGGCGATTATATCAAACATTTTATTTCAGTGAAAGCTCCTAAAGACAAAAATGTTCTTTTATGCTGTTCAAGACAAAAGGAAAAGTCATACAAAAACAGGCCCTGGGGTAGCGCGCTGCAGGAATTCAATCTGTCAGTTGCTACACAGATTTCCAGAAACATATTTCAGAAAATATGATGTCAAGTTTACAATCGTAAGAAAAAAAAAGTTATATGTTAGTTTTCTTTTTCATCTGAAAAATAATATTATAAAAGAAAACTATATATTTATGGAAATCAAATTATTGGTTGAGGTCGACTAATTAGGGATTGTGATATTAAGAATCGTCAATTCCTTGGCAGATGTTATTAGCTTATAATTAACGGAATTGTCAAAAAAAACTTGACTGCTTCCTTCCAGGGACAGCGCCACTCTTGTCCGTGAGTTGTGTCAGGTATTGCAGCTCGAAAATGTTGTCCTGCTCCTTTCACTTCTACATTAGGAGGTGAGCTCGGACGGGGACATCACATTTACTAATAGATGCATGATTAGCAGGTATCATGCGAAATGAATGAATGAATGAATGAATGGATGGAACAACCACTCATCTTGACGGGTATTAGTAGACATGACTGTCATGGGTGTGTAAAGGGAGCTTTACACGCTACGATATCGTTAATGTTTGGTCGCCGGGGTCAAGTTGTTAGTGACGCACATCCGGCGTCATTAACGATATCGCAGCGTGTGACACTTATCAGCGACCTTAAGCGACCTCAAAAATGGTGAAAATCGTTCACCATGGAGAGGTCGTCCCAAACTCAAAAATCGGTAAGGGTTGTTTATCCAGGTGGTTCGTCGCTCCTGCGGCAGCACACATCGCTGTGTGTGACACCGCAGGAGCGAGGAACGTCTCCTTACCTGCCGCTGGCCACAATGCGGAAGGAAGAGGTGGGCGGGATGTTTACATCACGCTCAGCTCCGCCCCTCCGCTTTGATTGGCCGGCCGCTTAGTGACGTCGCGGTGACGTTGCTGTGATGCCGAACGTCCCTCCCCCTTGAGGGAGGGATTGTTCGGCAGTCACAGCGACGACGACGACCAGGTAAGTGCGTGTGACACTGCCGTAGCGATAATGTTCGCTGCGGCAGCGATCACACAATTTCGCTTCCACGACGGGGGCGGGTACTTATATGCTCGATATCGCTAGCAATATCATAGTATGTAAAGCCCGCTTTACAGGTGACAGACAATCCTGTGGTTTCTGGCAATAGAAGTTCACAGCGTTTGGCTGCACAAAATGCTCCCTGATTTTCAAATGTTCCTGCTGTTAGTATTCATTATATTAGGTAGCTTTTCTGCTGGGTTTTGTTTCTCTTCCCCTTTAAGAACCAGCAGAGCCCTCCTTCCATCCAGCTGCTGATTATCAGTATTCTCCATGTGCTTAAACACTCCCATCTTCACTGGACTTGTCCTGGTGATATTATGCAGCTCATGCTAGCTTTCGTTGCAAGCAGGTGGCTTGGCAGTAGAAGGTCACAGTGTTTGGCTACGCAAAATGCTCCCTGATTTTCAATTGTTCCTGCTGTTAGTATTCACTGTATTAGGTAGCTTTCCTGTTGGGTTTGCAACTCTTCGTTGCGTTCCGACGAGCATCGTAGCACCAAACGCCCGGGGGTGGACTTGTTCCCCCTCAACCATACAGTGAGTCTTTACCGATGTGCGCACTTAAAGGGAACCTGTCACCAGGATTTTCCATTCTAAGCTGTGGCCAGCACGTTAGTCCTTATATACAGCATTTTAGAAAGACGGCCAAAGATAACGACCGGGCTAAAGCGGGGCTGGTGAGTGCCAGGTGAGTATATATATATATATATATATATATATATAATTTTTTTTTTTTTTTTATTTTATTTATTTTTCTACTTGATTATTACGCTATGGAGTCTGGAGAGACATCAGAATATAATAATATTAATTCTATTTGCATCAAATAAATTTGAGACATATTTAACTTCTTGGGCCAAATTCGAAACATTTTTGCCAGATTTGATCATTAAAGAGGTTGTCCATTACTTTTACATTGATGGTCTATCCTTAAGGTAGGTCATGAATGTCTGTCTATGCCGCACCCCCACCGATCAACTGCTCTCAGTGCCGGCGGGGGCAGCAGGGAATGTTCTATTTCAGAGATGCCCCATCAACTGATAGATGCCACGGCCTATCTGCCTCCTATCAATTTGAATGGTAGGCAGATATTCAGTACCTGGTCGTGGCTGCTATTTCAAGATGAGGCAGCTCCGGAACGCAGCATTTCCTGCTGCCCCACAGGCATTGAGAGCAGCTAATCGTGGTGGTAGCGGGTGGCAGATCCTTGCCGATCAGACATTGATGACTTATTCTAAGGGGCACTTTGCACACTACGACATCGCAAGCCGATGCTGCGATGCCGAGCGCGATAGTCCCCGCCCCCGTCGCAGATGCGATATCATGGTGATAGCTACCGCAGCAAACATTATCGCTATGGCAGCTTCACATGTATTCACCTGCCCTGCGACGTCGCTCTGGTCGGCGAACCACCTACTTCCTAAGGGGGCGGGTCGTGCGGCGTCATAGCAACGTCACACGGCAGACGGCCAATAGAAGCGGAGGGGCAGAGATAAGCGGGACTTAAACATCCCGCCCACCTCCTTCCTTCCGCATAGCCGGCCGGGACGCAGGTAGGAGATGTTCCTCGCTCCTGCGGCTTCATACACAGTGATGTGTGCTGCCGCAGGAACGAGGAACGACATCGTAACATCGGTCTTTACTAATTCATGGAAATGACCGACACTACACCGATGATACGATAACGACGCTCGATAATCGTATCAAAAATGTTTTACACACTACGATGTCGAGAGCGACGCCGGATGTGCGTCACTTTTGATTTGACCCCACCGACACCGCACCTTCGATGTCGTAGTGTGCAAAGTGCCCCTAAGGATCGGCTATCAATGGAAAAGTAGTGGACAACCTCTTTCAGCTGAGGCCGAGTCGGTCAACATTTGCATTTGTAGGACACTCACAAATTTGTCACTTTATGACCATTTTATGGGACAATCCTGCCAAAAAAAGTAGGTTGTTTGGGAAAAATGGCTAAGGACTATACAAGTGTTATAGTATTATAACAGGTGTGTTCAGATGTCATAGCTAAAAATATATATATATACAGCATATTGACCAAGTGAACTTCTGCATCTATTTTTGGACCGTAGATTTTAGTGCTCAAAGCAGAAGACGACATCGCATAATTATTTTGCCCCTGTGCACCCTCCAGCTGTTAAAAGGTTCATCTTTCTCTTAGTGGTGTCAAGGACAGAGAATAAATGATGTATCGGAGCCTCGGCCACATACACGGCCCTCCGCACCTGCTGGGCTTTTCTGTGAATCGTTCCCTATGTCCGGGCAGAAGTGTTTGTTTCTCCGGTACTCCAAAAGAAGCTGCGTGTGTGGCAAGAAAATCAATTCTCCTTTGAGATATGCTTGGCCCAGTTACAGAAACTGGACTGTCTACTCGGAGAAGGAAGGCGATTTTTCAAGTATATGAATTTGCACAATGAGCACGAAGCAGCACCGTGAGAGGAGCGCGGTCAAGGACCAAATGTTATTTTAACATAGCAAATAGCAAATGCGTCTTTATTGTTAATGGACTCAAGGCTTTTCTGTACCGAGCTTTCACCTTGTCATTTCTTTTTCCCCTTGTTCAGGGCATAGTGTGAGATTTGTCACCAGACTAGTGCAGATTTTCACAGTTCAGAGGTTGTCATATTGTGAATGTGTCGCACATCTTCAGTCTAGGAAAATCCGATATTTTATACATGGGAGTAACTTCCAGCGACTGGGTCTTAATGCAAAATTAGGGTCAAAACCCCCGTACTGTACCATGTGCCATTTAGAGTATTGGTATCTTCTTATGACATAGGGGGCCCCTTGGGACCCCTCAGTTACCTCTGCACCTCTGGTTGGCTGCAGCGCTCATATGCCCTTCCTTCCCAATAAAGAAACATGGAGAACAACGCTAGACTTGGGCAGCAGAAGTTTATTTAACCACTTAGTGTTGGAGCCAATTGTGGCTCGGCAATGAATGGTGACCTCAACACAGTAGGATCCCCAACTGTGACCCCCCACACAGCCCTCTATGCAGCATACTGGGCCGACATACAGTATAATGGCCCCCATACCTTTCCATATTGTATGATTGCCTAAACTATCTAATAGACAGACAGACAGACAGACAGACAAATAGACAGACAGACAGACAAATAGACAGACAGACAGACAGACAGACAGACAGATAGATAGATAGATAGATAGATAGATAGAGGGTTAAGGCCCTGTCACACACAGAGATAAATCTTTGGCAGATCTGTGGTTGCAGTGAAATCATGGACATATTGTTCCATTTGTACACAGCCACAAACCTGGCACTGATTGTCCACAATTTCACTGCAACCACAGATCTGCCGCAGATTTATCTCTGTGTGCGACAGGGCCTATAGATAGATAGATAATAGACAGACAGATGGATGGATGTGTCGTGGGCGGAGGAGGGGACGCTGCGCTCTCCCACTGCTCGGGTCCGGCTGCCGCTGCTGCTGCTGCCTCTGCTGCTCGGTGGCTCGAGCGATGGGCCGGATCCCGGGGACTCGAGCGACCCTCCTCGCCAGTGAGTGAAAAGGGGATTGGTTTTGGGGATTTATTGTCCGTGACGCCACCCACGGTTGTGGTGATTGTGTGGACACCACCGCTGCTCTGTATAGGGATCCCGGGAGCGGTGACAGGGAGCAGCTTTGTTGTTATTTCTCCCCTCCGTGGGTAGGGGGTGGTTGTCCCGGTGCCCAATGATGAGATGGGGATGAGGGATGGCCGGCCCGGTGCGGGGCTTGGTGAGCTGCAGGGTCGCGGGGGGGCAGCGCTGTGCCTCACGGTACGGTGGTACTCACTCAGCCTGAGACGTTGACACAGTTCTCGGTAAAACACACGGCTGGAAAGACGGTTCCCACGGACGGCTGCTGTTGCTTTTCCCCGGTAGTTGGCGGTGACGGTCTCTGTCCCTGCACCTAAGTCAATGTTGGTAGCAATGGATTCCCACCGGTAACCTGCTCCCCGATTTGGATATGGGCCGGAGGAGCCCCTCTGTGCCCGCAGGCGCTGGCCCTGAGAAACTGGTGCCTTGGCAGTGGCGGTGTCTCTCTCCTACAGTTGGACTGTTGCCTTCAATCGGGACTTAGTTGTTGGGAGACCCGGAGGTCCCCTTCACTGACGGATTTGGCAAATTCACGGCGACTCCTAGCCTTGCCGGGATCCGAAAGGCCCCTGCCAATGGTGCTGGCTTCTCTTCGTATACCGGTCCGGTACCGCCGGGCCACCACCCGTCCACGGTCCTTTCGGCAACCTCCGATCAGCCTCTCCTGCAGACGGTCACCACCGTCTGCTAACCTTGCTGTCTCAGTCCGGGGCACACACCCGGACCAACTTCAGGCTTTTTCAACTGTCACTTTCTCCTTCACTTCAACTCCTCTCTCTTGCTCCTCTACCACCTCACTCTCACTTCAAACTCTATCTCTCTACAACTTCAACTCTCATCTGCCTGGTTTTCCCGCCTCCAGGACTGTGAACTCCTCGGTGGGCGGAGCCAACCGCCTGGCCCACCCCCTGGTGTGGACATCAGCCCCTGGAGGAAGGCAACAAGGATTTCTGGTGTAGCTTTGGTGTACCTATCCGGGGTGTAGGGTGTGGTGGTGTCATTACCCGTGACCCCTGGCTTGCCCAGGGCGTCACAGATGGATAGATGGATAGATAGAGTGATGAATAGATAGATAGAGAGATAGATAGATAGAGACTAAGGGGTACTTTGTATACTACGACATCACAAGCCGATGCTAGTGATGCTGAGTGCGATAGTCCCCGCCCCCATCGCACATGCAATATCTTGTGATAGCTGCCGTAGTGAACATTATCGCTACGGCAGCTTCACATGCACTCACCTGCCCTGCGACGTCGCTCTGGCCGGCGACCTGCCTTCTTCCTAAGGGGGGCGGGTTGTGCGGCGTCACAGCGATGTCACACGGCCAATAGAAGCGGAGGGGCGGAGATGAGCGGGACGTAAACATCCCGCCCCCCTCCTTCCTTCCGCATAGCCGGCGGGACGCAGGTAGGAGATGTTGCTCGCTCCTGCGGCTTCACACACAGCGATGTGTGCTGCCTGCTGCAACGAGGAACAACATCGTAAGATCGGTCGTTCCGAAATTATGTAAATGACCGACCCTACACAGATCGCCGATTTATGATGTTTTTGCGATCGTAAATCGGCGCATCTAGCCTTTACACGTTGCGACATCGTTACTGGCGCCGGATGTGCGTCACTTTCGATTTGACCCCGACGATATCGCAGTAGCGATGTCGCAATGTGCAAAGTACCCCATAGATAGAAGGATAGATAGAAGGATAGATAGATTTATATTTTTAAAATATTCAGAAAACCATGTACTATTTCCTTTACACTTCCCAAATATTTGCTACTTAGTGTTGGTGGGTGTATCATGAACAAAATGTGGAAGCGTTCATGGGGTATGAATACTTTTTCAAGGTACTGTAGAGGCAGAGCATTGAGTGATCTAAGGCGGGCTTTGCACGTTGCGACATCGGTAACAATGTGTTACCGATGCTGCAGCGATAGTCCCGCCCTCGTCGCACGTGCGATATCTAGTGAAAGCTGCCGTAGCGATTATTATCGCTACGGCAGCTTCACACGCACATACCTGCCGTGCGACGTCCCTCTGGCCGGCGACCCGCCTCCTTCCTTAGGGGACGGGTCGTGCGGCGTCACAGCGACGTCACACGGCAGGCGGCCAATTGAAGCGGAGGGGCGGAGATGAGCAGGATGTAAACATCCCGCCCACCTCCTTCCTTCTCATTGCAGCCGGGAGGCAGGTAAGGTGATGTTCCTCGCTCCTGCGGCTTCACACACAGCGATGTCTGCTGCCGCAGGAGCGAGGAGCAACATCGTACCTGTCGCACCATCGGCATTATGGAAATGTCGGAGGCTGCAGCGATGATACGATAACGGCGCTTTTGCGCTCGTTCATCGTATCAAAAAGGTTTTACACATTACGATATCGACTGCGACGCCAGATGTGCGTCACTTTCGATTTGACCCCATCGACATCGCACGTGCAATGTCGCAACGTGCAAAGCCGCCCTTAGAGTTAGGGGTGCAACTTTATAGCACTGATTGTTTATTGGCTTGGGGTCAGGACCTGCAGCCCTCGGGACAGTTGTATTTGGGGCTCAGAGTCAAAAATGAATGGTCCAGAAGAGATGTTGAGTGACTGAGCAGCTCCTATCTACCTGGTGCATTGGTGAAAAGAATAGGCAAAATGCAATGTAACCAAGAAGAACACAAATACAAAATAAGCAATGACGGTAAATGAAAGTCATCTAAAGGTCGGAAGCTGTTAATATTACAATATCCTGACATGGAGGCTGGGATGATTCATCCAGTAATTTAGGAATCAACCTGTAGGCCACAGTCAGCGGAGGATGTGACAGCATCTCTACCTCCCCGCATGCAATTAAGTGACACATAATATAATAAGGCTTTTGTCTATGTCCAAGTCGTTATATGAGAGAAGCGCTGGAGGAAAGTTCTGTTCTGTCAAATCCCATTTCTATTAACTGTCAGCAAAGAGAATTTCTCCATCAACTTTCTACTCAGCATGAAGAGGTCTATTAAAACTTTACTGACAACCAATAAGTTGCACCGGAACTTTTCTTGTTTTGTTGTCATTAGTTGGACATGACAAACTTTTGTTAACAAGTTTTAGGGTAAAGTTTGTGAGCGTATCCATTTCTTAATGGATCGCGCAAGGACACAATATAGAACACTGTGTTTTTACACACATACAGGGTGCTTCAAAAAATGGATACACTGTGAACTATCATAGAAAATGTATTTCCCGTTCTACAAGGTTAAATGTCTGGAAATGGAAAGCTTAAAGTCCAATTTGAAAAAATAAATAAAATGTAAATAACATAAATGTACTTTCTGATGAAAACGGAGAATAAATATTCTATGATAATTCAAAGTGTGTATACATTTTTTATACACTATGTATACAGACAGACAAATAGACAGACAGACAGACAGACAGACAGATAGATAGATAGATAGATAGATAGATAGATAGATAGATAGATAGATATGTGCCGCCCCACATCAGCAGCAGCTGGGCTGCTCGGATCCAGATCCGCAGTGTGGCTCGAGGGATCCTCCGGACCCGGGGGTCACGCAGACCCTTCAAATAAAGGGGGACGTATGTATACGGGGATTGCCATAATCACTTGGTGACGCCACCCACGGTGTGTGGTGAGATGTAGCACCACCGCTGCTGTTAGGGAGCACCCGGGGGCGATGGGATAGCAGCTGGATTGTAACCCCTCCGTGGGTAGGGATGGATGTCCCGGGGCCCAGTGTCTCAGTGCTGAGGATGGTGGTTGGTCAGACCGGGGGATGCTGGTGTACTCACAGTCAAATGAATCACACAAGTCCAATGGTAAACCAAGGTGTTGGTGGCCGGCCGGGTGTATTCTAGTCCCTCACCCAGGGTGATAATCTGTGTCACTTTCTTCTGCACTCTTCTTAGTTCTCCTTGGACTTCTCGGTATAGAACACGGGAGTCCGCTCCCAGAACTATGGGTGGGAGCCTTGCCCGCAGACGCTGACCCGTGGGATCTCAAGGGGCCCTGGCGGATTCCCTATCCCTCTTGGTGGGCTGCTGGTCTGCTTTTGGGACTTTGGGTGGGACAGGACCTGTAATCCTGTCCTCAACTGGTTAATTAACAAAGTTGGTGGTTCCGATCTCTGCTTCAGGGTCCAGGTACCCTCTCTGTGCACGGTTTCCGGGTCGGTTCTCCGGTGTCGGTACCGGCGGGCTCCTACCCTGTCCCGGTCCACTTCGCATCTCCGGCAGCCATCTTCCCGTCTCCTGACAGACACGGACCACCATCTGCCACCTAGACAGTACGCCGGGGCTCCAACCCCGATGCCTTTCCACTCTGGCTTCACTTGAACTTGACTTTCTTCTCTCTCCACTCTACTCCAACTCAGCTCAACTGAACTCCAAAACTGAAACTCCACTTAAAACTGCACTTTTCCCGCCCTGGGTTCTCTAGACCCCTAAGTGGGCGTTGTCCTTCCGCCTGGTCCAGCCCACTGGTGTGTTTTTCCTACCCTGGGGGATGTGACTAGGGTTTTGTTGGCTGTGGTGTAATCCTGTGAGGGAAGGTGTTATGCGGGGGCCTATTTTGTGTGTGACCACCTGGCGGCGCCAGGGCATCACAGATAGATAGATAGATAGATAGATAGATAGAGGGATAGATAGATAGATAGATAGATAGATAGATAGAGAGCTAGATAGATAGATAGATAGATAGATGACTGAAATGTTAGGCTGTGTGCACATGTTGCGTTTTTGTCATATTTTTTTACTCATTTTTTTTGGTGCAGATTTTTCACAATTTCCTGATGCCAGCAATGTGAAGGAGAATCCTGGAGCCTCATGCACATGTTGCTTATTCTTTTGGTGCAGATTTAAAGGGAACCTGTCAGCAGATTTGGGGCCTATAAGCTGCGGCCATCACCAGTGAGCTCTTATATACAGTATTCTAACATGCTGTATATAAGAGCACAGGCCGCTGTGTAGAACATAAAAATCACTGTATAATACTCACCTAAGGGGTCGGTGCGGTGAAGACTGGTCACATGGATGCCTCCGTTCTCTGGTACCGGCACCTCCTCTTTCGGCCATCTTTGTCTTCCTTCTTCTGTAGCCGTGGTGCATGACACGTCCTACGTCATCTACACTCACCGGGATTGAGGTCCTGCGCAGGCGCACTTTGATCTGCCCTGAGCAGAGCAGATCAAAGTATTGTAGTGCGCCTGAGCAGGACCTCAATGCCAGCTAGTGTGTATGACATAGGACGTGTCATGCACCTTCCTTCAGGGAAGGAAGGAAGGAAAGAAAAGAAGGAAGAAAGGTCTGTTTGTCTATCTATTTATCTACCTATCTATTCGTCCATCCATCTATCTATTATCTATCTATCTATTATGAAGTGTAACCTGTTTCTTATAACAAACCAGTTATGAAGTCTCATAAAAGGACAGAAAGAAGGAAGGAAGGATGGGAAGCGAAAGGAAGGAAGCGAAGGGAAGGAAGGAAGGAAGGAAGGAAGGGAAGGAAAAAAGGAAGGGAAGAAAGGAAAGAAGGAAGAAAAAGAAGGAAGGAAGGAAGGAAGGAAGGGAAAGAAGGAAAAGAAGGAAAAAAAGGGAAGGAAGGGAAGGATGGAAGAAAGGAAGGAAAGGAGAAGATGAAAGGGAAGGAAGGGAAAGAAGAATTGAAGGGAAGAAAGGAAAGAAGGAAGAAAAAGAAGGAAGGAAGGAAGGGAAGGAGAGGAGGAAAGGGAAGGAAGAAAGGGAAAGAAGGAAGGGAAGAAAGGAAGGAAGGAAGGAAAAAATAATTCTTACAATTTGGCAAAATGGAAATAAAGTAATTAAAAGAAATACAAGGTTTACACACTCCCAACACAAAACACCAACAATACATAAAGTGACTGATGGAAAATGTCATACAAAGTGTGCAGAGATTTCCGTCAGGGTCTCCTTCTGTAAATCTCAATAAATCCACAATCCTTTCATCTCCCTAGAAATAAAATAAAAGAAGTGAAGTGCAGAGGCGCAGACTGATATACAAAGCCATGTTCAGAGAGAAGTGGAAAACAGCTTTCTTCCACTGTTCTAATTTACAATTACTTATCACATTACTTCATAATTGTCTTCTCAAAGTGCACTCAATTGCAAAATTAGAATCCTTATCTCATTGTAACAGCCACCTACCACACACACCCCACAAAATGTGCAAATTACACTGAGGAATAGCCTGCGAGAAATCCTCTTCATCAAAAGACTGACCTTAATTAAAGTGGCCTCTATCTTTCTTGGTGCACAAAGTGCCCCTATTTGTATTTAAATGAGTGCATAGGACAGAGCTATGGATGACTAGAGTGCTACCACGTTACAATAATGCAGAATGGGAAGAAATGGTAATAGGGAGCTGCTTTTGATATATACAATATATAGGTCCTATGCAATGCAATACTAAAGAGGTTCTCTGAACTTCTGATATTTCTGCAGTCGCTCTATGTGACTGCAGATGTCTGAATTCTGACAACACGTAAATCATATACTTGTGGTAACGTTACCGCCCACTGTCATGCAGTGTTCAGCGTTGCACTTGTGGCGCCCCTGAGGCTTCCGTTGCCACAGGAACATTGCACCCCATCCAGCGGTGTGATGTCCCATTCTGGGTAAGGAAAGGAGTGAACGCCGGTACTCAGGCAAATCTACACTACACCCATTGTTAGGTACACACTGGGACCAGGGACAGTGGCAGCAACCCTCCCATGCTGCATGCTGGGAGGGGCCGTAAGACCCATCCCTGCTCCTATAGGGTACAGCTTAGCAACTGGGGAGGTGGGAGGAGCCACCAGAGAGCAGACAGGGAAAGGAAGGTCAAGTTTAGTTAGTTGAAGTTGGAGAGGGAGGAAGGAGGAGGAGGTCTGCGGGAGGCAGACGAGAAGGAGAAGCAGAAAGAAAGCTCTAGTCAGACAGGAGCTAAGAGAAGAAAGTGACGCTTCCTGGTGAAGAACCTGGGACTCAGAGGGTCCAGGTGACACCAAGCAGAGGAAGAGAAGGGATTCCAGGGCCACAGATAGCTTTTGAGCTGGTGGCCTGTTCCACAAAGTCATCGGTGGAGGCATCAAGCTGCATCAGGGGACGGTCCCTAGTCACTGGAGGAGGAGAAGTCAACTCCAAAGGTTAACAACCGAGGTCCAGGGAGGCTGCATGCTCCCCGGACCACAGCCCACAGCAGAACCTCTAGAAAAGGGGCAAATAACCGACAGGCGAGCTCCCAGCCCGGAGGCTGTAGTGGAGGCCGAGCCAGGTTCATCCTACAAGGGCAAGGCTTAAGGAGGCAGCTAAAGACAGAGACACTTTATAGGAGGGTACCGGCTTTCATTCCAGGATCTACCCAGGATCGGCGGAGGTCCCTGATAGTGGGTTCCAGCCGCCCAAAGGCACCAGTGTGCTGCAGCCAAGGAAGTGTGAGTAAAGAGCTTGGAATTGCACCCTCTGGTGTTGTCTCAGTTATTGTCGCCTGCATAGACTTCCATCACACCATAGACTCTTACGAGCACCAACAGTGTCCCCGGGGCACCGCTCCACCTGTGGGGAGCAGTACCACCATTGCTGCCATTCCATCACCCCGGAGGCCCCATACAGCAGCGGCGGCTTATTAGCCGCAAACCACAGGTGGCGTCACGACAAATATAAACTTTATTCCCCCAACACTGAAGCCATCATATTAATTGACACCCACCAGGGCCACGGAGCCGGGCCCCGCCACCACTGACGACCCCCGGACTAGTCCGGCCCGGCACCGGGTGTCCCATAGCCCAGGGGTGGGCTAGTCACACTCGCTGGGTATCAAGGCAGCGTCGGACTCTGTACACACTGCAGAGTCCGACAAACAGCCTGGGGTTTTTTAGATGTACAACCTGGCTTAGGTGTTGGCTGGTTCTGGCTTCACTGCTCTCCAGCACAGCGGGAGTTAATTTCTACTGGGTTGTGATCATCTGCTGGGCGCTCTGGTTGCTTTTTACCAGCCTTTATAAGGTCTAGGATTTTGAGGCTGAGTGCCGGATATAGCTTTTACTTAATCGGTTCCTGTGGTTATCCAGTCCTATGGAGATCTACAAGTTGTGGTTCTGCATGGTGTGTGAATTCTCCAGTTGTGCGTTTATTTCCTACCCGTTTTGCGTTGATCCCCAGTTCACATACTGTCCCTCCATTGTGTTTGAGTGCAGTGTGCACGAGTTTTCTTTAACCCTTGTCTGTGCCTATTTGTGGGGTTTTCGTTACTAGTTTTCCAGCCCGCTCCCTGGGTGTGGGGTGGCGTAGTAACAGGGGAACTCGGACAGGAGACAAGGTCACGCTGGGGACTCGAACCTGGCTACCATCAAGCTTACCTTTAACATTAGAACTACTGAGGTAGTCATTTTGACTACTTTGCACCATGTATTTCTATATAGGTGTCACGAGTCCAGTAGTTCTAGTGTTAAGATAAGGGACAAGCGCAGGTGCCCCAGTCTTAGGCTCAGCATGGTAGCTCCTGTTCCATTGTTACATACCCAGTGACACCCACTCCCCCCAGCAATACTAGTGAATCCTGACAGTGTGCGCACCTCCACTGTTAGAATTCAGAAATCTGCCATCACGTATGGTGACCACTTGCTTTTAATGGAAGACCACAAAACCCCTTCACTTTGATTTTGCTGCAACATATATGGATAATCTTTTTCTGGTAAAGGCATTGTTTGGAATCCTAAACTTAGAAGATCAATCAAAATGGGCAGCAAAATGCTCACTGGTTATCCCAGCACTGTGCTGTACATAGGCGGTGAGGATGTGCATAGTTTTGAAACTCAGCTCTGCTTGGTCTCGTTTATTTAAAGATGACCTTTCACTCTCTAAAATATGTAATACCCTGAATCTGGTGATATTTTCTTTGGTTCCTGTGCCTCTCCATTTCTGAGCTATAGTCCCTTCTTCCCTGTTTTTAAATGTAGTCTTAGCCAAAGGACATGGTGCTAAATTCCTCTATGCAGATATTTTTGAAGATCACACCCACTTGCTGAAAAAGACTATAGAAATGTAAGGGGGTGGTCAAAAGAAGATGCTCATACTCAGTGCTCCATGACATTTGTACACCAGCATTGCCATCTGCTGGTGAACCAGGATCGTCAGGAACTGAATTGTAAGAAGTGTGTTTCCTCAAGGAAAAAGTTAGAAGGGGATGCCTAATCAGGTGACAACTGTGGCCCAGTTACAAAATATGAAAGGCTGAGCTAGAAGAGGGAAGATGGAGTTGGTGCCAAGATTACCAGAGAAGCAGATGTGTACACAGCAGAGCAGGCCCGTGTCGTTTGCAGTAGAATCTGCTGGAAGTGTACAGAGTCCAAGGAAGACAGAGCCCTATCGCCACCAGAGGAACCTGAAGACTGAACACTGAATCCAGAGGAAGTCAAAGACCAAATACCATCACCAGAGAACCTAAAGCCTGATCACTGAATGATGATTCCAGAGGAACTCAAAGACCAAATACCATCACTGGAAGAACCTGAAGCCTGAACACCGAATACTAGAAATATCAAAAAACTGACCCGCACATCCAACAAATGTGAACAGGTGCTAACTGAAAAAACATAGTAACTATAAATGCAAACAGTTGCACACTGAAAAAAAGCCAAAAATGTACTAGGGAAAATATGGCACTGCATTACTGCAAAAGAGAGATATTTAGTTTATGTATTGGCCAATGCACGTAAGCCCGGAAAACAAACGGCAAGGTATATCTCTGTAATCCGGGAACTTAGCTTAAATGCCACTACCTGAACACTGAATAATGATTCCAGAGGAACTCAAAGACCAAATACCATCACCAGAGGAACCTAAAGCCTGAACACTGAATAATGATTCCAGAGGAACTCAAAGACCAAATACCATCACCGGAGGAACCTGAAGACTGAATACTGAATCCAGAGGAACTCAAAGACCAAATATCATCACCGGAGGAACCTGAAGACTGAATCCAGAGGAACTCAAAGATCAAATACCATCACCAGAGGTACCTGAAGACTAAACACCAAATACAGTACTGACTCCCTAGGAACTCAAAGACCAAATATCATCACCAGAGGAACCTAAAGACTGAACACTGAATACTAACTCCAGAGGAACTCAAATATCAAATACCATCACTAGAGGAACTTGAAGACTGAACACTGAATACTGACTCTAGAAGAACTCAAAGACCAATTACGATCGCCAGAGGAACCTGAAGACCGAACACCAAATATCACTGCCGCCAGGGAATACAAAGACTGGACACCAAATACCGTCACAAGAAGAGGACCAGACAAGCACCAAAGCCAGAACACCGAGCATCTCTAGAGAAGGACCAGACTATGCGGTCAAACATCAAAGACTATATATCGAGAACCAGAGACCAGGAAATGAACATTTGTTCCAGTGCCTCTTCCATGTGAGCGGGGCCGTTACTTACCACCTTGATGTACTGTACTGAGAGAGAATAACTAGTTGCTAGAGTTAAGTGTCGGTGTAGTGAATTGCATCACAACTGGACCAAGTGTAGTGTACCATTATTATTATATATAGATTTATGTAAAGCTTTAGTTTTCTTGCTTAACTGTGTATCATGACTACAAGTACTACAAGTAGGCAAAACCCATGCTCCCCTAATGGAAGAACCAGGATTGGGTTAATGTTGAGGGAATTTGGTTATAATAATCTCCAGTGATCGTATGCACTTGATGAGTCGAGTGTAACTGTGAAACCCGATGAGATTTGATTAGTTTGTTCTAAACTTCTATATTTTCTCTTGCCTATTCCAATGCCACCTCCCTGTTCCCGCTCAATATATACCTGTTAGAGTAACCACTGAGTCTCCTTTACTGCATCTTTCATTTCTGGCACCTGTGTCACATATACAAGGATTAATGGATCAGATCTCAAGAATAGAAAGAAGCAATACAAGAAAACATTGCCAAATTTAGGTGAACACCGGCATACACCGGCATGCATACAGTCATATGAAAAAGTTTGGGCACCCCTATTAATATTAACCTTTTTTATTTATAACAATTTGGGTTTTTGCAACAGCTATTTCAGTTTCATATATCTAATAACTGATGGACTGAGTAATATTTATGGATTGAAATGAGGTTTATTGTACTAACAGAAAATGTGCAATCCGCATTTAAACAAAATTCGACCAGTGCAAAAGTATGGGCACCCTTATCAATTTCTTGATTTGAACACTCCTAACTACTTTTTACTGACTTACTAAAGCACTAAATTGGTTTTGTAACCTCATTGAACTTTGAACTTCATAGGCAGGTGTATCCAATCATGAGAAAAGGTATTTAAGGTGGCCACTTGCAAGTTGTTCCCCTATGTGAATCTCCTATGAAGAGTGTCATCTTGGGCTCCTCAAAACAACTCTCAAATGATCTGAAAACAAAGATTATTCAACATAGTTGTTCAGGGGAAAGATACAAAAAGTTGTCTCAGAGATTTAAACTGTCAGTTTCCACTGTGAGGAACATAGTAAGGAAATGGAAGAACACAGGTACAGTTCTTGTTAAGCCCAGAAGTAGCAGGCCAAGAAAAATATCAGAAAGGCAGAGAAGAAGAATGGTGAGAACAGTCAAGGACAATCCACAGACCACCTCCAAAGACCTGCAGCATCATCTTGCTGCAGATGTGTAAATGTGCATCGGTCAACAATACAGCGCACGTTGCACAAGGAGAAGCTGTATAGGAGAGTGATGCGAAAGAAGCCATTTCTGCAAGCACGCCACAAACAGAGTCGCCTGAGGTATGCAAAAGCACATTTGGACAAGCCAGTTACATTTTGGATGAAGGTCCTGTGGACTGATGAAACAAAGATTGAGTTGTTTGGTCATACAAAAAGGCGTTATGCATGGAGGCAAAAAACACGGCATTCCAAGAAAAGCACTTGCTACCCACAGTAAAATTTGGTGGAGGTTCCATCATGCTTTGGGGCTGTGTAGCCAATGCCGGCACCGGGAATCTTGTTAAAGTTGAGGGTCATGGATTCAACTCAGTATCAGCAGATTCTTGACAATAATGTGCAAGAATCAGTGACGAAGTTGAAGTTACGCAGGGGATGGATATTTCAGCAAGACAATGATCCAAAACACCGCTCCAAATCTACTCAGGCATTCATGCAGAGGAACAATTACAATGTTCTGGAATGGCCATCCCAGTCCCCAGACCTGAATATCATTGAAAATCTGTGGGATGATTTGAAGCGGCTGTCCATGCTCGGCGACCATCAAACTTAACTGAACTGGAATTGTTTTGTAAACAAAAATGGTCAAATATACCTTCATCCAGGATCCAGGAACTCATTAAAAGCTACAAGAAGCGACTAGAGGCTGTTATTTTTGCAAAAGGAGGATCTACAAAATATTAATGTCACTTTTATGTTGAGGTGCCCATACTTTTGCACCGGTCAAAGTTTGTTTAAATGCAGATTGCACATTTTCTGTTAGTACAATAAACCTTTCAATCCAGAAATATTACTCTGTCCATCAGTTATTAGATATATGAAACTGAAATAGCTGCTGCAAAAACCCAAAATGTTATAAAGAAAAAAGGTTAACATTAATAGGGGTGCCCAAACTTTTTCATATGACTGTATATATGTATATATATATATATATATATATATATATATATATATATATATATACAGTGCCTACAAGTAGTATTCAGCCCCCTGCAGATTTAGCAGGTTTGATAAGATGCAAATAAGTTAGAGCCTGCAAACTTCAAACAAGAGCAGGAATTATTAACAGATGCATAAATCTTACAAACCAACAAGTTATGTTGCTCAGTTAAATTTTAATAAATTTTCAACATAAAAGTGTGGGTCAATTATTATTCAACCCCTAGGTTTAATATTTTGTGGAATAACCCTTGTTTGCAATTACAGCTAATAATCGTCTTTTATAAGACCTGATCAGGCCGGCACAGGTCTCTGGAGTTATCTTGGCCGACTCCTCCATGCAGATCTTCTCCAAGTTATCTAGGTTCTTTGGGTGTCTCATGTGGACTTTAATCTTGAGCTCCTTCCACAAGTTTTCAATTGGGTTAAGGTCAGGAGACTGACTAGGCCACTGCAACACCTTGATTTTTTCCTTCTTGAACCAGGCCTTGATTTTTTTGGCTGTGTGCTTTGGGTCGTTGTCTTGTTGCAAGATGAAATGACGACCCATCTTAAGATTCTTGATGGAGGAGCGGAGGTTCTTGGCCAAAATCTCCAGGTAGGCCGTGCTATCCATCTTCTCATGGATGCGGACCAAATGGCCAGGCCCCTTGGCTGAGAAACAGCCCCACAGCATGATGCTGCCACCACCATGCTTGACTGTAGGGATGGTATTCTTGGGGTCGTATGCAGTGCCATCCAGTCTCCAAATGTCACGTGTGTGGTTGGCACCAAAGATCTCGATCTTGGTCTCATCAGACCAGAGAACCTTGAACCAGTCTGTCTCAGAGTCCTCCAAGTGATCATGAGCAAACTGTAGACGAGCCTTGACATAATGCTTTGAAAGTAAAGGTACCTTACGGGCTCGTCTGGATTGGAGACCATTGCGGTGGAGTACGTTACTTATGGTATTGACTGAATCCAATGTCCCCACTGCCATGAGATCTTCCCGGAGCTCCTTCCTTGTTGTCCTTGGGTTAGCCTGGACTCTTCGGACAAGCCTGGCCTCGGCACGGGTGGAAACTTTCAAAGGCTGTCCAGGCCGTGGAAGGCTAACAGTAGTTCCATAAGCCTTCCACTTCCGGATGATGCTCCCAACAGTGGAGACAGGTAGGCCCAACTCCTTGGAAAGGGTTTTGTACCCCTTGCCAGCCTTGTGACCTTCCACGATCTTGTCTCTGATAGCCTTGGAATGCTCCTTTGTCTTTCCCATGTTGACCAAGTATGAGTGCTGGTAACAAGTTTGGGGAGGGTCTTAATTAGTCAGAAAAGGCTGGAAAAAGAGATAATTAATCCAAACATGTGAAGCTCATTGTTCTTTGTGCCTGAAATACTTTTTAATACTTTAGGGGAACCAAACAGAATTCTGGTGGATTGAGGGGTTGAATAATAAATGACCCTCTGAATAAACTTTTCACAATTTAAAAAAAAAAAAAAAAAAAAGAAATAACATTATTTTTTGCTGCAGTGCATTTCACACTTCCAGGCTGATCTACAGTCCAAATGTCACAATGCCAAGTTAATTCCGAATGTGTAAACCTGCTAAATCTGCAGGGGGTTGAATACTACTTGTAGGCACTGTGTTACGGGGGGCTGTCTGATAACCTAAAGGAGTATCAGACAGTCAGGGTCCACCGTGCAAAGACTCTGCTGCAGACTATGGCAGAGTGCAATACCTCTGTTAACTCACAGAAGGATATAATAAGTAAGTAAAGCAATTCCTCCCTTATTTGGAGGGTGTGAGGAATGATCTCTGTTAATAATCACAGAGACAAAGGCAATGTGTGCGAAATGGCACCTACCTAGGTCCGCTCTTCTAGTGGTGCAAAAGAGACGAACAGCAGCGTAAGCCGCACAAAGCTCCTACCTGCGTTCGCTCCACTAGTGTGCGAGGACACGAACCACTAGATATGGCACCTGCCTAGGTCCGCTCTTCTAGTGGTGCAAAAGAGACGAACAGCAGCGTAAGCCGCACAAAGCTCCTACCTCTGTTCGCTCCCCTAGTGTGCGAGGATACGAACAACTGCCAGACGCAGTATAAGGAACGTTACCCTAGCCGCAACGTCCACCTACGAGTCGAACCACAAGGCCCAGCCAGACCATGTGCCTCAGGCACCTGCCTATGTCCGCTCCCCTAAGAGGTAAGGATACGGACAGCAGCCGAAGCTGTAAGGTTTAAGAACGCTACCCTGCCGGTAGCGCTCACCTAGCATAGACAGAGGAATGCCTAGAGGAACGCGCACAGAGCGTCTACTTTTATGCATGAACCAAGAGGACTGAGCGCCATGCGGTGTGTGTCAGGGTCTTATATAGACTCTGTGCCTCATCCAAGATGGAGGACACCAGAGCCAATCCGCTGCCAGAACGACAGGAGTGACGTCATGCTGGCCTATCACCGAGCAAGGCATCACAAGCACATGACCAGCGACCAATCGGCATAAAAGGTGTCAGAGACATGTGACCTCGTGTCAGCGATGATGTCACCCGCACATGTGCAATGGCTCCAAGATAGGACTTAGTCTCCGGCGCTTGCACATGTGCAGTAGCAAGAAATCTGGACTTAGTCTCCAGCGCTCGCACATGTGCAGTAGTAAGAAATCTGGACTTAGTCTCCAGTGCTCGCAGCAACCGTAACACACTGTGTATATATATATATATATATATATATATATATATATATATATATATATATACATACAGTGTGTGTGTGTGTGTGTAAAAATAACAGGTCACCTTTAAATAAATGGGGTCAATCATAATTGAGCTGCTATACTATCCACATACTGTACATTGCTGCCTCTCTGTACTGCAGCACATGTCATGCCTACAGGTCTTTATTATGCAGATGTATGCAATTCTTGTGTCACCATATGGAGCCTCTTGGAAGCATTGCTGCAAGAAGAGAATACATATGTTATATGTGATATGATGGAGTATAACGTCTGAAATAAAAAAAATATCTCTAACTCTATGTAACTATACAGGAACAGGGAGGTACAGTTTGGAATTCGGTGGGCCACAAATTACACTCATTTGCCATAGGCATCCATAACATGGTCACACCCAGTAGCCTTAGTAATTGTTATACTGGAATGCAGTCAAAAAGAGTTACCGGTAATAAATTAATAAGATTTTTATATAACATTGCATATTTAGCACAGTAAACACTATATGATTTGGAATGTTCTGCATGTTAAAACATAGATAGATTAATGGAAAGATAGATAGATGGAAAAATAAAGATAGATAGATGGATAGATAGAGGGATAGATAGATAGATAGATAGAAGGATAGATTGAAAGATAGACGAATGAAGACAGATAGATAGAATAAGGGGTACTTTGCACATTGTGACACCGCAACTGCGATGTTGTCGGGGTCAAATCGAAAGTGACGCACATCCGGCGCCAGTAACGACGTCACAACATGTAAAGCCTAGATGCACCGATAAACGATCACAAAAGCGTTGTAAAACTGTGATCTGTGTAGTGTCGGTCATTTCCATAATTTCGATGCAGCGATAGGTACGATGTTGTTCCTCGTTCCTGCGACAGCACACATCGCTGTGTATGAAGCTGCAGGAGCGAGGAACATCTCCTACCTGCGTCCTGCCTGCAATGAGGAAGGAAGGAGGTGGGAGGGATGTTTACGTCCCGCTCATCTCCGGCCCTCCGCTTCTATTGGCCGCCAGCCATGTGATGTTGCAGTGACGCCGCCCGATCCGCCCCCTTAGGAAGGAGGCGGTTCGCCGGCCAGAGCGACGTCGCAGGGCAGGTGAGTGCGTGTGAAGCTGCCGTAGCGATAATGTTCGCTACGGCAGCTATCACAAGATATCGCATCTGCGACGGGGCGGGGACTATCGCGCTCGGCATCGCTACAATCGGTTAGCGATGTCGCAGCGTGCAAAGTACCCCTAAGAGACAGACAGATAGATAGATTGAAAGATAGACAGATGAAGACAGATAGATAGATAGAAAGATAGATGGGGGATGGAAAAATAGACAGATGAAAAAAGATAGATAGATAGAGGGATAGATAGGCAGACAGACAGATGGAAGATAGATAGAATTAAAGATATATGGAAAAATAGACACATGAAAGATAAATAAATAGATAGATGGGTAGATTTAATCTTGTATGTCCTTCGTTGCACATTTCTTGCCATAGCAATTGTGTTTGAGTGAACAAAAACAACTTTCTTTATATTAATTCACTCAAACAGATGGAGATGGATAAGATATATGACAAGTTTGTTTTCTAGACTTCAAGCTATCTGCAAGAAACGAGGCGCACCTGTGCTGATCAACACATGAAACTACAAAGTGTGAAAAAGCCACCAAATAAAAATAAGCCTAATGTCAGTGTAAAAGACACTTATAATGGGTTACAATCAAATACGAAGACAGAAATATTCACAGAATGTTCCAGAGTCAACAGAAAGAATTCTCAGAAAGAGATGTCTTTTTTTTCTTCAAGGGCTTAAAGGGTTATTCCCATCTCCAAGATCCTATCCCAATATATAGTGGGCATTGAGCATACCCGAGAACAGCAATGCTCGCGTGAGTGGTTTGGATACGTAGAGCACCTGAACTCTGTTTTTTTTGTAAAGTGTGTTTGGTCTGAACACTGAACCTCAAGTTCTCTCATCCCTCGTCCTAAATTACACACTAATTTAATGACTAGTGTGTAATGCTTAATCTCCCCCAGGGATGGTGTGGCACCCCCGAGGCTTCAGTCGCCACAGAGATACTGCACCTCAGCCAGAGGTGTGGTATCCCATCCTAGGGTAAGGAAGAGGTCATCCACCGGTTAACACAAAACACAGACACACTCATTTAGCAACACTCCACTGGACCGTGGTTAGGGCTAGTTGCACCTTTGATTGCTCCATTGGTATGCACAGTCCGAGCCAGGCTGGAGGGTGAAGTCTAGTTAGTGGGAGCAGACTGTAGAACGAGGGAGTTGAGAAGGAGCAGTGGAGGAGTGAAGACCTGTGGTCTGGAGCTGGTGCAGCTCGACCCAGGGGGACTTGGCCGCAAACAGGGATCCAGTCCCTAGACTAGAGGAGAAGAACCAACGTTCTCATCTAGTAAAACCAGAGGCTTAGGTCATTTCAAGGGCCGAAGCCAAACTCGCACATGAATCCGCTGGAAGGTGATGACAGAGGACCATGAGATAAAGCTTCAAGCCACTCAACAAGGTCTGCAGACACCGGCTCAGGGCACTGTGTGCGTAGGTGCAGGACAGGAGGGCGGGAAGTCAGCGCAGGAAGATGACTAGGGAAAGAAACACAGAAAGGGTGCAACAGTCTTGATCTCCGAAGTACCCGGGATCGACTGGAGCCCATCACGGTGAAACCCAGCACTCCAAAGGCGGTCACTGACTAGTCGTGTTACCTTGGAACCCGCTACAGTGAGTAAAAACCTTGAGACTGCATCCCTGTGTCACTCCATTATTCGCCTGCACCTGATCCCTTCATTCCCGCCATCATAGACCACTACTCCCATCGTCCCTAGAGCCCAGCGCTACCTGTGAAGAGCTATACCAATCAAGCTGCGTCACCTTCTGCCCCAGAGGTCTGATCCTGCAGCGGCGACACCTATCTTGCCGCATACCACAGGTGGCATCACGACATCTCCTCTGTAAATAATCCCCACTATAATCATCTGCCATTAAACGACATCGCCGGGGTCACGGAACCGGGCCTTGCAACCACAGCATGCCAGGGACAGAGTTGCGGCCCGGTAACGAGTGCCCCACGGCCCCAGTAGGCGCGTCAATGGTGTCACAGAAAAGTGGTTTCCTTACATAAAGCAGATGATCACTGGCAGTTTCAGTAGGAGGACACCTTGCAATCAACTTATTATCAAGGAACCCTTCAAAAATTAGGGATAAATTCAAAGGAGAGTATGTCTTTAAAGCATTTACTGTATGTGCAAATAAACTAATGGGATTTTTGTTAGACCGGCCGCATATTTTAGCATGGATTACCATAGCAGCGTCCTTTTAATCAGTACACAATGATCTGTTTTCATGTAAGCATGGCTGAGCCCTGCAATATCTGCCCTTTGATAAATTAATAATCTATGTCAGGACCCACTGACACAAATCATAATAATGCTGTTTTTAGCTGATCAGCATATTCATTCTCGGCAATTAGTAGATTACTGTGAGAGTAGCGATGATGTCTGGCATGAAGAAAGAAGCGGCTATTGCCATTACAGTAGCCTTTTACCATTATATTATGTTCTCTTTCTACATTTACCACTTTTATAGATAATAGATATTACCTTAAAGTGAATGTCCACCTTTTAATATTTGGAATATCACTTTGCGTTGACTGATTTCTTTATATACTCATAAAACATTTTTTTTTTTTTATATAGAGCTCACATCTTCTATATACCAAAGTCAAGTTCTAAAATAGTCTTCCCGGAGTCTCCACTAAAAAAGAACTTAAAGGGAATGTGCCATCAAAAAATGACATTGCTTAAATCAGGTTTTTGTATTTAGATTACTTTTTTGGGAAAAGTTTTTCCCCTCATATTATATAAATTAAAAATCTTTCAACTTTCACACCTGCCATTGGGCCATTATTTAGACTCTAACTTCCTGTTATTTCATGAAGCAGCACATGTACATTAGCCACAATGGTCAGACTCCGCCCCATCTTTTGTATTGATGCATCTAATGAGCTGGTGCAAAGGTCATTGTGAATAGAGCTGGAGCTGGATCATATATACTACATCACCTATTTATTGGTTTATATATAGGTGTTATCAGTCATGGTAATTCTGCTTCTGACGATAATGAAAGCTCTTTAAACTCTTCCTGAAAGGACAAGAAGTATGAGCTTAAAGTAGCCTCAGTGGCCAGTGTGAAAATTGCAAAATTACAAATTTCATATATATATATATATATATATATATATATATATATATATATATATATACAGTACAGATCAAACGTTTGGACACACCTTCTCATTCAAAGAGTTTTCTTTATTTTCAGGACTCTGAAAATTGTAGATTCACATTGAAGGCATCAAAACTATGAATTATCACATGTGGAATAAAATACTTAAAAAAGTGTGAAACAACTGAAAATATGTCTTATATTCTAGATTCTTCAAAGTAGCCACCTTTTGCTTTGATTACTGCATTGCACACTCTTGGCATTCTCTTGATGAGCTTCAAGAGGTAGTCACCGGAAATGGTTTTCCAACAGTCTTGAAGGAGTTCCCAGAGATGCTTAGCACTTGTTGGCCCTTTTGTCTTCACTCTGCGGTCCAGCTCACCCAAAACCATCTCGATTGGGTTCAGGTCTGGTGACTGTGGAGGCCAGGTCCTCTGGCGTAGCACCCCATCACTCTCCTTCTTAGTCAAATAGCCAGTACACAGCCTCGAGGTGTGTTTGGGGTCATTGTCCTGTTGAAAAATAAATGATGGTCCAACTAAACGCAACCCTGATGGAATAGCATGCTGCTGCAAGATGATGTGGTAGCCATGCTGGTTCTGTATGCCTTCAATTTTGAATAAATCCCCAACAGTGTCACCAGCAAAGCACCCCCACACCATCACAACTCCTCCTCCATTCTTCATAGTGGGAACCAGCCATGTAGAGTCCATCTGTTCACCTTTTCTACAAAGACACGGTGGTTGGATCCAAAGATCTCAAATTTGGACTCATCAGACCAAAGCACAGATTTCCACTGGTCTAATGTCCATTCCTTGTGTTCTTCAGCCCAAACAAGTCTCTTCTGCTTGTTGCCTGTCCTTAGCAGTGGTTTCCTAGCAGCTATTTTACCATGAAGGTCTGCTGCAAAACGTCCCCTCTTAATAGTTGTTGTAGAGATGAGAAGGTGTGTCCAAACTTTTGGTCTGTACTATATATACATATATATATATATATATATATATATATATATATATATACACATAGATATATGAGAGAGAAAGATCATGAAATGTAAATAAAAAAAAAATATTACCCAAAAATCTAATTTAAGTACTGTCTTTTGGATGGCACGTTCCTTTTAAGAGCTCAGAGTATACCATCTTATCACTGAGGTCAATGTATAGACAGTAGAATCAGGCATTTCATATTTTATTAATTACTTTACACTTAGGGGCACTTTGCACACTACGACATCGCAAGCCGATGCTTGTGATGCTGAGCGTGATAGTCCCCGCCCCCGTCGCAGCTGCGATATCATGGTGATAGCTGGCGTAGGGAACATTATCACTACGGCAGCTTCACATGCACTCACCTGCCCTGTGACGTCGCTCTGGCCGGCGAACCGCCTCCTTATTAAGGGGGCGGGTCGTGCGGCGTCATAGCGACGTCACACGGCAGGCGGCCAATAGAAGCGGAGGGGCGGAGCTAAGTGGGACGTAAACATCCCGCCCACCTCCTTCCTTCCGCATAGCTGGCGTGAGCCGCAGGACGCAGGTAGGAGATGTTCCTCGCTCCTGCGGCTTCACACACAGCGATGTGTGATGCCGCAGGAACGAGGAACAACATCGTAACAGCGGGCATTTCCAAATTATGGAAATGACCGACGCTACACCGATCATACGATTATGACGATTTTGCGCTCGTTAATTGTATCAAAAAGGCTTTACACACTACGATATCGCCTGCGACGCCGGATGTGTGTCACTTTCAATTTGACCCCACCGACATCGCACCTGCGATGTCGTAGTGTGGAAAGTGCGCCCTTAGATTGTTCAGGCAAATCAAATTCACCCTTTCACTCAAAAAAATTTAAATTAGACAGAATTAAAAAGTTCCAACAAGGTTTTAAAAATTAATACCCATCGAGCCATTATGTTTTTTCCCTTCAGGTACCAGTGTGGACTTCTTTAGTGTCTTCTAGGAATATAGGAATGGCAATGACTAGGCTGCAACATCATGATGGCACACAAAGTCATGGGCATCGTAAAATCTTGGCCTAGACAGAGCAGGAGATATGGAAGATGTCAGGTGCCATAAGAAGCCAAAGATATCAGGTGCTGATAGATGCCGAAGATGGTTCAGTGAAGATTGCACCGGTGACAGTGCCAAAGACGACGACCAGGATAGAGGGGGGCTGGTGAGGGCCAGGTGAGTGTATATATATATACATATATGCATTTTCTTTTTTTATTTCTTTGTCTACTTGTTCATTATGCTATGGAGTCTGGAGAGACGTCGGAATATAATAATATTAATTCTATTTGCAGAAACTAAATTTGAGACAGATTTAATTTCGTGGCCAAATTCATATAAATTTTGCCAGATTTGACCATTATTAAAGAGGTTGTCCACTACTTTTACATTGATGGTCTATCCTTAGGATAGGTCATCAATATCTGATTAGCTGAGGTCTAACACCAGCTACCCCCGCCGATCAGCTGTTCTCGGTTCTTGCGGCAGCAGCAGCAGCCAGCTGGAAATCATGTCATTGCACATTTAATTTCTTGTCCAAATTCAGAAAATTTTGACAGATTTCATCATCATTAAAGAGGTTGTCCTCTAGTTTTACATTGATGGCTTATCTCTAGGATAGGTCATCAATGCCTTATCGGCCAGGATCCAACATCCAGCACCCCTGATCAGCTGTCCTTGGTGCCAGCGGAGGCAGCAGGAAATGCTCAGTTCCGGAGCTGCCCCGTCAACTGATAGCGGATTGTGGCCACGGCCAAAACTGTACTCCGCCTCCTATTGATTTGAATGGGAGGCAGATATGCATTACTTGGCCGTGGTTGCTATTAGAAGATGGGGCAGCTCAACAACGGAGCATTTCCTGCTGCGCCCACTGGCATCAAAAACAGCTGATCGGTGGGGGTGCCTGGTGTTGGACCCCGGCCGATCAAGCATTGATGACCTATCCTAAGGATAGGCCATCAATGTAAAAGTAGTGGTCATCCTCATTAAGCATTTACACTAGTTGCATAAAGTCGTAAACTGTGCAAAAAGTTAGAAACTGAATGAAAAAGTTGCAAAACGTTTTTGCATCATGCTCATCAAATACATATGGGCCAAATAGACTTTTTTGGACCTTTTAGAGTCCAGATCCCAAGTACGATTGCAACCCCTGCATCTATTATAGCTACACCCCTGCTACCATCCATAAAAAAGTCACTACTCAAAAACAGCGCAGAGGACTAATCATTTATTCATGGCATCTGAAAGATTCTCTCATAAATAATTACAATAAAAAGCTTTTTTTTTTAACAGAGTTCTCCTTTAATGTCTTGAATTTGGTTTTAAAGTTACTTCTAACAGCCTAATAGAAAGTGCAGCTCAACAAGACTTTGATGTGAAGGTTAAGTTATTGAAAGTCTGAAAGTTCAAAGAAAAAGTTTATGTTTATTATTAACCTTTACATTGACTCAACTGGTCCATGGATACAGTGGAGTCCTGTGCGTAAAGACTGTACAGCAATGCATGGGACGTTTCTCTAATATAGAACTGCGTGGCCCCTGATTACTGATGTAAAGGCACTGAAGGTGTAATGCGTTTAGGAGAATACCTCCATGCTTAAAACATCTGGTAGAGCATGGTTATAGAGCAAGCTTTGGTCTTTATCTTTTGTCTGCAGCCTGCCCTGGCCATATGCTTGTCTACTGCTTTGAGTGAGCTCCGCCTACCCTGATATCAGCTCATCTATTCAGACTTCACAAATTTAATTTTGGTCCTATGTAGCGATGGCCGACGGACCACTGTGGTGCGGTGTACACTATGAAAAACAAGATGAGGTCGAAGAAAAAAGGGTTTGTTTTATTTATAGACAAGACACACAATGACGGTAAAAGCTGTAAGGGGACTATTGCTCAGTGAATTATACGATATTACAAGTTCTGGCTACTAGCTGGGTCGGCAAACTACACGTCTCCCCAACTATCACAGATGCAAACAAAACAATACAATTGCTATGCTACACTATAACCTAACTGGTCTCCACTAACTGGGCTGTGCGGATACCACGCTCTGTCTGATGAGGCCTACACTACACCCTACAGAATGCGCAACTAATACTGACTCTCAGTACCGCTGAAGGGAAATCAGTCTGACTGCTAGGGTTTCATTCCTGGTGTCAGCTTTCGCACGTACTGCCCCAAACGGGGCAAGGTTTTGCTCCTCAGTCGCGGACCTGTTCCAGCTTCCTGGCTCCTAGGTTGGTCCTTGCCGGCCTTGATGGCTTCTTCCAGTTGGTTCGGTGGTACACTACTTCACTCAGGGGTCTCAACGTTCCTGCTACAGTAAGACTCTGGCACCGGTCCTGTAATTCCTCCAACATGCAATTTTCCAAAATTTACCACTGGATGGTCCTTTTCCTGTTCACATCCGACAACTCACTTCAACCAACTCACTCTGCCAACGACAAACACTTTCTCCTCCTCTACTTTTCCAACTCTTTCCAGCAGACTAACCCAAGAGTGCAGGGAGGAAAATAAGCAGCGCCAAGTAAGCCGGACAGTCCATTAGGATTGAAACATGGATACTATCTCTTAAAAGTGACGTGTAACACTTGTAGGGATACCCCCTACACCTGCAATCTGTTAGCTATTGATAAAAGAGATTACTCGGATAGTGATGACTTACAGTGAAGTCCAGATCCTTATATAGGGAAAATGGGTAAAAGAAAAGCACTGACTCCTTTAGATTTCAGTTGTTAGTTAACCTCCACGTTAAAACCAGGGAAACGAACGGGACCACAATTTCAAGGTAGGCCTAATGAAAATATGTAAAGTCAAAGGCATTGTTGGTGGTTCTGCCCATTTTTGAGGGCCTCAGATGAACGCCCTGATAGAGCCACTGATAGATGGAAAAATGTGATGTGAACATAGCCTTACCGACATAGACAAAGTGTCTTCGCTTGCTTCATTAAAGGCAATGGCCCTGTTGGTGGTTTTGCACAAATCCCATCTTTCAGGACTTCCGATGGAAGACCCAATAGAGCCAGTGATGATGTGAACCCTGAACGTAGGTGTTAAGAGCGTGAAGTTCACCGGTAATTAAAAAAAAATCAGATTTATTGTAAAATGGCATCTTTTGACAATTTTTGTCTCCAAACAATAGTAAATATTCATCTACCTGAGAGGATTTGGCATCGGAACAAAAACATCCCATCTGTCTTCTTAAGATCTGCTTATAAACATAGCGCAGGATGTCTAAATTGCTCGCAGCATTGATGACAACTAGCAAGGCCATCATTAACGTGACAGACTGAATATGTTATTTCAGTTGTGGATAAGCAAAAGCCTCTAAATGTTTTACTTTTTCCTCATAATTTATAGCATCTCGGAGAAATCCAGATGTCACTTCTCAATCAATTACCCCAAATATTAATTTATCACCGCCTAATAACATTGCCCACAGTTATGACCAGCCGGTGTACGAATTTATCACTCTTCACTGACAAATGTATTAGGAAAACAAAGACATACGTTTTACATTGTTACACAGTAGGAATCGAAACATAACCGTCAGGCCAATACTTATTCCTACCCCATACATAAATAATAGAGTTGGGGAAAATTCATCCGTATGTCAAATTCCATAGACCATAAAAGTGGTCTGTGGCTAAAGGACGGAAGAATGATACCGCCTCTCACCAAACCGTCTCCGTGACTTTTCTTTTGATTAGGTGATCTAGCGCAACATCATATGTGCTGCACATTGCAATGATGATGCTGCGGCAAACCGGCTTGCCAAAAGAAGAGCTGCGGATGCCAGCAAGTAGGGTGTGGTACTTCTTCGACCCTCCAGCAGCCACAGATCAATGTTGTTGCCAATGAAATGGGTGTAATGAGATGTGCGACTTTATTGTCACCAACTCTAATTTCGATCTATACTTACTGTGTTTTTCCAACAATAAGACACGGTCTTATATTTTTTTTCTGCCCCGAAAAAAGCGGTAGGGCGTCTTTATGGAGTAGGGCTTATTCTTGGGGAAACATAGTAAGTTAAGGTAACTTTACCCCAATCCCCCCAAAAAAGCAGACCCCCCCTTCCCAGGAAAATCATACTTACCAGACCCCGGACGTCTGCTTGGCTCCCAGGTCTTCCTGCAATCTTTGTCAGGCGCTCCCAGCAGGTATGCCCCATGTGGTCCTCCCATGCTTCTGGCCAGCTTACACGCATACATCAAATTGCACTCACACACTCTAAAGGCCGCTTTACACGCTGCGATATCGGTACCGATATTGCTAGCGTGAGTACCCGTCCCCATCGGTTGTGCGACATGGGCAAATCGCTGCCCGTGGCGCACAACATCGCCCAGACCTGTCACACTACTTACCTGCCCTGCGACGTCGCTGTGACCGGCGAACCGCCTCCTTTCTAAGGGGGCGGTTCGTTCAGCGTCACAGCGACGTCACAGCAGCGTCACTGAACCGCCACCCAATAGAAGTGGAGGGGCAGAGATGAGCAGGACGAACATCCCGCCCACCTCCTTCCTTCCGCATTGCGGGCGGGAGGCAGGTAAGGAGAGGTTCCTCGTTCCTGCGGTGTCACACGTACGATGTGTGCTCCCGCAAGAACGAGGAACAACATCGTTACTGCTGCAGCAACGATATTCGAGAATGGACCCCCATGTCACCAATGAGCGATTTTGCACGTTTTTGCGACGATGCAAAATCGCTCAAAGGTGTCACACTCAATGGCATCGCTAAAGCGACCGGATGTGCGTCACAAATTCCGTGACCCCAATGAGATCGCTTGAGCGATGTCGCAGCGTGTAAAGCGGCCCATACTCATACACAGTTCAGATCACACACACACCAGATCACACACACACACATCAGATTGCACACACTTACCATAGCTGATGATACCGATTGCTTCTGGCTGGCAGGCGAAGATGGGATGCAGTGCGGTGGAATATGAGGACCTATGGTGGAATACATGGAGAATCTGAGATGGAACGCATCAATGCGTTCCACCACAGGTCCTTCATTCATTTCACCGCAGTTCCTCACACTCCACTGCACTGCGTCACAATCAGAAGCAAACGGTATCACCGGATGTGTTGAGTGTGTGTGCAATGGAATTGTGCGGGTGTGCGATCTGATGTGTATACGATCAGATGTGTGTGGGTGTGCGATCTGATGTGTGTGGGTGTGCGATCTGATGTGTGTGCGACTGTGTGATTTGTTGTGAGTGTGGGATCTGATGTGTGTGGGTGTGCGATCTGATATGTGTGAGTGTGGGATCTGATGTGTGTGGGTGTGCGATCTGATATGTGTGAGTGTGGGATCTGATGTGTGTGGGTGTGCAATCTGATGTGGGTGTGCAATCTGATGTGTGTGAGTGTGCGATCTGATGTGTGTGAGTGTGCGATCTGATGTGTGTGAGTGTGCGATCTGATGTGTGTGAGTGTGTGTTCCACTGCAGGTCCTCCTGTTTAATGTCTGGTGAGTTTGATTGCGGGGTCTTCTGTCTTCTCTCTTTTGGGGGTATCTGCTTTCTATAATGAAGTGTCCTGTAATATTCTTTAACTTTTTTAGTTGCATGGACACTTCATTATTGAGCCACGACTAGGGCTTATTTTCAGGGTAGAGATTATATTTAAGCCTTACACCGAAAATGCAGAAAATTCCTGCTAGGCCTTGTTTTTTTGGAAGGGCTTATTTTTGGAAAAACAGTAGTTCACTCAATATTTTAATGGGGAGAGAACACTATATCACTGCCAAGACCTCTGCTGGTGGCTTATCATTCATAAGAATAGCTGGATCTGAAATGAAAATTGAAGATAGCAAATCCTTCTTTTCCCCAACATCATCTAGCAATACTCGGGACATAATATATTTGCCAAAATAGTCATGTTCACCCTACTCTAATATGTATTTGTGTAGTGTGTCAGGTCGAAGAAACTGAGAGCCTCTATTCCCTCGCCCCGGCAAGCTACATTTGCCCCTTCAGGACATATTCACCCAATGGTCATCAAAATCCATTTACCAATTATCAGCAAGGAAGGAAAATATTTCAAACTAATTTCCAGGGAATGCATATGCAACTATATCACAGAACCATAAGAGGAACCATAAGCAACTATATCACAGAACTATAAAAGGGTAGCTATTAGAAGTCTAGATCTCAAAGTGGTTCAGACTGCAATAAAAGAAGTCACCAACAAGAAAAACAAATCATGTAAGTAGGACCCCTTTATAGATTTTGTTCCAGAGCCTGGGGGCCAAAGTTACATCTCTATTTAGGCACATGAAGTTATTAAATGAAGCATGGGATGACATATTGCTAAGCTCCTTCTTCTAGGAGAGAATACCATATGGCGCCTTGTGAAGTATCTACAGAACCATGATGCAGACTAATGATTCTTCAGCATGTAGGGTCTCTGAACATGGGTTTGCTATGTTGATTAACCCGTAGGCTGAGTTCACACTTCTTTTTATGATAAGTTATTGTGTAATAGGAAAATTAATGGATCCTATATATGCATTGGTTTCTAGTAATAAAATACTATTCATTCCATCATGATCAATGTCTTTACCTGTCATGATTGCATTTTTTAGGATCAGCTTGGACCTCTTTTTTAATCAATTAGATCAAAGGATTAAGAATAAAAAAAAATGTCCCAGGTGATGAAAAATTAAAGTCAATTTGATGTCTAATTCTCAGTCAATGCATATCAATTGCAGAAAGATAAAAAAAAGAAACCGTTCCACAAAAAAAATGGTGGACCAGCAGCCTGGCAAGACACAGGAGAAGAAGGAGGCCAAGCAGAAAATGTAGAGTAAGCTAGCAAGTAGGGGTGAGTAACACTTGCCAATTAGGATGCCACCCAAGGGATTTTTAGAGGACAAAGCAGGAATCCTCAGCCTGGACCACAGATGGTTCAGTATTTCCCACGGGAGGAGGCAACTTTATTACCTACCATTGAGTAGAATCTCCTTGAACTAATGCTGTTGAACATCTTTGCTCCTTTCACTACCGTATTCCTAAGTAGGGAAACCACTTAGCTGTATTATATAAAGGGGTAGACCTCTTATGTCCAAGTTGCATCACAATATTTTATTATTAGCTTAAGATGAAAAATAAGTCACAATTAGCCAATGACATGGCGCATATCCATTTTATACAGCAAAATATTACTACTAAGCAACGATCCCCAATTCAGATGGAAAAATCCATCTTGTGTTGGCTCCAGAATCCATTACATAAACCTGTTGCAGGACTTTGACCTTAATTTATAAAGACCTACAATGTTCACAACAATCTTGATGAGGGGGTGTTTTGAAGTTAGACACTCTCGATTTCTTAAGAGATGATCCAACAGGAGAGTCTAAAATTGGGGGATATCTCAGTGCGTCTCAGCACAAATTTTACTCCATTGAGGGTTTGAAGTAAGATTTTTGGTGTAATGTATGCCACAGCTAATCATGAATTAGATAAGCTATGACGTCAAGCCCCGTTGTGCTCCCTTCCACGCCAGCTTTGCCCATTTTGTTGGAGCTTTCGAAAGCTGGCACGAAAACACCAAAAGTTGCTAAATTCTTTGTGCAACCCTGCACTGAACAGAAAGGGATTTACACTGGAATTCTGAAGAAGTCGACATGATGAATAGTGGCCTTTGTGTTTCTACCACAAATTTGCAGTTTTAACTACCATTGGTTTGTGTGGTGACTAACCTCATTCAATGGGACTAATCCATATGTTGATAGCCACCAACGTATCACAGTGTGACTACAGGATAGCGCATGACAGTGGGCTCCTATACTGTCTCTCACGCTAAGGGACCCTAGACTATCCCTGTCCTCAGGGTTACCCCTAAAGGTGGAGATGCCTGAGTCTCATGCCTGGCTATACTCCTCACCAGAGCTAATCTGTTCCCCCCCAGGGAAGAAATGGGCAGGAGAGTGATAGAAACACAGATTTAAACAGATAGGGAAAAACAGAAACTCAGACACACAAAAACTCACAGGAACAAGCAATAACAAAATAAGGAGAAAAGCAAGAGAAGTAAGGCAGCAGCAAAAGGACAAGGGTTAATGCCACAACTCCTCAGAGAAATAATGCACAACAACCATCAGTAAATCTTGATCAAACCACCTCTCTAGACCAGTATAGACAAACTATAGCTGGCACTAATCGAAGTGTCTAGCCAGCATATATAGGTGGGGAATGAATCTGACTAGCTCTCCCATAGTCAGTGACTAAAGGAGATTAACAAGCATAAAAGAAGAGATAAAGTCTTGCTAGCCTGCCTATGAACTACAAGTCTGTGGGTTGACACCTAAGTCTCCCTGCACTGATTACAGACATCAGAGAAGTTATAAGGCAGAGTGCAAGAAAATGGAGTTTCCACACATCCTGACACCGTCATGAAAGTTAACAATGCTTGCAAAAGCCTCCTTGTGACACAAGGGTTTTGGATGAAAACTACTTCAACGGGTATCATTCAAATTATGGGTGTATGAATGACAAAACAGTTTTCCTATTGAAAAAAATGGATGAAAAAATGTTTTTCTTTGCCAAAATATACATAGAAACTTCTATGTTAACATACCCTTATATTTCTTCTTGAAAACATTCCATGTATTTTATTTACATAGTTTTAATATTACTTTGGTCTCTTACAAGATTATATTTGAAAACCCCTAACATTTACTACAGGGGAAGTAGTGGGATATGGTGCGCTTTGTGGTTTAAGGCATAATCACTAAAGGAAGAGCAAAAATGAGACATTTGAGGTTCACTGCAGTGTATGGCTCTGACAGTAGCAATCAGGAAGCAAGGGACAGGCTGTCTGACACAGATTTATATAATGATTTCCTATCTGATTTACTGCAAACTCAGTTCACATGCTGAGTACTGGAGGAGACCGCAATCAGTGCTCCTCTAAAGAGGAAAATAACACTTTATTGGAGAAAATTCTTCACTGCAAAAAAAATAGAGGTGAAAACTAGACATTGAAGAGATATACAGAGCCAATACATGTCAGCCCAATGGACAAGGCTGAGAAAACATTTGACAGAAATTATAATAAGATGTAAAGGATTCGTCAAAATCAAAAATTATACATTTTCCGGTGCACATAGCATGTATCTGGGAACATCTGGATCCTTAATGTGGCATGGAATTCTCTATGGAGTCACACTATACCTTCATCGGGTCGGGAATCAGATCACCGAACCTGCCTGGGTTTGCCAATCTGATCAATGATCCTAGCTGAACCCATTGAATTCAATGGGAGGCAAAACCTATGTGGTATAAAATGATGTAGGGGGTCTGCAAAAGGAACAAAATAAGGAAGGAATAAAGCAGTACATACTTAGCGAGTCCCCCCGTGGCTGTAACACTAATTCCAGGGCCACTAATTATCCCTCATACATATTCACTGTTTTCCCCACCCACTGGCGTCTCTGATTGGCTGCAGTCAGACTGCCAATGCTTGACATGGCTGGGATGGGCAGGGAGAGGATGGTTTTTGACGGAACATTTACCGATCCTAGGCAAGATTGCTGACTTTTGTAGTAAATGTTCAGACGTCCGATCCCTATCCAATCTGGCCAAAGATCATACGATTTTAACATTTTCTTATCTTTTACGATCAGGATCATTCATCATCTCTACTAAGGATCCCAGGGCAAAATTTAGATCTTGCCCCTTCCCCTCATGTTGCTCCAGTGGCACTGAAAGAGCCTCTAAAGACATATGTGTTTTTCCAGATATTTTTCAACAGAAAACAGAGCAATAAGATCATTTTCTAACTAATACCTCTAAGTAATAACTATACAGTTGCCAAATACCATATATTATCCTCACTATATTTGTACTGAGCAATGGTAACTAACTATACCAAATCCAATACCATATACAGAATTAACACCATAGTGTCTGCCTGAATATAAACAACAATGTGTAACTAAACAAAAGCCACTATTCTAAAATCAATAGTGGCTTTTGTTTATGGCTTGGCATAAATCCTAGGTCTCCACTCCACACTAGGCACGGGTACCGGAGATACCGCTGGGACCGGAGCACGCTTGCGGCACAGGGCCCTAGGTCAAGCGTCAGTTTCAAACGGTTTGATAAATACCTGCCCGGTGAGGACACCTTCATAGTCTTCACCGAACCAAATAATCCGCGGGCAAACTAGGATCGGGGTTCGGACACTTACCTCCCCACAGGGTCCGCACTGCCCGCCGTACGGAGAAGGAGAACTGTATCCCAAAAGGGACAGTCGGGGCCCCCAAACACTCCACGCTATGGGGACCCAAGCAACTGGGAGTGCCAGGGACAGAGCAGCCTGGGTCACTACATTTGCACTCGTCCTCAAAGGGACCTGAACCAGCACCTCTGGGTCCACAGTGAGTAGAGATGGTTAAAGATAACCTGGTGTGGAGGGCCTAACACCATTGCTGCAATCACCACCAGCCCTGGGAGTACCCATATTCAGCAGCGGTGGTTCTCCGTCCTTAACCGCAACTCGCAGGTGGCGTCACATGACAAAAACCCTTATCTCCCTTGTAAATACTCCCATTAAAAAAGGGGCCCAGGGCACGGAACCAGGCAACGGCCACCAAAGTGACATTCCCAATTACCAGTACTGCCCGGGGCGACACACCAAGTTGCTAAACCTTCTGAGGACCCTCTGCACGCACACTGATGAAGGTCTTGGACTGAAAGGTCTGTGCTTATGCTGGTCCTACAAGTTCTTCTCAATAAAAGACCACTATTCACATTTATCTTGAGTGCCAAGTTTCTACATCTACTTGAGATGGTTTGGGACCCTACTTGAGCGCCTTCCCAGAAGTGCTGTGTGTTTCAAGTCACTATCCTAAGGGGTACTTTACACGTTGCAACATCGCTACTGATATATCGTCGGGGTCACGGTTGTTGTGACGCACATCCGGCGCCGGTAGTGACATCGCAATGTGTAAAGTCTAGGAGCGACGATGAACGAGCGCAAAACAGTCAAAAATCGCTGATCTGTGTCACGTCGTTCATTTCCATAATGTCGCTCCTGCTGCTGATACGATGTTGTTTGTCGTTCCTGCGGCAGCACACATCGCTGTGTGTGAAGCCGCAGGACCGACAAACCTCTCTTTACCTGCGTCCACCGACAATGCGGAAGGAAGGAGGTGGGCGGGATGTTATGTCACGCTCATCTCCGCCCCTCCGCTTCTATTGGCCGGCCGCTTAGTGATGTCGCAGTGACGCTGAACGCACCTCCCCCTTGAAGGAGGGATTGTTCGGCAGTCACAGCGACATCTCCGACCAGGTAAGTGCATGTGAAGCTGCCGTTGCGATAATGTTCGCTACGGCAGCAATCACAAGATATCTCATGTGCGACGGGGGCGGGAACTATCGCGCTGGACATCGCTAGCCGATGCTAGCGATGTCGCAATGTGTAAAGTACCCCTAAGACTAGACCATCAATGTTAAAGTAGTGGACAACCTCTTAATATCGTCACTGGGTTGGCCCTTCGCGAATCTGAGGCATTCTTTGGCATGTTTTAAAGCACCCGACTCAAAATCACAGCTGCCCACTATTTCCCATGTAGTTTACTGGCCTAAACTGTGCATTAGAGATTATTTTGCAACATGTATTTTATAGCTCATTGGACATAATGTATGTTTACTAGAGATTCAGGATGTGGCATAGAATAAGTAAAACCTCTTACCGAGCTGTCACATCACAATAATAGATTTCAATTATTTACTTACTATTCCATCTCCATAAATCCTATATTATAGCAGCACTTTTGAGAAACTCGTGCCAACAGTCCTATATACACTATCCTAGGAGCAGAAATTGAATAATACCATACATGCCGGTAAATGCTATATCAACAATTCCCTTTTCGCTTTATTCATGAATTTTTTAAAAAAGAAAAATGCCCATTGAAGATTCGAAAATATAAATATTTTTCAAAATAGAAAAAAAGAATTGTGAATTATTAGTCTTCATGAAATATCTAATATTTCAAGTACATCCTGGTATTTATGACATTTTTTTCCTCATTAAAATGAAGAATGACAGAGTCAGGGAGAGAGCAGTATCTGGCCGCTTTGTATCCCCGGTTCAAAAGACGTC
Source organism: Anomaloglossus baeobatrachus (assembly GCF_048569485.1). Classification (NCBI taxonomy): domain Eukaryota; kingdom Metazoa; phylum Chordata; class Amphibia; order Anura; family Aromobatidae; genus Anomaloglossus; species Anomaloglossus baeobatrachus. The sequence continues at coordinate 255,616,235 of NC_134359.1, read as the reverse complement.
TGCAGCAAATTGTCCCAGTGAGACGGAATATTAAGAGCCAGAAGTGCAGAAATCCATGCAATTAATTCACTGCACTTCCATGGCTGTCAAGGTCCATGGGCCCAAATGATTGAGATTTGGGTTCTTAGCACAATATTTCTCCTCTAATGAAGTCATTCTGATTTCAGGATAGATTAGATTATGTTTTCACACCATTTAAATAAGTAGAAAGTGACTTGACACATCTGAAACGTGATAATCCATAGTGAAATAATAACATCTGTTATATTTTTTGCTGGAGGAGTGGATGGCAAAGGAAATGTTCAGGGTTTTATAAGACTATTCAAGAACATGAAAATGATGTTTACGTGACAAGAGTCAGAAATAGGCAATTGCCTTATGGTACTGGCCATCATTAGTGGATGTCAGATACACCATTGACCACCAGTATTCCGATTGCCTACCGCACAGTCATCAGACACAAAGTATAAACCTTTTCTTACCTATAGTGGATGAAAAATGATATAGTAAATCTTGGATATAATAGTCTAAGCTCCTTATTGGCCACCAGAGACCATTTGGGAAAATAAAATTCAAAATAAAGAAGTGCTGCTGATGAAGGTCCAGCTAACTGGTTTCGAACATAAATACCGGTAACCTGGAATAGTCACGTCTGGGCCCTAGGGCAACATGGTCACAATTTGTCCCCGGCATACCTATCATCTGATGTTCGGCTCTGTACGCACCTGTTGGCATGGTGTCAACTAGTCAGACTCTGTTTACACCCAGAGTATGATAAGCAAGCTTATGCTTCTGCATTGTTCAGCCAGAGCTGAGCATCGGCTGATTCAGGTTCACTGGTTAATTCCTGCAGACTGGTGAGTAGGAACTATGAGCTCAAGTTTCTAATTGCCACATGCAGCTGCCTCCTTCATTTTTAAAGCATGGCTTTCTTCCAGTACGCGCCGATGATAGCTTCAGCGATCCCGGTCTTGGTGGCTATCCTGTTTATGGTGATCTGTGTTGCTCTTTTGCATGATGTAAACGTTCTCCTGTTGTGCGTTGCATTCTTCACTTTTTCGTTTTTCCCCTGTATATTGTCTCTCCTGTGTGTTTTGAGTTTAGTGTGTATGAATTTCCATTCTCGCTTGTCCGTGTCATTTTGTGCGGTTTTGTTATTGTGTTTTCTGAGCTGCCCCGAGGGTGGGGGAGAGGGGGAGTAAGATCGGGGCTCGAACAGGAGTCAGAGTCACGCTGGAGGCTCGAATCTGGGTACCATCAAGCCTACGTTTGAGATAAGGGACAGCACAGTGTCGTAAGTCTACGGGCCAGCCTAGGGGCCCCTGTCCTGTCATTATGTCAGGGCCGGGAAGGCTGGTAGGCCCAGGAGGTGGATCCACTGGACCTTGCACCCCACCGGAAGGCAGGGTACATGGCAGCCAGAGCACTGGCGTGGCAGGGACAAGTATAAGCAGGTCACCAGAGTCACAGAGTTCTTTAGGACAGTAAAGTATACAGGCACAGGTACCAGGAAGCAAGGACAATAAGTCAGCAGGACACGGCACCAGGGGACCTAGCTCATAAGACTATGCTACAAGACACGTTGATCAGGCCCCGCCCACATGGAAAGGCAAGTCTTATATACCCAGCACAGCCCTATGTCATTTCCTGCTTCAGGTGTGCTGGGCCTATAAGACCAGGAGAGTGGGCGCGGCCTGGTCCTATACAGAACCATGTGGCTAAGACTCAGAGTCAGACTCCTGAGACCAGGAACAAGACTCAGGGGAGCAAGAGCGGGAGCGGCAGCCATGACTGGTGGACAGATGGACTGGATCAGTGGGTAAGGAGTGGTGCTGGGACACGGGGAGCGTGACACATTACATACCCCATGTCAGTACCTTACTCATGATTTGACAGCAAATTCACCCATATTGGTATGGCTTTCTCCAACCTAATAAGGCTAGCCATCTCCCCATGGATGCCTGGGGCCAACATCGAACTGGATTGCTGTTGCATAAAATTCAATGTGGAGCAAGAACAGTATTTAAATGAGTCAGGACTATGGAAGGTGAGTTACTAGAGCTACATTGAAGCTAGAACTGAACATTGTGCTGTGAGTGAATGGGTAGCACGGTGGCTCAGTACTAAGCATTGTTGCTGTGCAGCTTAATGGGTCCTTGGTTCATATCCATTCTAGAACAGTATTTGCAAGGAGTTTATATTTTCCTTCTGTGTTTCCATGGGTTTCCTCTGGGTATGCTGATCCCACCAAGCCTCAAAAGACATATTTTGAGCTCTAATGGGGACAGTGATGATGTGTATATATTTTTTTGGAAATCAAAAAGCATGTAAAATTACTAAATAAATAAAGACCCACCATGGGAATACCCAGTAATGAGTGAGTGCAAGGATTGAGAAGAACCCAATGTTTCTTATCAATGTTGTGGAATCGTTGGCATAGCCTAAAAAGGAACCTAAAGGGGTTTTCCCATCTCCAAGATCCTATCCCAATATGTAATTTAGGTATAATTATATTAGTAAATACCTCCAATTAGAAATCTAGTATAGTTCTCCTGATGTAGCCATGTCTCTTACCTCATGTGTAGAGCATTACAAATTAGATATCCATGGTTACGAAAATGAGCAATTAACTGTCAATATGAGTGGATGTAATCATCGATAACTAAGATGCAATGCCCTGCACATGAGGTAAGAGATATGGCTATATCAGGAGAACTATACTACATTTCTAATTGGAGGTGTTTGCTAATATTATTATTATATTGGGATAGAATCTTGGAGATGAAAATGCCCTTTTAAAGAGAACCTGTCACCAGTTTTTCAGTATGCAAACAATAGTCACCACCTTTAACTACTCCTTTATCGCAGTCCACAAACCTATATTTTATTTACTAACATACTTTGTATATCTTGTGCCAGCGCAGCAGCATCACAGCCCCACGCAGGCGCACATTGCTCCGCCCTAATTAGGGTAGAGCATAGGCCATCAATGCGCATGCACAATGCAATATGTCATGACCATTGAGGAAGGATTCTCCAGTCATGGTGTCTGTGTTGCCCACCATTAGACCATCTGTAAATAATACACGGACTGCATACGACTTGGTTCAAATTGGCCACAGCAGCCTTTATTACCTATTATACACATTCTAAACACCAGGGGGCGTCGTCCAAAGGGCGACCCCAACAATAACAATAGGTAACACAGTAACCAATACAGTAAATATAACCCTGGGTAGGCCCAGCCCAGGAAGTACTTCTCACCCCAATATCCCTTGCCGCAACATACCGACCCAGAGATGAAGTATTAATCAGCCATGGATTAATACCCCCAAACTTTGCAGAACCCCGTGCCTGCAACATCCCGGAACCCAGAGCCACCATAGCAAGACGGTGTCTCTCGGTCCAGTTACCATTCCCTTCAACCGCCTCTGGACCAGACCTACCCCCCGCTGCTATGACAAATAAAACAACCCAGCCTAGTACTTCCACTCTGTACTCAAAGACAAGGGAGGGTGGGTGGGGATCGATCCACGTCTGGAAGTCAAGAGGGGGGTAAGACAAAAACTCCTTTCTTAACTACCCCTCATCTGCCCCCCTCTCTTCCTCCTAAAAACTCCTCCTACCCACCAATCCCATCTCTGCATCGTTCAAACCACCTTCTGACCCTATTAACACCATCACTCCTTCCCTTCCCTCTAGTCATGTGGCCCCCCACCCTATGGGTTCCATGGCTTTCTTTCTGGCTCTTATGTTCCCAGAAGCTTTCACAGTTGTTTTTGTTATTGCCACCAGAAATACGAACAGTAGAGCAAAGTTTATCTGCGCAAGCTTGTAATGCTACTGCGCAGGCGTCAGATTTTGTTGCACAATGTGGATGACACAGGACGCATCATCCACCTCAATCAAAGTCGGAGGTCTGCTATTATGAAAACAGGGGAAGTGCAGAAAACACAGCGATGATACCCATTGCACTTTACTGTAGTTATTTGCATACAGCAACACCAAGGGATAAATTCCAGCTACTATAGGATATATGTGAGATTAATACATATCTTTTATTCCATAATCAAAATAAAAAATGATAAAAATATGCAAGGCATAGAGACAACACAAGGTCTACGCGTTTCGAGCTGCAAGCTCAGTCTTTTTTGTCAAGGCTAAGAGCTTGAAATGTGTAGCACTTGTGCTTTGCATGTTTTCTCATTATTTTATTGTAATTATGGAATAAAAGGTATGTTTTAATCTATCATATATCCTGCAGCTTCTGGAATTCATCCTTTGGTGTTGCTCATTGTTTGCCCCAAAGACAGTCTGGGACTTCCGCGTACCACAACCTCAATCAATGTATTCCAACCTGGTGAGCTGTTTTTTTTTATTTTCCTCTTTTTTTCCATGCAATTTGCATACAGCGAAGGAGAAATACAAATGGTATTTTTTAGTAAATACAGGGGGAGTTGGTAGATGATATATAGGTTTGTGAATTGTGATAAAGAAGTGCTAAAGGTGCTGGCCTTTGTTGGACTACTGCAAAACTGGTGACAAGTTCCCTTTAAGTGTCATGTACTGATGGAACTGGGGCTCCTAGGATGACCCTAAGACTGAGGCCCCTGCGCTGCCCTTTATCTCAAAGGTATGCTCGATGGTAGCCAGGTTCGAGCCCCAAGCATGACCTGTCTCCTGTCCGAGCCCTGATACTACTCTCCCCCACCATGGGAGCAGGCCAGAAACCCAGTAATAAAAACCCCACAAATAGGAACAGACAAGGGTAAACGAAAACTTGTGCACACTGCACTCAAACACAATGGAGGGACAGTATGTGAACTGGGGAGCAACGCAAAAAGGGGCAGTAGATAAATAGACAACTGGAAAACTCATACACCACGCAGAACCGCAAGTTGTAGATCACCATACAACAGGATAACCACAGGAGCCAAGGAGCAAAGCTATATCCGGCACTCAGCCCCAGAATTCAGAACCTTATAAAGGGTGACGGCAGCTAGAAGATCAGCAAGCTGAGCTCCCAGCAGATGATCACAAGCCAGCTGGAATTAACTCCTCCAGTACTGGAGAGCAGGGAAGCCAGAACCAGCCGACCCCTATGACAGGCTGTGCAACTAAGGAATCCTAAGCTGTTTGTTGGACTCTGCAGTGTGAACAGAGTCTGATGCCGCCATGACACCCAGCGAGTGCAACGTCAAACACCACATGACTTCGAAGGGAAAGATCAAGAAGTACCAAGAAAAATTTTCAGCTCTGGGCAAACTTATTTTCTGTGTGGTGATGGTGACTCCTTGGAGGTTAGAGCACCTACTCTTACTCCCACACATGTTGATTGTTATATCTTTAAGAAAGACAAAGAAAAAATGGCTCTAGCATCTCATGTCATTAAATAACACAAATCACCAAGCTAATCAAAATGTACGAAAGAGGGATCAATCTAAAATGGAGTGAAAATATTCCTCATTTGGGCTTTATCAGACCATATCGGTCCATAATAGATTAAACATCTCCACCGACGAGTTCCTCAGAAAGCTTTTTATTCCATCTATCTACCCTTCGATCTCGGTAAGTCGTCTTGATTCAATGACATAAATATTTTCAAAACACAACAAAAAGACCCTTTACTGAGTTCAGCGACAGAGCATTTGTACTCCTTGAAGTATACAATTACATGGATATATTACGAGGAGCAGAATTCCAAACATTGATTGGGTTCAAGGCCCCAATAATTCTACGTTGTGAAGAAAAACGGAGTTATCTTCAGTGTGGAATGAAACGTGTTTTCCACTCATTGTCTTGTAAAGATGTTCTAACGACCGATTACGACCTGAATTGTTAAGGCTTAAGTGTCACTAAGAGTCAGCAGATTTATTTTTTTGTGAGTAATTGCTAAATCATTTCACGGAAGTCAGTGTGAACGTTGTCATTTGCCGACAATTTTCACAATAAATAGAAGGAACATATTGATGTGATATTTTTGCCTTTTTTGTCTTTGTTTTGTGTACTTGGTGCCTTCTTGTCTCTTATATGCTGATGATTTTTAATAAGTTTTATTACTAGACAGAAAAGCAATGGAGAGTCCATACTGTGATGTGTTCCTATCGGTACATTCAGTAGGACATGTGAAAACATTAACCTTTGATAGTTAGAATATTGGATGAAAGTTGCACCTTTTGACCTTTTTAGAAGGTTCCAATTCTTTTTTTCTCTGCCTGCAAGTTTTTTAAATGTACAGAACCTAACTCGATCCTCGAAAAATCCATCTAGTGTAAAACAGTAATTATTAGTTGTTAGGAGAGGTTGGAGGGGGATGGAGCTGCAGTCTTTTACCAAATGTCCCAGTAAGGCCTCTGTCACGCGTTCGTGCCTCCGGTACGTGTTTGGCAGTTTTCTCACGTACCGGAGGCACGTACACACGTGGGCCTATGTATTCCTAATGGTTTGGACACACATAAGTATTTTGGAACGGAACGTGTGTCCGTTCCGTACTTACGTGTGTCTCTGGCATCACGGGTATCACACAGCCCGCACCCATACCACACGGATGTAGTGTGGATGCGGTCCCATGTGACATGCGCCGGAGAAACGCGTGTCATTATTTTAAAATTAAAAAAAAAACATACTCACCTCCATAAGCCCTGCAGAATCTTCCGTTGCAAACAGTTGTTGCCGACCGCCGCTCATTATGAGCGTGTTAAGGAGGTGGGCATGATGTCACGGGCGCTAATCTCCACCCCTCCGCTCGGCCGGAAGCAGCATCAGTTGGGAGTGGGTGGGGCTGGAGCCGAAGATCAGTACCCTGGACATCAGCAAGGACCACGTGAGTATGCAAATTACCGGTTCTCCGTGTGTTATCGCGGATAGCACACGTAGAACACACGTGGCCCGCACGTACCAGAGACACGTACTTACCAAATGTAACACGCAAGAAATATACGTGTCTCGCAGCATGTGCGTGATTTTCACGTATGTGTGAGAGAGGCCTAACACAGTACGAAGTAAAAAGTGGAGAATGAACAACTCTATTTAGAAGCCTATGCTCTAGATCAGTGGTTCCCAAACTTCAGTCCTCACGACCCCCCAACGCGTCATGTTTTCAGGATTTCCTTAATATAACACAGGTGATGCCTTGATAATGATTCCATCACCTGTTCAATTGTTCAATAGTAAGGAAATCCTGAAAACATGACTTGTTGGGGGCCATGAGGACTGGAGTTTGGGAAACACTGGTCTAGATTCTCAATCAATGATACCAAGGAATCCCTTGGTATCATTGATTGAGAATCTAGACCAGTGTTTCCCAAACTCCAGTTTGTCTCCATGTATTGTCTCACTTTAGGGATACTTCTTGAAGGTCCTATGATGTAATGTGCCTGAATAGAGCTCACATGACTTAGAAAAACTAAGATGCATTGCTCTAGGTGAACATTTTTGATGGGCAGGTGCCTTTTTTCAACCCTATTATTAACTATTTAACTTCATAAGGAGAGTTGTTCTCAAATTTTTAGACTGAGCTATACTTCATGATCGAACTCTACAGGTAAGTTAAAAGCAACCTGTCAAGCCCCTATGCCCTACAACCTTGCAGCATTGATACCTATATGCCCAAAGTCCCTCCCTAACCAGCCCTGTATACCGCTATTCGATAATATGAATGTTTAAAAACAACAACCCATAAACCTTGATTTCCTTATGCTAATTAGGGCCTTAACTAGTCGCAGGGGCGTTAGTTCCTCTGTGTAGTCGGCCCTTTTTCCATGTTATCACGCCTCTGTGGGCGTGATAACATGATTTCCCTCAACCGACGTGCAGGGAAAGGTGCAGAATCAGCGTGTGTGCCCGCATGAAAGGAAGCAACATGATCTATGATGTACCACTACGTCATAGGTCATGAAGAGGTTAAAGTATGAGTAAACAAACGGACAAAAAACAAACCATCAAAAATGCAATAAAAACAGAGCCTCAAAAACACAATGAAAAAAAATGCAAGTAAACTAAGGTGTGGAAATTCTTCAGCATCATGGGAATTGAGCCTTAGTGTAGCAGTTTGTACATCGATTCCAAGCAGACACTGGCTTCGGTAGCTACATACAGATTAGCCGCGTCAAACGGGACTCATTCAAATCCACCTTAGTTAAGACTACAAATCCTGAGCGTAAATCAAAGCCTCAGCCTTCAAGATGTCTGCTGCAGATTCCACTGCAAGTATATGTAGCGCCCCTGAAGCCCTCAGGGTGCTACAAGGTTCTGCATCCCCACCAGCATGCAGGGCCTACTCCCTTAGGGACCCAAAACCCCAGTGCCGGTAACACCAAAAACCAGGTAATCCCAGTTTTCCCCAACAATCCCCCATACAATGGTACCTAGCTAGGGTGGGACCATGGATGGTCGCCTAGAGGTGGAGCCACTCTAGTCCACTAATTGACCAGGTGAGAGGGGCAGACTGTGGAGAGAAGTCAGTAGTCTGAAGGAGAACGGCAGTGACAGTGGAGAGTTGAGTAGTGACTGTAAAAGTGTAAAGCTGTAACTGAGGAGACGTTCTGACTCGTGTTGAAGGTGACCTGGTACCCAGGAGAGGTGGTTGCCGGTGGAGTACAGTGGAGTACTCCCGGAACTATGCACCGATGGGGTACATGACCCTAGGACAAGGAAGAGCTTCAAGCCGACCTGTTAACACCTGCACAGCAAAGGGGTCCATCAAGGACCTTGCTAACCCTAAAGAATCCGAAGACTCAGTAGCAAAGAGAGAACCGGGGACAGGACCAGAGACTCCAACCCCAGAGGGTTCACGCTACTTTCAGGCGGACAGAAGTGGACAAACCACAGAACAGGGACCCCCAGTGTTCTATACCACGGGGACCCACTTACCAGAGACAGGTGCAGGGGAAGAAGGTATCAGAGCACCAAACTGGTACTGGGATGAAGGGGACCTGGAGGCGAAACAAGCCGGCCTCGGACAACCAGTTAACATCTTCAGCAGTGAGTAAACCAGTTGCACTGAATACCTGTGTGGTCTACCTTCTTCCAACGTCCACTGCACCATACACTCGCTGGGGCAATACCCTACTTGCGGAGGGACTACCATACTAGCTGCAAATACCATCAGTCCCAGTAGAGACATTTTGACAGTCCCAGTAGAGACACTTAGCTGCAACACCACAAGTGGCGTCACGAACTTTATTCACCAATCCCCTGCAAATATCTCCATTACAAAAAGGGCCCAGGGCACGGAACCGGGTAGTGGCCACCACCGTGACATCCCCAATAGAGACTCTGCCCAGAACCGAGTACCCCATATCCCTGGGTGCTACATATACATAGGATTTTTTAACAAAAAAAATCCCATCCTCCTACTATCCACAGCTCAGATCCCTGATTATCCTGACGACCAGGAACATTTTCAAGAAGACGAGGCTGAAAGGCTAATATGCTGATAGCAGCAGGCAGCCTAAACGCTCGAAGTCATGACACATACTGGATCTATTTGATGTCAAAGGAGCCGACTGGGACCATAGCCGTAATTAGATTAGCCCTGAAGGGTAACACTTGCGATTTTCAGTTTATTATTGCTCTCATAGGCCTAACCTATGGGGATTGGTTGTGAATATTTGTAGATGAATAATGCATGTTTGCTCAAAATATATTTTTGAGCTGTCATAGTCTAAGAGTCAATATTATATTTCCAATGACAGAGCTGAGTGAAGGCAATGTTTTTTTGTAGAAGGAGTTGGAGCTTTCATTGGTGCCATTGCGAATTACTTATGACTTTTTGTTGACCATTACATATTTTAGGAACTCGGGTGAAAAAATAAAATCAAGTCAGCATTGTCTATTTTTATTTCTTTCATAATTTACAGCATTCACTACAATAATTTATAGTTCAGGTTATTATGGATGTGTTGGTACCAGTTGTTTTCTTTTTGTTTATTTTGACTTAACTTGAGTAGTATTTTTTTGTGCATTTTTTGATATTTTGAAATATTTTACTAAGAATATTACTTAGTCCCAATACATAGATTTTTAATTGCTGATATAATACTGCAATACTTCTGATACAGATTGACCATGAGGCTGACTCAGATCAGTAACTCCTGCTGCAAAAGTACAAAAGGTGGCTCCAACTACCTAATGTCATGCGGTGTTCTGCTCTGCACTCACTGGGTGTCATGGTGGCATCAGAATCTGTTCACACTGCAGAGTCTGACAAGCGGCCTGGGGTCTTAGTTGTTTAGCCAGAGCCAGGCGTCGGCTGTTTCATGTTCACTGCTCATCAGTCCTGCAGGAGTTAATTCCTGCTGGCTTGTGATCTGCTGCTAGGAGCTCAGGTTGCTAATGACCACTCACAGCTGTCTCCGCCCTTTATAAGGTTCTGGATCCGGTTCCTTATTGGTGATGAGCAGTGAACATGAAACAGCCAATGCCCAGCTCTGGCTAAACAACTCAGAGACCTCAGGTTGCCTGTTACTCCCTGCAGTGTGAACGGAGTCTGACACCGCCATGACACCTGGTGAGTATAGAACAGAACACCACATGTCACATAATGCCTGATATGGTATAAATGTATGACATATGTTACCAGGGGGTTAAAGAATAGTAAAAAAGTGGAACATTTTTCATGCTCTGACCCCTGAGACCTTGCACTAAGCACAACATATAAGTAGTGATGAGTAAGCACTACCATGTTCGAGTGCTTGCTCCGTGCGCATAATGAGCAGTTGGATGCTCGGATTGGTGCAACTTGAGTAGCTGAGTAAAATGGAAGTCAATGGAGAACTTGTTTGGAAAAAATGCTCGAATCCCGAGTCGATTTCCATTATACTTGGGTACTCAAGTCGCGCTCATCCAAGCATCCAAGTGCTCTTAACTAGTATCGAGCACCCGAGCATGGTAGTGCTCGCTCATCACGAATTATAAAGCTATATTCATATGATGCTTTTTGGATGTAATTTTCTGCAAGCAAAATCTCCTCTCTTGATGCTAAAGAAGCTGGAAACAAAAGAAGGTTATGCTGCGTTTTTTGCTCCTTTTTAATTGTTGAGTTTTTACTGCGTTTTGATGCCTTTTTTGGGAGCAGATTATGAGTCATTTCTCTACAGTGCATGTTTAATAAAGTAAGTTATTCACAAAAATGCAGCATGGTTGCATTATTTGCAGCATTTTTGCACTTTGTCATTGTTTTCTACGGTGAAAAAAGCAGCAAAAATGCTGAAAGAATTCACATGCTACAGTTTAAAAACAAGCAGCAGTTTTCCAACTCAAAAATGCCTACAGCTGCACTCTAATAACTGAATAACAGAACTCTGGTATTACAGTACTGCTATAGAAATATTTGAAAAAAGAGATACTTAGTTTATGTATTGGCCAATGCACGTAAGCCCAGTAACCCCGACAAGGTGACTTCTTGTATATCGGGAGGCTAACTTGAAATGCCACTATCTGGATTAAAAACCTACATTTCTGGGCAGAACGGACCCCGCTATTAGTTTTCCAACTCTATTAGGAAACAAACAAGCAATTGTGCCCCAGAGATTTCTGAGATCTCATAGCTTTTGTTGATACTTGATACTTGTAAAAAGCAGCTTTAACACTAGAAGTCCCAGAAATTTCGAGCTCCCCCCTGAAGTCCCGAAAGAGGGTCAAATGACCCTTAGTGCAAACTGAATAGAACTAACTAGAAACTAATTGGCTAAACTCAATGGACATCAACAACCTCCTGTGGTGCGACAGTAATGGCCTTAATTATAGAACAAAAGACGGTGATTATAGGATGTTAGCTAAATCCTTCAGGTCATTTGACCCGTCTCTGGGTTCCAAAGGTAGAAATGTTAAATGTCCCCTCTCTGGGACTTCTAGTGTTAAATTTGCATATTAAAAAGCCGCAAAATTGCAATGTGTGACTATAGCCTATCATTTTTTGCCTAAGGTGTTTCTTTAGAGCTATTACATGAAGACAAGCCCTTTCAGAAAAATGTTGGCTGGCTCTATATTTGTGTTGTATATTATATGGCTTGGCTATGAGATAACAAAAGCAAAAGTCAATCTGGCTTATAGACGAGAATCCAAAATTGGGAATTTCCCTCTATTACAGGGGTAAGAAACCTATGGCTCGCGAGCCCGATGTGGCTCTTTTGATGGCTGCATCTGGCTCACAGACAAATTTTTAATAACAAAATACTGTATTTTCCGGTTTGTAAGACGCACTTTTTTCCCCAAAACTGGGGGAATAATGGGGGGTACATCTTACAAACCACATATGGCTTACCGGGGCAACAATGGTGGCGCAGAGTTGGCTATACTGTGGGCTCATGGGGTGTTGTAGCGGCGAGCTTGCAGTAGCCAATGGACTGTGGGCTGCTTTGAATCTCCTGCAGTTGACGAGATCAACTTCAAGAAAATAGCCGTGAAGGCGGCGCGTGTGCAGATAGGTGTCACGCTTCCTGGTCCCCTGGCCCCGCTCTCCGGTCCCCGTGGCCCGCTCCCCGCTCCCCGGCGGCGTCCCCGGCTCACCGCTCCGGTCCCGGCCTCCTCTTCCCCGCCTGCGGCCTCCATGCGTCCAGCTCCCCGCTCCCGGCGCTCCTCTGCGACGTGGGACACCCAGCCGGGCACTCCTGCTTCCTCTGCACCGCTCCCTGGACTGGCTTCTGGTACTCGGGCCTCGCGCATGCGCATTAGGGCACGCGCGCGGTCATTGACCCTTTCTTAAAGGGCCAGCACCTAGAAACAGGAAATTGCATAGACAGGTACAGGGTATATTAAGATTCACTTTCCTGGTGGGCGGGGCCTGTTCTACGTGTTTAGCAAGCTAGTGTTCAGGTCCCCGTATTGCTTTGCCCTGTGCTTTGCTCTGTCTTAACCCTGTCCTGTCTCGTAGAGCCTGTCCTGCCACGCCAGCCGCTCCGAACCTCGTCCGTGCCAGTACCCTGACGGTGACGTCGGCGGATGTTACACCACCTCTGCAGCTCCGCCAGTCTCCAGTCCCTGGCTCCGTTGGGTGACTCGTCTCATCGCTCAGCAGGTTCCGGATCCCGCCTGACTACCCGGCCTCGGACCCTGAGCCTCGTCACCCGGACTACCATCCAGAACTCCATTTGTTCCATGTCATCCACCTTTTCCAGCTCTCCTACGGACTGTCTGACTACCAACAGTGCTTCGGCTGCCATGCATCCAGACCCTCTGGCGGGGTGACCAGCCTGGCTGCCTCCTCAAGGGAAACCGGTGTACGGTCCAGAGTTTCCACCACCCGGACGTAACAGCTAGAACAGGCCATGGATCCCGCCGAAGCACTAGCGGCCTTACAGCAGGAACTCGTCCGCCAGCGCGAGACCCAGACCCGCATGTTGAACTTCATGTCTTCTGTGGATACCCGCCTCAACACGCTACAGGCAACGGCCACATCCTTGGCCTCTCAGGTTTCCACTGTACAATCCACGGCTGCAGCTCCCGTGGCAGCCTCCTCGGATGCTTCCAAACTTCGTTTGGCTTCACCACCCCGGTACGCCGGAGATCCCAAGACCTGCAGGGGATTCATCAATCAATGCTCCCTCCATTTCAAGCTGCTGCCGCACCTTTTTGCCTCGGACCAAGCCAAGGTCGCGTTCATGATGTCCCATCTAGAGGGAGAGGCACTGGCCTGGATGAACCCCTTGTGGGAGAAGGAGGATCCGGTAACTACCGACATCCAGGAATTCCTGCAGGCATTTCGTAACACCTTTGACGAGGCCGGACGCGCCTCCGCGTCTGCCTCATCCCTCCTCCGGCTACGTCAGGGGACTCTGACGGTTGGCCAATATGCCATTCGTTTTCGCACCTTGGCCTCGGAACTCGGGTGGAACCATGAGGCCCTAACCGCCGCCTTCTGGGAGAGACTCTCGGGTCGGATTAAAGATGAGCTGGCTGGTCGTGACGTGCCGTCCACCCTGGATGCCCTAATTGCTCTAGCGACTCGAGTGGATCTTCGCTTTCAGGAACGATCCAAAGAGGTGTCCCGCGAGAGGCGTCCGATACGGCACTCCTCCCCACCACAGAAGTCCATCGCTCCCCAGTCGGCGTCACCTGGCGCGTCTACCTACGAACCCATGCAGATTGACCGCCTGAGGCAGTCGGAGCAACGCCGAGCAGAACGACTAGCAAAAGGTCTCTGCTTCTACTGCGGTGATGGCACACACCTGCTACGCTCTTGTCCCGAGAAGCCGGGAAACTCCAAAGCCTAGGCTTGGTAGGAGAGGCCACCCTAGGTGCTGGGACTCTCTCAGACTCCGTTACCTGGACTATTCAAGTCACTACAGAAGAGACCCGGTTCACGGCAGAGGCGTATCTCGATTCCGGAGCAGCAGGCAACTTCATCCAGCAGGCCACGGTGGATAAGTACCAGGTGCCTGTCCTCCCACTAGAGAAACCGCTGGTGATCGCCTCTGTAGATGGGAGACCCCTCTCGGACACCATCTCACTGATCACCAAGCCTGTGGAAGTACGGATCGGTGCTCTGCACACCGAGAAGATCACCTTCTACGTCCTCCCGCGCATGTCTCATCAGATCCTGCTGGGACTCCCATGGTTACGGACACACGAACCATCGGTCAGCTGGAGTACAGGTGAAATCACCCGATGGGGCTCCTCGTGTCACGAGAGATGTCTGAAATCCATCCAGCCCGTCCGACGCCCTCCGGTTCCGGAGTCTCTACCAGGACTGCCTTCTGCCTACTGGTCCTTCTCGGACGTTTTTGATAAAAAAGAGTCAGAAGTACTACCGCCTCATCGTCCCTACGACTGTGCCATCGACTTACTGCCAGGAACTACGCCTCCTAGAGGACGGATATACCCCTTGTCCCCTGCTGAAACTCGAGCTATGTCTGCCTATATCACCGAGAGCCTGGCTAAGGGGTTCATTCGGAGGTCCTCGTCCCCTGCCGGAGCAGGGTTTTTCTTCGTCAAGAAGAAGGAAGGTGATCTGCGCCCTTGCATTGACTACCGGGGATTAAACCAGATCACCGAAAAAAACAAATACCCTCTGCCGCTTATCCCCGAACTATTCGATCGGCTCCGAGGAGCCCGTATATTCACCAAGTTGGACCTCCGTGGGGCCTATAACCTGGTTCGCATTCGCTCTGGAGACGAATGGAAAACCGCATTCAACACTCGGGATGGGCACTACGAGTATTGTGTCATGCCCTTTGGTCTGTGTAATGCTCTGGCAGTCTTCCAAGAACTGGTGAACGACGTGTTCAGAGATCTCCTCTATGTCTGTGTCGTGGTGTATCTGGACGACATCCTGGTCTTCTCTCCGGATCTACAAACCCACAGAGAGAACGTGCAGCTAGTTCTCCAGAGGCTCAGAGAGAACCGTCTGTACGCCAAGTACGAGAAATGCATCTTCGAAAAGTCGTCTCTTCCCTTCCTGGGTTATGTGATCTCGGACACTGGCCTGCAGATGGACCCAGAGAAAGTGTCTGCCATCATCAACTGGCCTCCTCCTTCCGGACTGAAGGCTATCCAACGCTTTCTCGGTTTTGCGAACTACTACCGTCAGTTCATCCCGCATTTCTCTGCTTTGACTGCGCCTCTCTCTGCCTTGACGAAGAAAGGAGCTAACCCTAAGGACTGGTCCCCGGCGGCCGATGCCGCGTTCTGCTCCTTGAAACAGGCGTTTGCTTCATCCCCAGTTCTCCATCGCCCTGAGTTGAACAGACAGTTCACCTTAGAGGTGGATGCCTCCTCCTCAGGAGCCGGGGCAGTGTTGATGCAGAACTCCCCCTCCGGAAAGATGGTCACTTGTGGATTCTTCTCCAAGAGCTTCTCGGCACCCGAACGCAACTACACCATCGGGGATCGGGAGCTACTGGCCGTGAAGCTGGCCTTGGAGGAATGGCGCTACCTCTTGGAGGGAGCTGTATACCCTATAATCATATACACGGACCACAAGAATCTGGAGTACCTGCGGTCTGCCCAAAGACTGAACCCACGACAAGCCCGCTAGTCCTTGTTTTTTGCTCGTTTTGATTTCCAACTCCATTTTCGGCCTGCGGATAAGAACGTGCGGGCAGACGCTTTGTCCAGGTCCTTCGTGCCCGTGGAGTTGGAGGAGGAGACGTACCAGCCCATCATCAACCCCAGTAAAGTCATTCCGGTGGCCCCTGTCGCTCTAACTCAGATACCCCCTGGGAAAACCTATGTCTCAGACACTGACAGACAGAAAGTCCTGCAATGGGGCCATGCCTCAAAGGTCGCCGGCCATGCTGGTCAGAAGAAGACTTGGAGTACGATTGTCCGTCACTACTGGTGGCCGTCCCTCCGTAAAGACGTTGCAACCTTCGTCTCAGCCTGTCCATCCTGTGCCCGGAACAAGACACCCAAGCACCTACCATATGGACGTCTTCTGCCTTTGCCCATTCCTTCCGTTCCGTGGCAACATATCGCAATGGACTTCATTACGGACTTACCCTTATTCTCCGGACATACGGTCATATGGGTTGTGGTAGATCGCTTCTCAAAGATGGCTCACTTCGTTCCCATGGCCGGGCTGCCCTCTGCCCAGGAGCTAGCTGACTCCTTCATACAACACATATTCCGATTGCATGGCTTCCCCGCACACATTGTGTCCGACAGAGGAACTCAATTCACCTCGCGTTTCTGGAGGGCTCTCTGCAAACATCTGGGAGTGTCCTTGGACTTTTCTTCGGCCTACCATCCTCAGTCGAATGGCCAAGTGGAACGGGTCAATCAGATCCTGACCTCCTTCCTGCGCCACTACGTCAACATCCATCATGACGATTGGTCCACGCTCCTACCTTGGGCTGAATTCTCCCATAACCAACACATCAGCGAGTCCACCTCCAGCTCTCCCTTCCAGGTCGTTTACGGACTGCAGCCTTCTGTCCCGTTGCCAGTATCCTCGGCTTCCGACGTCCCCGCAGCAGATGCTCTGGTTCGGGACTTCTCAGCTATATGGGACTCTGTCAAGTCTTCCCTAGAACGTGCTTCTTTGCGGATGAAGAGACATGCGGACAAGAGGCGCCTGGATCCCCCATGTTTCTCCCCAGGTGATCTGGTCTGGCTTGCCTCCAGATATGTCCGATTGAAGTTACCCTCGTACAAGTTGGGTCCTCGCTACATTGGGCCGTTTAAGATCATCAGCAAGATCAATGCAGTCTCCTACAAGCTGCAGCTCCCGGCCACGATGCGGATACCCAACTCCTTCCATGTCGCCTTACTCAAGCCTGTTGTCCTTGGTCCCTTCTCCGCTGAGGTCGGTACTGATCCCCCTCCTATTGCTGACGATGACATCTATGCGGTAAGGGATATCGTGGCCATGAAGATCGTGCGAGGTCGGCAATACTTCCTGGTAGACTGGGCGGGTTATGGTCCCGAGGATAGGTCCTGGGAGCCCCGGGAGAATGTTGGCACTCCTCTGATTCGTGCCTTCCTGTCCCGATGGCGGGGAGGGGGGCGTGGGGGAGGGGGTACTGTCACGCTTCCCGGTCCCCTGGCCCCGCTCTCCGGTCCCCGTGGCCCGCTCCCCGGCGGCGTCCCCAGCTCACCTCTCCGGTCCCGGCCTCCTCTTCCCCGCCTGTGGCCTCCATGCGTCCAGCTCCCCGCTCCCGGCGCTCCTCTGCGACGTGGGACACCCAGCCGGGCACTCCTGCTTCCTCTGCACCGCTCCCTGGACTGGCTTCTGGTACTCGGGCCTCGCGCATGCGCATTAGGGCGAGCGCGCGGTCATTGACCCTTTCTTAAAGGGCCAGCACCTAGAAACAGGAAATTGCATAGACAGGTACAGGGTATATTAAGATTCACTTTCCTGGTGGGCGGGGCCTGTTCTACGTGTTTAGCAAGCTAGTGTTCAGGTCCCCGTATTGCTTTGCCCTGTGCTTTGCTCTGTCTTAACCCTGTCCTGTCTCGTAGAGCCTGTCCTGCCACGCCAGCCGCTCCGAACCTCGTCCGTGCCAGTACCCTGACGGTGACGTTGGCGGATGTTACACCACCTCTGCAGCTCCACCAGTCTCCAGTCCCTGGCTCCGTTGGGTGACTCGTCTCATCGCTCAGCAGGTTCCGGATCCCGCCTGACTACCCGGCCTCGGACCCTGAGCCTTGTCACCCGGACTACCATCCAGAACTCCGTTTGTTCCACGTCATCCACCTTTTCCAGCTCTCCTACGGACTGTCTGACTACCAACAGTGCTTCGGCTGCCGTGCATCCAGACCCTCTGGCGGGGTGACCAGCCTGGCTGCCTCCTCAAGGGAAACCGGTGTACGGTCCAGAGTTTCCACCACCCGGACGTAACAATAGGACTCCAAGGCCATTTTCTTGAAGTCCATTGCATCGATCTGCATACGCGCTACAGCCATTTTCTTGAAGTCGATCTTGTCAATTACGGGAGATTCAAAGAAGCCCGCCGGCAGATCAATGGCGCCCACCAATGTAACATCCCACGAGCCCGCAGCAGTATTGCTGCACCTTCCCACACTGACCCTCTTGAGCCATGACACCCCCTCCTTTGTGTCTGCAGCATCGTCTACACTGCCTCCTGGGACTCTAAGCTGCTCCACCACTGCTGCTCCTCCCTGGTGAGTACGGCTCTCATTGAATCACATTTTAAAATATGTGGCGTTCATGGCTCTTTCAGCCAAAAAGGTTCCAGACCCCTGCTTTATTATGTGTATATGCCCCTAAACGGCATAGAAAATAAAAGTTGTCTTTGTAAGTTCAAAGTCCTTTATCGTCATGAATAGAGATCGAATCCGCCAAAATCAGGGACCAAAAAACACCAAAAAACTGAGTTGTAACAAAAAAAACAGTAAACATGCAACATTCCAAGCATGTAAATGGCAGCCTCTAGACAAGAAAAAAAACAAAGAGAAAAATAGTATGAAAAATACCCCTGAATAATAATGAATAAAATGCAAGTGCTTAATAACAGGGTACTTAGTATATACATTTTTGCAAAAAGGTAAGAAGCTGTCTCACCTCGTCACGGTGTACCCATCTGGGACAGTCCCTAACCAACTAAAGTTAAAACCATTATATATACCTGACTTGTGTCTATCAAAACTCCAATGTGAATGGTAACAAGTGGTCAGCTGGGTCCCAGATTAAATACACAGCAAAGTGGGAAGCAATTGGTTGTTCAGCCTCAGTATTTTTTTTATTATTTATTTATAGAGCACCATTAATTCCATGGTGCTGTACATGAGAAGGGGTTACATACAGAATACATACACAAATTACAGTAGACAGACTAGTACAGAGGGAAGAGGGCCCTACCCTTGCGGGCTTACATTCTATAGGATTTTGGGGAGGAGACAGTAGGTGGGGTGTAGGTTGGGCGGCGGCTCCGCTTGGTGGTCGTACGGAGGCTCCGCTAGGTGGTCGGGCGGCGGCTCCACTCGGTGGTCGGGCGGTGGTTCCGCACGGTGGTCGGGCGGCGGCTCAGTATAAGGATGGCTGTGCCCCAAAATTACAATAAAGCAAGATAGCAGACAAATAACACCAAAAAACTGAGCTGTAATCAGGGACCAGCGGATCCCTGCCGGATTGATAAAAAAATCTGGATTTGCTGGATTCCGGTGCACATATAAATCTATGTGGACTAGAATACAGAGATTACAAATGTTTGTGGAGGAGATAGGGGGGTAGGAACACGTGTGGTATACTCACCTGAGGCTATGTCATGGCAGCAAACTCCTTCCGGGTCGTGCTTTTCCCTTCCGGAGCCAACAATTCATTGTTTTGCCTGCCCACCGGCGTGTGTAATTGGTTGCAGCTAGACACGCCCCCACCATGAGTGGCAGCGTGTCAGCTAACTGCAACCAATCACAGGCGGCAGGACGGCTGGTGGGCGGGGAAAGCAGTGGTAGTGTCTGCGGGTCAGTATCGTAAGCGTGCATGTGTTTCAGAAACATGTGTTTCATGACTCATGAACGAATGTGCAGAAATGTGAAGTAACCAATGAAAACCCACCAATATTCCCAATGAGCTGTGCTAAATGGCCCATTCGTAATATTTTTTTTTCCCGTATCTAAAAATAATCTAAACATATTCAGCAAGAAATGTTTAATAAATTTTACTTAAAATAGGACTGTTACAAAACACACGTGTGAAAAATATGTTCCCCACTGTTTCCTTGTATCTGTTTTCTCATTCACATTCAGGGTTCGTAGTCAATTAGGAAGAAGGAGGCACATTAATAAAGAAGAGCGCTGTTCTACGCAGCACGATATAGCCTTGTAAACTGAAATTGAATGAAATGCTGCATTTGGTCTCCCACAAACTCAATAAACTAGTTTCGCTCCAATGCATGGTGTTAGAGCACTACTGAGATTGATGGTTTCGTTTACAATAGCATATATTAAATTTGGAGTGTAATTTAACAAGAAATACCGCATCCCTGGCTGGCGATATAGAAATGACTTCAATTTAGGAAAACATAACGTCTCTCTGCCTAGACTGAACATTGGGTTCGAATGTTTTTGTTTATTTGTCTGAAGTTGCTTTATTTTCCTTTGCTTGTTTTCATTCCTTATGTTTGGTTTATTTATTTTTTGCTTTTTTATATATATATTGGATTCAATACATTATAGAATCTAAATGGTTTCTAGCAGTTCCCTATTGCACTATAAACATTTTATTAGAGCAGTTGTCCGGGATATAACAATTGATGACCTAGTATATAGTCATACATCTCTCATACACTGTTTAATGAAAAATAAAAGATAATAACATCTGGAAAACATATGGAAAAATTGGAAAAACATTACGTTAGATTTTCTAACAGTAGTTGAAACAATAGTAGTACTAGTATGTCCCTGATAAAAAACATCAGAGAAACTTTTCTAAGATGACTACCCAAAATTCAATTTAAAGATTGTCTTCTAGGCATCATTTTTTCACAGAAGATGGCCGGTTTATATAATACATGAACTAAAAATGTGTTAATCTGGTCTGATGAAGGGTAAATAGATTTTTTTGGCGTGGTTTAACTTTCTATATAAAATACTGTATAGAAAATATAATGTATACCTTAAACCATACTAACCAACATTGACCTTGAGGGTCCCTAACAGCCTCAGGGCAGTGATGAACATGTATAAGTTGTTGAATTCCTTCATCTCCTCTTGCATCCTTATAAATGCTTTTTCCCAAGATAGGATAGAGGTAATGGGTATGTTATTGTTGATGTCATCGTTCTCTAGTGACAAATTTTGAAACCTCTTTGAAGGGCTCCAGGAACTAATTAATGTCCCTTGTCCACTACTAATGATGGATTTCAAAGTAAGCCAATGTCGCGGGCGGGGAGGATGCCGCTGCTGCTGCGCTCGCTAACGCTCAGGTCCGGTGCTGCTGCGGCTGCTGCTGCTCGGTGGCTCGAGCGGTGGGCCGGATCCGGGGACTCGAGCGGTGCTCCTCACCCGTGAGTGAAAGGGGTGGTTGGTTGAGGGGATTTAGTCTGTGACGCCACCCACGGGTCATGGTGAAGATGGGTACCACCGCTGCTGGTGACGGGGATCCCGGGAGCGATGGTAGGGAGCAGCTGGGATGTTGTTTTCCCCCTCCGTGGGTAGGGGTCGGTTGTCCCGGGGCCCGATGATGTGACGGGGAGGCAGGGTTGGTGAGGTGCAGGGTTGCAGGGGTGTACTCACTCAGTAAGAAATGTACAAAGTCCTCGGTAAACCAAACGGCTTGATGGACGGGTCCCGCAGCCGGCTGCTGTGTCTCTCCCCGGACAGGTGATGGCGGCTGTCTTTCCCTGCACCTTGATGTTCTCAGTTGACTACTATGGATCTCCAATGGTAGTCCGCTCCCCGGTGTATGGGTACCGGAGGAGTCCATTTGCCCGAAGGCGCTGGCCCTTGGGTCTCTAGCCTTAGGCGGTAGCTGTGTACCCTCATGGTGTGAGCGGTTGCCTTCAATCGGGACTTTTGCTGTTAGGAAACCCCTGGGGTTCCGGTCACATTCGGATTTGACTATTGTCGGCGGCTTCAAGCCTGGTCGGGGTCCGATGGCCCTGCCTGTGTGTGCTGGCTTCACTTCGCTCCCCGGTCGGTACCGGCGGGCAAACGCCCGACCCCGGTCCTACGGTTCCGCGTTGCTTCACCACTCCTGCAGATGGCCACCACCATCTGCCAACCTTGCTGTCAGTGCCTGGGCCACAAACCCAGACACCCAAGTGTTTGCTCCTCACTCCTCAAACTCCAACTCTGAACTGTCACTTTTCCCGCCTCCAGGCCTGTGAACTCCTCGGTGGGAGGGGCCAACCGCTTGGCTCCACCCCACCTGGTGCGGACATCAGACACTGGAGGGAGGCAACAAGGGTTTTTGTTTGGCTGGTGTCCCTGTCTAATGGGGGTGGGGGTATTTGTGTGTTATTTGTGACGACCTGGCTAGTCCAGGGCGCCACACCAACACCACTTTGTCTGTTGCATGATATAACTCCTCATTGTCTTATGCAGCTTTTATAGCATCAAATTCCAGCAGGTTGGGACATTACAAATCAGGTGGCAGGCAGACACACCCTTCTGTGTTTGCAAAGCCTGAAGGCATGTTTTCCACATAAGAAACAGATACTTTCCTAGCCATAGCCACCACTTTCCTCAAGTAATTATATATCTTTAAGAATTGTTCCATTATTAGGGTACACTCACATGAGAGTATGACTCGGACAAGTGCAATGCAAGAAAATCTTGTATTGCACTCAAACCAATGTTATTCAGTGAGGGAGAGCAGATGGTCAGTTTTTTTCTCATTCAGATTCTGGATGAGCAAAAAGTCGCAGCATGCTGTGATTGTCAGCGAGAGCCGTTTCACTCGCAGCCATATAAGTCTATGGGTGTGAGAGAAACATTGGACTGCATTCAGATGACATCCAAGTGCAGTGCGATCACAGGCTGAAAATGGAGAATGGACAATGGACAGCTCCCCCCTCTCCTCCGCAGCTGTGATCCAATCGCAGGATCGGATCACAGTTGCATGACACCCGTCTCACACTGGCAGCAGAAGGTCATTAGCATATCACATCCAATGCACTCGCATCAGATGCCATATGATTGTGTAAATCCAGCCTTAAGGGGTACTTTACACACTGTGACATCACTAGCAATTGCTAGCGATGTTGCGTGCGATAGCACCCGCCCCCACCGTGTGTGCGATATTGTGTGATCGCTGCTGTAGCGAACATTATCACTACGGCAGCGTTATACACACATTCCTTGACAGCGACGTCGCTATGACCACCGAACAACCCCTCCTTCAAGGCGTTACAGCGATGTCACTGCCGCGTCACTAAGCGGCCGCCCAATAGAAGCGGAGGGGCAGAGATGAGCGGGACGTAACATCCCGCCCACTTCCTTCCTTCCGCATTGCCGGTGGACGCACATAAGGAGATGATCGTTGCTCCCGCGGTGTCACACATAGTGATGTGTGATGCCGCAGGAACGACGAACAACATCGTACTGGTGGCAGCAGCAATATTAAGGAAATAAACGATGTGTCAACGATCACCGTTTTGGAACGATTTTGTGATTATTGATCGTCGGTCATTAGTGTTACATGCTGCGATGTCGCTACCGGCGCCGGATGTGCGTCACAACCGACTTGACCCCAACGATATGTCGGTAGCGATGTCGCAGCGTGTAAAGTACCCCTTAAGTTCACGATGTGCACCATGCAGGGGGCTTGAGGTACTTTGCCTAAACATAAGACAGCAAGAATGTTCAAGGAATTGTCACTCATGACAATGGCCAGTTGAAGATGACGGGAAACCATCCAGTGTGAGTTTTGCTGCTTGATACACAACAGCAACTCATCCATTGTACTTTTCTCATCTCTGCTTACAGTTTGTAAAATTCCTAAGCAGTGCTTTACCTTTAAACACCAGAAACATATTGAGGCATTTTATATCCTTCATCCCCCACCCAACATGGCCCCTTGTTATCACAGTACAGAGGCTGACTGCTCATCTCATCCAATAAATCAGTTGGAAATTTCTTCCTTAGCCCTGGGAGTTCTATGGCTTAGGGGACTAAGGGACAGAACAGACAGAAGTATCACTAACGGAATTGAAAGTCTACAATGTAAAAGATTAAGTGTTACAGGCGTGGAGAAGGTTGACTATGCAGCACACTAAAGCTGATGGTGTCACTGTCAAATGTAACATACCCTTGATGTGAATTAGAGTAATGCTGTACCATATATTACATTGAACCCTCCATTTCCTCCGCACTAATTTGCTTGCCAGAGGCAAAAAAGACCAATTGTAACTTGTGTTTGGTAATATTACTGAATTATTGACTTGTGTCTTCAGTGGCATTGAGTGCTGCTACAGGTGGCTGCCACAATCATAGAATGATGGGTTTCTTTCACACTACTAAGTGCATTTCGAGTGTCATTTATTCTTTTACCATACTGTCACAGCGCAGACTAGAGGAGAGTCTGGCGTGAGACAAAACACACAACAAGTGTTACACCATGACAAACAAGGGGTACATCAGGGACACTTAACAACGGAGTGCCCTAGGACTAGTGAGAGGGAAGATGGACACCACCTAAACTTACCTGTTGCTGTACCCTGCACTCCTATCCAGTCCCTATACAGGTTCCTTGCCTGTCGCCAAGCAGGAACCTGAAACCCTGAAAAGACCCTACAATTGTCCCTGGCTAGGGAGTGGGCAGGTGAAGGATGCTAGCCCTACCGCTGCAGTGAAACAACATACCAGGGAAGGAAGACAGACCGGGGAGAACACAACAGACTGCTGCAGTCAGCATCAAGACTGAAGCCACTACCACAACTTCTACAGAAGGTATGTAAAGGCACTAGGAGTGGTCCCAAACCAAAAACACCTGCGCCGGAGTGAGAAGCTGCTGGAAAGCAAACTTACATTAACCCTATAGCTGTCAAACGAAAGGAAAACATGTTTAATCTTGAGAGTCAAGAATGGAAATGACTCCAGGATCTGTCACAAGTCTCATATAGCAGAGAGAGACGACCGTGACACAGACATTTTATACAAGTCTGTAATGTTTCCAAAATATTCAACTACTAATATTACCCTTGAACAAGGAATGAACAAGAAATGCTGATTTGGGTAGATGTGACTCCCAAAAAAGCCTAATGTAACAACATCCTACCTGTAGTATTGGTGTGGCATGTACAGGTCTCAAATTTGATTACTTAAACAGATGTGGTAAAACCAACCTGCACAGTTAAGTGTGTAAATATAGTTTATTTTTATTTTCTTTTGTTAACAATCCGCCATTACAAAGAGAGTCTAAAAAAAAATGACATATAGATACACACCCAGAAAGCAAACTGCAAAAACGTAATTTTGTGGTGTGTGTGCATGGTCATTTTAGCAATGTCAAAGTGACCTCAACAGATATGGTTATGTGTAAAGGGTTGGTAACTAGTAGCACAGTGACTCTCTTGTCTCGCTCCCCCTATCAATGAAATCTGTATTTTTCTCTTGTCTTCACATACTAATATTCCTCACTGCTGTGTACAGTTTAATCAGGTTTTTATGGCTTTATTTCCCTATCTTGAAGGCTCTAAGCTGTGAGCCGTGTTCTCATCTCACTATATAGTTACCAAAAAATGGCAGCTGCACTCCTTGCCTCTGCTTTTATTCAGGCTATGATGTGTAGCAGTAAAAGGAAAACTCTTTTGATATTATAAGAATAAAGGGCCCGTTACACGCTAAAATTTATCTGACGATCGCATGTGCGACGTGACACGCCCAGATCGTATTTACGATTTGCCGGTATCGCTTATAGGTCGTTTATTTGCTGTCACACGTAACGATCTCAAAATTGCTGCAACAGCGATCAACGATATATTGTTGGACCCAGGCGGTCGTTTGAATGTTGTTCGATGTTGGCAGGGTGTCAAACGGAGAATTATGTCGGCTGGTTCCCCAAAACGAACAATTTTGTAAAAATGAACGACGTGTCAACGATCCACGATTTTCATCCTATTTGCGATCGTAGGTGTCACACGCAACGACGTCGCAAACTATGCCGGATGTGCGTCATGGAATCCGTGACCGTGATCCGTGACGACATATCTCCCGATAAATCGACACGTGTAACGGGCCCTTAAGAGGCAACTAAAAGTTTCATAGTCAGATTTGAATCAAAATCATTAAGAAATGGCTAATTTCTAGTGATGGGCAGGTCTAACTGGATTTGAAAAAAAAAAATTGATTCTGGCCTGTAATTGATCCCAGATATCTAGCCTGATGCCAGTCCCCATACAAGTCTATTGGGACCAGAATCTAGTGCTTAAAAATGGTGGTGGAAGGGATAGTGGGATTAGAGCAAGCATGCTATACTTGCTGAGTAACTGTTTTCGGGCCACTCGCTCTTCTTCCAGGGCCGTTCATTTACTTTCATGCATATTCACTGCTTCCCTCGCCCACCGGCAGTACTGGTGTCTGTGATTGGTTGCAGTCAGCCGCACCCCCAGCCTGTGTGACAGTCTCGTACTGCTTGCAATCACAGACCCGTCTAAGCGTCACTGTAGATTGGTGTAACAATAAATTAAAAAAAAATTGGTGTAAAGTCCACCCTGTATTATGATAACCAGCACAGATAAAGCATACGGCTACAGGCTGCAACCTCCAGCCTTGCGTTTAGCTTGACTGTGTATCAAAATAAGAGGACCAGATGCAGCTTTTATTTTTATTTATTTAAATATATCATTTTAAAAGCAACATGCGGTCCCCCAAAATTTTGATAACCAGCCATGAACATGAAGTATACCAAGTGATGTGGTTGCTGGAAGGCATTATGGGGAAGCCCGCTCAGCTGCGTTCGAGGTCATTTAAATTCTCATAAATTTGACACAAACTTGATCCACAAATCAATTTGCTAATCTCTAATGCTAATTGCAACATCCTACCCTATTTCCCTGAAAATAAGACACTGTCTTATAGTTTTTTTGCCCCGAAAAAAGCGCTAGGTCTTATTTTCGGGGGAGGGCTTATTCTCAGAGAAACATAGAAGGAGGAAAGCTTACCCCCCCCCCCCCCCCCAAAAAAATGCAGATACTCCTTCCCAGGATTGTCATACTTACCAGACCCCCTGCGATCTCCGGAGGGCACTTGCAGCAGGTGTGCTTCACGCCGTCCTCCCCTCCTTCTAGTTGACCCTCATACATCACACACACACACACACACTCATACACACACACAAGATCGCAAATACAATTGCGCGCGCACACACTCGCCACATCAGGTGATACTACTTGCTTCCAGCCAGCAGGGGACTCTCTGCTCTCTTGTCTCTATGATGCGTTCCACCACTGGGTCCTCCATACGTTCCACCCGCAGGTCCTGACGCTCCACTGTACAGTGTCACAGATTCTTATGCCGCCCAGAAGCTATCGATATCGATGAATGTGGTGAGTGTGTGTGTGCAATCTAATGTGTGTGCAATCTCATATGTTTGTGGGTGTGTGTTCCGCTGCAGGTCCTTGATGTGTTCCACTGCTCCTGGTCAGTGTCTAATGAGTATGGCCATTGGGTCTTCTGTCTTCTTTTTCTCTCTTTTGGGGGTGTCTGCTTTCTATATAGAAGTGTCCTGCAGTTTTCTTTAACTTTTTTTAGCTGCATGGACACTTTATTATTGAACTGTGATTAGGTCTTATTTTTGGGGTAGGTCTTACATTTAAGCCTTGCTAAAAACTCATGCTAGAGCTTATTTTCGGGGTAGGCCTTATTTTCAGGGAAACACAGTATTAGTATTGTGCAGTCTAAAGGCCCCGTTACACGCAGTGACGAATCTAATGATATATCGCCGGGGTCACAGATTCCGTGACGCACATCCGGCATCGTTAGCGACATCGTTGCATGTGACACCAAGTAGCGGCCATTAACGATGGAAAATACTCACCAAATTGTCCATCGTTGACCCGTTGTTCATTTTCAAACAGTCATTGATTGTTGAGGACGCAGGTTGTTCGTCGTTCCTGAGGCAGCACACATCGCTATGTGTGACACCTCAGGAATGACGAACTACAGCTTACCTGCGGCCGCCGGCCCGCTCATCTCCGCCCCTCTGCTTCTATTGGGCGGCTGCTTAGTGACACCGCTGTGACGCCGCACAAACCGCCCCCTTAGAAAGGAGGCGGTTCGCCGGCCACAGCGACGTCGCTAGGCAGGTAAGTCTGTGTGATGGCTCCTAACGATATTGTGCACCACGGGCGCGATATTGTGCGCGACGGGGACGGGGGCCCCTTAATACAATCATTCTATAAGTATGGAATTTATACTTGGAACAAAATCAGAGCACCTGAAGACAGTACATACAACAAAGGGCGCAGCATTAAAATTGTTCTCTCTAAATGTAAACCTGAATTCTAAAGCTGGCTTTACACGCTGCAATGTATCTTACAATGTGTCGGCGGGGTCACGTCGTAAGTGACGCACTTCTGGCATCGTAAGGTACATTGCAGTGTGTGACAGGTACGTGCGATTGCGATTGAACGGTAAAACGTTCATCGCATGCACGTCGTTCATTCATCATGTATTGAACGTCAGATTGTTCATCGTACCCGGGGTAACACATATCGCAGTGTGTGACACCCCAGGAACGATGAACAGATCTTACCTGCGTCCTGTGGCTCCCGGACGGTAATGCGGAAGGAAGGAGATGGGCAGGATGTTTATGTCCCGCTTAGCTCCGCCCCTCCGCATCTATTGGCCGGCTGCCACGTGACGTCGCTGTGATGCCGAACGTCCCTCCCACTCCAGGAAGTGGACGTTCGCCGCCCACATCGAGGTTGTATGGAAGGTAAGTATGTGTGACGGGGTTAATCGTTTGTGCGTCACGTTCAACAAATTGAACGTGCCGCACATACGATGGGGGCGTTGAAAATCGCATACGATATCGTATGCGAAATTGCAACGTGTAAAGCTGGCTTTATTCTTGTAACCTCAACTGCTTCAGAACCCCTTTCTGAAGGTAGAGCATCCTGTCGACTATTGATTGATCACAGTCTGAACTTGACGATTAATTGCAGAAGAAAGGACCATAAGTGCTGCTCTCTGCAGTGTATATTTATATATACTTTTCTATATAAAACCCATGTCCTTTTGATGGATAATCATTAATTGATCATTTAGTACAAGCAGATAGTTGTGTAGCTTTTGCCCAGGATCTTATCATAGATTTGTGCAGCACCATTTATGTTTAGTCACAGTAGATTAGAAAGCAAATGTCACTATCAATTTTCTCACTCCTTGCCTTCATCTAATTTCCTCTCCTCCACAAATTATGCATCAGCTCCCCGACTGAACTTGATGTCATGTTAACCTTGTCTACTTAAGGAAATTGCATGGAGAACATCAAACCATTCCTTACGATTGACAGCTCTTTTTTTCCTTTGTACCATAAAATGTTATATTTGATAGTAAACAACCTTTATTTTCTTGTCTAAACCAAAAACAAAAATCAGAATTGTTTTTTTATCCATCTAATAAGAACTAAGAAAAGGAAGTTTTGTCACTAAATTATGTAGAAGAGAAAAGAGAAAGGAGTCATAATTAAAAACAACAAACACCCCCCCCCCAATATGGTGACATTTTTGCAATGCAACAACATGGTGTGTGCTTTCCCCTCAATCTCCTTCTCATAATAATTAGGCAAATACCTCAAACCTCACACCTGTGCAAAGGTAAAGTCCTCTGAATAAAGGGTGCTTTACACGCTGCGACATCGCTAGCGATTGCTAGCAATGTTGAGCGCGATAGTACCTGCCCCCGTCGTTCGTGCGACATTTGGTGCTCGCTGCCATAGCGAACATTATTGCTACGGCAGTGTCACACGCACATACCTTGTCAGCGACGTCGCTGTGCCCGCCGAACAATCCCTCCCTCAAGGGACGGCATCATAGCGATGTCACTGTGGCGTCACTAAGCAGCCAGCCAATAGAAGCGGAGGGGCAGAGATGAGCAAGACGTAACATCCCGCCCACCTCCTTCCTTACGCATTGCCGGTGGATGCAGGTAAGGAGATGTTCGTCGTTCCTGCGGTGTCACACATAGCGATGTGTGATGCCGCAGGAACGACGAACAACATCGTACCTGTGTCAGCAGCGATATTAAGGAAAGGAGCGACGTGTCAACGATCACCGTTTTTAACGATTTTGCGATCGTTAATCATCGCTCCTTGGTGTCACACACTGCGATGTCGCTACCGGCGCCAGATGTGCATCACTAACTACGTGACCCCGACGATATATCGTTAGCGATGTCACAGCGTGTAAAGCACCCTTAAGAGTTTCTTATCAATGAGTAGTCAATATGTGAGGCTCCTATGACATAAAGCAGACAGCTGGGGGCTGGTATTCTCAGGCTGGGAAGGCCCATAGTAATTTGGCCCCTCTCTGCCTGAAAATAGCAGCCCAAACCCAAGAAGAGGTGCATCCATTAGCTGTGCATCCATTAGATGTGCCAATTCTGCCATTTTCTCCTGCTCTTCATGATTGCCCTGGTGCGGTGGCAATCAGGGTAATACTTTTGAGATTGATACCAGCTGTGAATTGACAGCTGGAATCAAGCCCAGAGATTAGTAATGGGTAAGTATCTATCAGACATCCCCATTACTAACCCGGTAAGTATACAGTTAAAAAAAACACACACATACTGAAAGAAAAAGTATATTTGAATAAACATTCCCCAACAGGCCCTCATTCACCAATTTATTAATAAGAAAAATCCTGGAAGTTCCAATGTAATCCAAAGAGTAATGTCCAACAACATCAATAGATGACTATGGAGCTGGGTTCTGAGAATGTTATCAGAATGAGACTCCTTTTTTTGTCTCTGCAATACCATAAATGCTGTAACAAGCAATAAAAGAATCATATCTATCCCAACATGGTATCAATAACATTGTGTTATCCCACAAAAAATGAGACATTACAACCTCCATCAGCTGAAAATTAAAATGTTACAGGTCTCAAAAAATAGCGACACAAACTTACATTTTTTTTGCAAACTTCTGATTATTTTTTTAACAAAATAATAAAGAAAAAACTGGACTTGTTTGGTATCAACTTAATCATACTGATTAAGAAAATCATATTGCCAGGTCATTTTCTACCTCATAGTATAAGCCGTAAAAACAATTCCCAATAAACAGTCAGAATTGCATTTACTTCATAATTTCAACACATGTTGGAAAGTGTTCCCTGGTTTTTAGTGCACTATGTGGTGAAATGAATGGTGCCATTCTAAAGTGCAACTTGTCTTGCAAAAACCAAGCCCTCATACATTTATGTGGACAGAAAAATAAAAAAAATGTGGCTCTGGATAGAAGGGGGAGGGGAACAGAAATCAAAAAGGAAATTGGCCATGTCACGAAGAGGTTAATATAGTCCCAGAACTAACATGAGTACATGAACACAGCACCAGAACTGACATCAGTACATGAATCCTGAATACAGCACTGCACCAGATCCATGATCAGTACTTGAATATAGGCCCCGTCACAGGCAGCGATATCCCTAGCGATATTGCTTGCAAGCGTACCTGCCCCCGTCATTTGTGCATCACAGGCAAATCGCTGCCCGTGGCACACAATATCGTTAAGAGCCATCACATGGACTTACCTGCCTAGCGACGTCGTTGTGGCTGGCAAACCACCTCCTTCTAAGGGGGCAGTTTGTGCGGCGTCACAGCGGCGTCACTAAGAGGTCGCCCAATACAAGCGGAGGGGAGGAGATGAGCGGCCATAACATCCCACCCACCTCCTTCCTTCCTCATTGCCGGTGGCCACAGGTAAGCTGTAGTTTGTCGTTCAGTGTCACACGTAGTGATGTGTGCTGCCTCAGGAACGACAAACAACCTGCAACCTCAACAATCAACGATTTTTTGAAAATGAACGACGTGTCAACGATGGACGATTTGGTGAGTATTTTCCATTATTAATGGACGCTCGTTGGTGTCACACACAACGACGTTGCTAACGATGCCGGATGTGCGTCACAGAATCCATGACTGCGGCGATATATCGTTATATAGGGCCTTATAGCACCAGAACAATGATTAGTACATGACTATAACAACCGAAATCTCATCAATATATGAATATAGCACAAAGCTTATCCCTCTCCACACTAATCCCTCAACTCTGTCCCATCCCTCCACTCTGTCCTCTGTCCACACAGAAAACTAAATAGGAATAGAAATGTAACTATCTCTTTCTCCATTAATGAGTACTCACCCTTGATGCTATCCTCATCGACTGTGCTACAGGTCCCTGCAGCATGACTCCAGTTAAATAAAGACTTGACCTTATTAAACAACTCCATCACTTAACAAGGTGCTGCCCCTCTATATTCAGCCCCATCCTGCAGTTCATCACCCAACTAAGGCTGCCCCAAGAATCCAAGAATTGAGAATTGCTCTTCTCAACCTATTTTTTATACAGTCCCATTTTGCAGGACATGGCTACTCTCAGCTCCTCTATATACAGCACCATCTGCAATGCATCAATCTTTCTAGCCTCTCTGTATTACAGAGTACACCTCCAGTATAGACCAGAGTAGCGTAGGGGAGAAACAGACAACAGAGTTGTCAGAAGGATGATGCAGTCATGTGATGCAATTAGCAGGTGTCGCACTACAGAAAACATAACTGAATTTTTAGTCTGAAGGCAAAGCTGGTGTAATGTATTTTTCAGATTATAAGATGCCCTTTTCCTCCTCCAAAAATTGCGACATAGCATGCAACATGGGCTGTGCGGGGAACAGTGAGGCATGGACAACCTGAAAAGGTTGGCAGTGCTGGGTTCAAATAATGATGCCTGGAGGCGGCGCGTGCATAGATGGATCTCTCGGCTCAAGATCTCATTTGCGCATGTGTGGCGCCCTTGAGTAAATCAGGGTGCCATAGGGTACTGCATCCTCAACCAGGGTGTAGGGCCTACCCCCCCCTTGTTCCAGGTTCTTAAGAAGCCGGTGTCACTAACAACAGCACCACAAATCCCAATCAAAACCTCACATCATGACCTGTCAGACACAACAGTGTGTTGGTCTAGCTGGAATAGGGCCACCCACCTAGGGGTCAGGCAGACTGGTGGGAGGGATGTCAGTTGAGTCGAGTAGTAGAGTGGAGTCGAGTAAGAGTCCTCAAAGAGTGAGGAGCTGGGGAGAGTGAGCTCCCGGGAAGCTAGACCATGGTTGAGTCGCAGACGGTGGTCCGGGACCAGAGGAGTCGGGAACCGGTGGAAGTGACATTGGAAAGGGTACAATGGACATAGGAATCCAAAAAATGATTCCTAAAGTGTAAAAATATTTATTAGCTATAAAGGTGAAATATAAAAGGTGCTGAACATCACATTAGCAACCCAAGGTGATCTCTTTAGCTTTACTAATCATGGGATAGTCTCGCTATCTGTTCCTGGATACCAGAGGCAGACCGGAGAATCCTAGATATAATCCATAACACATTTACGTCACACAGGTAACGGTTTGATGCCAACAGATATATACAGAGGTCAATAGGTTCATCGCGCATGTGCGGGTCGCCTGGCAACAGGAAGAAACATAAATGATATCATGTCGGTGTTTATATATCCGTCGCACGCATGCGCGGGCCGACTACGGGACACCACAATGATCAAGAATAGTGGGCCGTTTTCAGCCCGGCCTCGCGCATGCGCACAATGGTCGGCGCTAGTGTTAACACAGATGAAAACAGCGCTAGATCGGCGGTCATGCCCAGCGCCCAACTCACACATCACGCGATCGGAGAGGGCCGTGCAATAGATAGCGCACATATAACCATCCACGTATACAACCGCTGCGCGAGCATGCGCGGGCCGGCTATGGGGCACCACAGTAATCAAAAATAGTGGGCCATTCACAGCCCGGTCCCGCGCATGCGCACAGCGGCCGCCGCTAGTGCAAGCGCCACATAAACAGGTAAGCACAGCGCTAAACCTGCGCCTACCTCTCACGTCACATGACCGGAGAGGAGCGTGCATTAAGTAACGCCCACGTCACTGCTTGTGATAACATAATGAGCGTATTCCACTCTGATGGGACAGAAGCAGTGGAAACAAAATAACCAAATGTATATAGGCAGGTATAAACATACACAGCAATTGTGCAGGTATAAATACATACATTAATGGTTTATATACTTAAACATAACTTTAACGGGTACATATTATTAAGATTAACCCCTATAGCTGTGGTGTAAATACATATAAACAAATTCATAAG
Source organism: Anomaloglossus baeobatrachus (assembly GCF_048569485.1). Taxonomy (NCBI): domain Eukaryota; kingdom Metazoa; phylum Chordata; class Amphibia; order Anura; family Aromobatidae; genus Anomaloglossus; species Anomaloglossus baeobatrachus. Next base: position 255,582,015 of record NC_134359.1, on the reverse strand, counting down.
GGCAGTATAAAGAAATATAACGATAAAGTCTGCCAATACAGACAATTCCCTACATGGGAATTGTTGCTCTCTTGAGTATGGATTACAGGGTCACGTATATCAATAAAGGACCATCAAACAACTATGAGGGGAGAAAACATGTAAATAGCAGTTGTTCATTTAGTCCCTTCGGTGTCATTGAGCCCATCCTAAAAATCCAGGCTGCCTCCTTTTGCAAGAGTACCTTATCAAAATTACCCCCTCTCACATTTGGTTTATCCAGTTCAATCATTGCAAAACTAATATGTCTCACGTCCCCCCATGCACCGTGTTCACATGTCTCGCAATGGGCGTGTCTCTCCCATTGCGAATATCAGATAAGTGTTCCCCTATTCGTTTTTTGATTTACCGGAATGTCTTCCCCACATAATCTAAGGGACAGGAACACGTTGCTCTATAGATAACCCCAGATTTATTGCAGTTCCCAAAGTCTCTTAGAAAGAATCTCCTGACATTGGCCGAACTGGAGGAGAATATGCATTGATCAACAGACTTGCAAACGCTACAATGGCCACATCTAAAAAAGCCTCAAATGTGCCTATCCAACCACGTACCTTCCGGACGTGGGGCCTGATACATACTATGGACCAGGTAATCGCCTATAGTGCGTCCACACCTGTAGGTGATTCCGGGGTTATCCGGGATAAACTTGGTCAAATCGGGATCTGCTTTTAGGATACTCCAGTACTTTTTAACTATCCCGTAGACCCGCTCTGATTGTACATCATAGGTGCCTATCATCCGCACTAGTTCAGAATTTGTCTGTGACAATATTGGGGTCATAAGGGAATGCCTGTTAGCATTTTTAACAAATCCTAATGATTGATTCAAAATCTGCTTGGGATAACCCCGGTCTAAGAATCTGCCAAAGAGATCATTTGATTGGGCCCTAAGGTCCCTATCCCTGAAACAGTTCCTGCGTATCCGCAGGAACTGTCCCTTGGGAATTCCTCTCCTAAGTGGATAGGGATGGTGGCTATCCCACCTCAGGAGGGAATTCGTGGCCATGGGTTTACGGTACGTGGTGGTATGTAATCTACCAGTATCGTCCTTACAAATGGTCAGATCAAAAAAATTAATAACATGAGGGTCACAAACAGATGTAAAACGTAAACCAAGCTCATTTTTGTTCAAGGAGTCAACAAAACACTGAAAGGCAGAAACAGAACCAGTCCAGAGGATGAGGATGTCATCAATGTATCGGACCCAAAGTCCGATACATTGATGAGAGTCCCCATCCTCCCCCCCCAAAAAACACCGTTTCCTCCCACCAGCCTAGGAATAAGTTTGCATAACTGGGGGCACACGGGCTCCCCATTGCTGTACCCCTAAGCTGGTGGAAGTACTTGGTGTTAAAAAGAAAATAATTATGGGTTAATGTAAAAGACAGAAGCTCCTCTATCAGGCCACTGTGTCTGCCACATTCAACAGCTCTAGATCTAAGGAAATGATTAACCGCCATAATGCCCAAATGGTGGAGGATGGAACTGTATAATGCCTCTACATCAATGGAGAGGGGGTAATTTTGATAAGGTACTCTTGCAAAAGGAGGCAGCCTGGATTTTTAGGATGGGCTCAATGACACCGAAGTGACTAAATGAACAACTGCTATTTACATGTTTTCTCCCCTCACAGTTGTTTGATGGTCCTTTATTGATATACGTGACCCTGTAATCCATACTCAAGAGAGCAACAATTCCCATGTAGGGAATTGTCTGTATTGGCAGACTTTATCGTTATATTTCTTTATACTGCCCTTATGAATTTGTTTATATGTATTTACACCACAGCTGTAGGTGTTAATCTTAATAATATGTACCCGTTAAAGTTATTTTTAAGTATATAAACCATTAATGTATGTATTTATACCTGCACAATTGCTGTGTATGTTTATACCTGCATATATACATTTGGTTATTTTGTTTCCACTGCTTCTGTCCCATCAGAGTGGAATACGCTCATTATGTTATCACAAGCAGTGACGTGGGCGATACTTAATGCACGCTCCTCTCCAGTCATGTGACGTGAGAGGTAGGTGTGGGGCCGCTGGTTTAGCGCTGTGTTACCTGTTTATGTGGCGTTTGCACTAGCGGCGGCCGCTGTGCGCATGCGCGGGACTGGGCTGTGAATGGCCCACTATTTTTGATTACTGTGGTGCCCCGTAGCTGGCATGCGCGCGCAGCGGTTGTATACGTGGACGGTGATATGGGCGTTATCTATTGCCCGCTCCTCTCCGATCACGTGATGTGTGAGTTGGGCGCTGTGCATCACCGCCGATCTAGTGCTGTTTTCATCTGTGTTCACACTAGCGCCGACCGTTGTGCGCATGCGCGGGGCCGGGCTGAAAACGGCCCACTATTCTTGATCATTGTGGTGTCCCGTAGTCGGCCCACGCATGCGCGGGCGACAGATATAAACACCGACATGCTATTATTTGTGTTTCTTCCTGTTGCCAGGCGACCCGCACATGCGCGATGGCTTTGCTATGACGTCACACGTCACTGCTCGTTCATTTATTAAGTCTTGATGGGAGACAGCTGTAATTGGGTGTGGGTATATATATCCCACGCAGACATGCATTTCCATGGTGCCTCCTTGACTGCTGAGGGCTGAATCTCTGCAGCATTGTTTGTGCCCAGGCAGTATTATCTTTGGATTGGCTCATCATGGAACTGCATCTCTGATGTTTATCTTATATCTTTAATTTCTTCTAATGGGCAAGTATTTGTTTATCTTGTATTTTGTGTCTTTCTTGTACTCTGATTTTAATGGAGGGATCTCTGATGGACTATATTTATATTCATAGCCTCCTGAAGAACCATTGTTTATGGGGAAATGCGTTGTGGCAAAATCACCAGGTTTATCATCTGTATACAACGGTGTTTTCAATACATTGAGGACTGTCATATCATTGCCAACAGCAATTTCATGTGCCCATAAAAGTGGATGGACCATCTGATTGAAGAACCTTACATTCTATCGAGATTTTGCTATTATCTATCGAAATACTGCTGAGTATTGGCTGGTTATTGAACCTATTGACCTCTGTGTATATCTGTTGGCATCAAACCGTTACCTGTGTGATGTTAATGTGTTATGGATTATATCTAGGATTCTCCTTGTCTGCCTCTGGTACCCAGGAGCAGATGGCGAGACTATCCCATGATTAGTAAAGCTAAAGAGATCACCTTGGGTTGCTAATGTGGTGTTCAGCACCTTTTATATTTCACCTTTATATCTAATAAATATTTTTGCACTTTGGGAATAATTTTGTGGATTCTTATGTGTATATATATTCCCTATTTATATGCTGTTAATTGGCATACGAAGGACATAGTCTAGGAGGACTGTCGGCACCAGATAACTCAAAAGAAACTGATCGGTACCGAGCATGACGGGGTACAGGACCCTAGGTCAGGAGCCGATTCAACATCCTGGCAATTAACCTGCAGAGAAAGGAGACCTTCAGGGACCTTTCCACAGAGCTCAGAGATTGGGGGCATCAGCATAATGTAGGGGACAGGGTTTTCCAGCTAAAGCAGCCCAATGAAGTCCCAAGTGCCAGCTCCCAAAAGCACACTTACACTTTACAAGGGTAGCGTGGCCCTAACCGCTTCAAGCCGAGGGGCCACAGACAGACACTAAAATTGTGAAAGGAGGTGGGCTTTGGGACCATCAAGTGACACCGGTGGTAGCGGACACCTGGACGGGGCTCCCCCCGTAGCAACTGTGACATACAGAGAACTTGGTTTATCTGTCGTGTATGTGTCTACTTTATAATCCTCATCCTGCACCACGACTACCCACAGTGAGTACCTCGCTCCTGCGCTGACAGCTCAATCTGCGCACGCGCCGACTCAGTGCACCATTTTTTTGATGCCCATACCGCTAACAGTTTCTGGAAGTTGCCTACCTCACTGCATCCGGGACACCCACTGGCCACACTGCTCTCAGCATCGACCTGCTACACCACTGCCCCTGCCTCCTGTGACCCCGCTCCACCAGCATTGCCATCCCCCCTGATAAGAGACCACCAGATTTTAAGTTGGATCCCATTTTTTGTTACCTTTTTGACTGAACAATACGGTAATTGTGCATTTTGATGAGCTATTGGACTAAGGGGTCATTTACTGTTCTTGCACAGGGGCCCTTTCTGTCTGTGTCTGACAGTGGCTCACATGATGGAGGAGAGGGTCCGAATCAGCACTAAAAATGTCAGAAGTCACTGAGCAGTAGGTATTTTGATACATACGATGAACACATTACCGATGACGACTAATGAATGGGGAAATAATAAAAACGCTGGAGTAGTCCTTTAATATTAGTAGTGCAAACCTTAAGCGGGCTTTACATGCTGCGACATCGCTAGCCGATGCTAGCGATGCCGAGCGTGATAGCACCCGCCCCCATCGTACGACCAATATGTGGTGATCGCTGCCGTAGTGAACATTATCGCTAGGGCAGCATCACACACACATACCTGCTCTGCAACGTTGCTGTGACCGGTGAACCACCTCCTTTCTAAGGGGTAGGTTCGTTCAGCGTCACAGCGATGTCACTAAGCAGCCGCCCAATCAAAGCGGAGGGGCGGAGATGAGCGGGACGAACATCCCGTCCACCTCCTTCTTTCCTCATTGCCAGTGGCCACAGGTAAGGAGAGGTTCCTCTTTCCTGCGGCGTCACACGTAGCGATATGTGCTGCCGCAAGAACGAGGAACAACATCGTTACTGCAGCAGCAACGATAATTGGGAATAGGGGGGCAAGTCACCGATTAGCGGTTTTGAACATTTTTGCGATGATTCAAAATCGCTAATAGGTGTCACACGCAACAACATCGCTAACGCGGCCAGATGTGCGTCACAAATTCCGTGACCCCAACGAAATCGCTTTAGCGATCTCATAGCATGTAAAGCCACCTTTACTCTCATGCTTCCAGAGATATTATTCACAGATTATAAAGATATATAAACAAGATGTGCATGCGCATTTTATCTCAGTAGTATCTTGATTGAATACAAAAATAATTTTTATATATATATGTATATATATATATATATATATATATATATATATATAAAACAAGTACACCCCTTATTATCAAAAATGTATAATTTTTCAGTAAATGTCCACTTTCCGTTGGGCTACCATTCAGTTTTCTCATTTCCCCATACGTCTGCTATATATCCATAGCAATAATTTTTCAGAGCTAATTGCCATTCTGGACATTCGTATCAGAGAATAAGCTCATAAGCAATTTGTCTCCTCCCTGGATAATGTTATTATAAATACGTTGGTTACCAAAGCTCAATCTTGTTAATAGTCCCCTAAAGCTTTGTTAACGTGGACCAGTTTTATAAGTGTCTCTCAATTACCTTCAGCTTCTGCTCTGTAGTTAACTATACGTCTTGTGTGTTTTCTAGAAGAAATAAAAAATTGCCTAAAGTGCTGGAATAAAAACTGCAGAGAAGGCAGGATATCTCCTCCTAAAGCTTTGACATGATAGCGGTTACAGCACCCATGTTGGGTATCATCTCGTGGACGTGTACGACATGAATCAGTGCGATGAAAGGATGGCCGGACTATCAAGTCTCCAATGTAAAATATTTTATAGAATATAGCATATATTACCACGTCTTATAGCTGAAATGCTAAGTTATAGGGTTTGCAGCCGTATGTGGAGCTTCCACATAAGAGATGTACAGGATTATAAATGACACACAATGGTTGGGGTGCCCTGTTACAGATTTTACACTGATCCCCAGAAATTTTACGTCAGCATTTTTGTCAAAATGCCTACAAGTCCTTGTAAAGTTGAACCAATCTGCCATTAACCCTTTCATGATTAAGCCTGAAAATGCCTTAAAGGGACTTCTTCAGCAAAGAATAACTGTTCAAATGAAAAACAGGCACTTGGTGCACCCTTGGAGTGGCCAAATGTTTAAGTGCACCGTTGCACCTACTTGTTTTCCATCCTATTTCTGCCATTCGTTTGCTCTATAAAACCTGAACTGCCAATAAAAAAGGTGTAGGTGCAGAGCTAGATAGAAAACAAGAAGGTGCCCTTAAAGAGCACCAACCACCAGGATTTTCATATATAACTAAAGCCAGTGCTATAATGGTGTTAGTGTGACGCCCTGGCAAAACTATGTAGTCACATGCAGCCCCCTGCACTACACCTTTCCCCCATCAGGTAACACACAGCCAACCAGTACATCCTAGTCACCCCCTCTTAGGGAAAGATAGACACACCAGTGGGCGTGACCAGGCGGTTGGGCACGCCCACCCAGGGGTCTAGACATCCCGGGGCGGGAAAACAAGCAGACAAGTTTGTAGCTCAAGTTGGAGAGGAGTGTGGGCTGGAGCTGTATGCAGCTCCAGCAGAGGCGAAAAACCCCAAATTGAACGGTACCAGGGTTGGAGCCCTGGTGCCACTGGCTAGGAGGCAGAAGGTGGTCTCAGTTGGCAGGAGACTGGAAGACGATTCGGTGGAATCGAGGTGGACTGGGACAGGGTTGTAGCCCGCCAGTACCGACACGGAAAACCGACCCGGAAACCGTAGCACAAAGGGAGGTACTTGGACCATGAAGCCAGAAACCGGAACCAACTGGAGTGGTTAATTAAGCCATTGAGGCCAAGATTATAGGTCCTGTCCCACCCAAAGTCCCTGTCAGGTTTCCGGGATTTCCAGTTCTCTTTTGTAAGAGCTTGCCCTCGGTTAACATGGAGTTTACTGTTCTGTTGCCCTACTTCCTGTCCAGCTGCTTAAAAGGCCGCCTCTAAGCCTAGTCCAGTGCCTGAGTATACTGCTTGCTGTGTGCTCCTGCTTTGCTGCTTCTAATTCCTGATTACCTTTGGATCCTCCTGAAAGACTACCGACACCGTCTCTGGACCGTACCCGGTTTCTTCAAGCTGTGCCCGGACTCCGTCTGCCATCTTTGGTCAGCACTTCTGCCCGGTACCTTCCGGTTCGTAACCACTCTGGACAATTATCCCGTACGGACACTTCTGGACTTTACCACTTGCCCCTTGTGTCCCGGCTGCTGCGCATTTAGGCCTTCCGGGGTGATTGCCAGACAGTCCCTGTATAGGGGTTCGCTCTTGGTGGTCTCCCTGGGGGAGTCCGGTGCGTGGCCCCGGGAATTCCCTCCGCTCCGATTCGGGAAGGTATCTCGTGTGTTATTATTCTATTGTGTGTTCCGTTGTGTACCTATCGTGGTTACCTGTTATAAACATATTTGTACCAAGAACTCGTCTCTGGTTGTCATTGCCCTAACGCTATCGAAATCCTCAGAATATACAACAGTATTACAGTCCCTCATAGAAGACAACAGCCCACCGATTCGGGATAAGCAATCACCACCAAGGCCCATAGATCCCACGGGCCAGCGTCTGCGGGCACGGCTCCTTAGGCCACAGCCAGCCGGGAGCAGACTCCTGGAGTTCCAGACTCAGGCAGTCCACCTTTCACAAGAATGCAGGAGGAATATAGAGACCACCAGCCGGGTGGGGGACCAGAACGCAGCCGGTTGCGGGCACCGATCACCATCACCTTGGTTTACCAGAGACTCGTGTGTTTTACTAATAGTGAGTACACCAGCACCCTCTGCGGCCGCTATCCACCTGCACCAAACCCCAATGGGTCCCGGGGCCACCATCCCTACCCACGGAGGGGTTAACAACTTGCTGCACAACATCTCCCCCGGGTGTCCCACAACAGCAGCGGTGGTGTCCCACCTCACCACACACCGTGGATGGCGTCACGAACCTACTATGGCCTAGCCCGTACATCTACGTCAGCATTTATTTTTGGCGTGCCCGTGAGACCCCCGGGTCCGGAGGTCCTCGAGCCACCTCCTCCTGTAGGCCCAGACTCGAGCAGCGTCGGGTGCTGGCGCGGGGCGGCACATTATTGTGACGCCCTGGGCAAGCCAGGGGTCACAGGTCACGATATCACATGCACCCCACATTCCCTACAGGTACATCTAAGCTAACCCAAAATCCTTGTTGCCTTCCTCCAGGGGCTGATGTCCACACCAGGGGGTGGGCCAGGCGGTTGGCTCCGCCCACCGAGGAGTTCACAGCCCTGGAGGCGGGAGAACCAGGCAGAACAGCTAGGGTAGTGAAGGAGTAAACAGTGAAGTGGTAAAGGAGGACAGTAAGAGTGGCGACAGAAAAGTGACAGTTGTAAAGCCTGAAGTTGGTCCGGGTGTGTGCCCCGGACTGAGACAGCAAGGTCAGCAGACGGCGGTGATAGTCTGCAGGGGGACTATTTGGAGGTTGCTGGAAGGACCGCGGACGGGTGGTGACCTGGCGGTACCGGAGCAGTATACGAAGAACAGTCAGCACCAGGGCAGGGGCCTTTCGGATCCCGGCAAGGCTAGGAGTCGCCATAATTTGCCAAATCCGTCAGTGAAGGGGACCTCTGTCTCCTAACAACCAAGTCCCGATTGAAGGCAACAGCCCGACCGTGAAGGGGAGACACCGCCACCGCCAGGGCACCAGTTTCCCAGGGCCAGCGCCTGCGGGCAAAGTAGGGCTCCTTCGGCCCAGATTGAAGCCGAGGAGTGGGTAACCGGTGGGGACCCATCGCTACCAAGAGACTTTACATAGGTGCAGGGAAGAGACCATCACCGCTAACTGCAGGGAACCGCAGCACCGTAACCGTCCGAGGGACCCGTCCAACCAGCCGTTTGTTTACCGAGAACTGTGTCGTGTTTACTGGCTGAGTGAGTACCTCCGTGCCGTGCGGCACAGCGCTGCCCCTGCGCCCCTGCACCTCCACAGGCCCCATACCCGCCTGTCCACCATACCAACCCCATCACTGGGCCCCGGGAGCACCAAAACCCCTACCCACGGAGGGGCAAATCAACAACTGGCTGCTCCATACCATCACTCCCGGGCTCCCCAGACAGAGCAGCGGTGGTGTCCACTTAATCACCACAACCGTGGGTGGCGTCACGGACAATAAACTATCCCAAATCCCAATCCCCTTTCACTCACGGACGAGGAGCGCCGCTCGAGTCCCCGGGATCCGGCCCATCGCTCGAGCCACCGAGCAGCAGGCCGCAGCAGCCGCAGCGGCAGCCGGACCCGAGCAGTGGGAGAGCGCGGCGTCCCCTCCTCCGCCCGCGACATTATCATGCTGATTCTATACATACCTTTTAGTTTTGAGATCGGATGTATACTTTCAGAAATACAGGCAAGTAAAGTTTGTGAAATGCACTGTTATTTGATGAGAGGTGCAACGGAATATCTAATAGGTGGGTTGGGTTTTTCTAGTTATTCCCGCCCCTGTCTGCCTGGCTGTCCTTCCTTACCAAGGCTCCAGCATGGCTGCACACTGTTCCCAGGCCTCGCATTCACTGTCTGGGCCGCTAATTACAGTCAGACACGCCCCCCCATGAGTTGCAGCATGTCAGCTGACTGCATCCAATCACAGGCGCCAGGACAGTCGGTGGGAGGGGAAAGCAGTGTAACTGAAGGAGCCCATACCTTCTAGCATCTACAGTGAACCTAGAATGTATGGGCTCCATCCAGGTTAGTGGGCGAGGTGATGTTTCCTCTCGTCCACCATAACCATGCAAGGGAGCATCGCCCTTCCCCCCTTGCACCCCGCTTAAAATCTAATAAAACATTCTGGTTGGGATCTTAAGAGGGGAGTTCTTCGTACGCCGACCACCTCCTTAGAGATGCTAGAATACAATTTTGGAAATAAGAAAGAGGAATACCATAGTGTCCAAATGTTGACATTTTAGATGCACCTATGAATGCCTTTAATCTGTACCATATTATGGGGAACTCGTTCTCCACAGTGGTTCTTAATTGCGAAGAGCAAATTATAGCCATTGGCAGACATTTTGCAGGCTTTATTGAAAGAAGACGAAAAGTAGAAATTATGCCCACTGTTCCGCCTACTGGTCTTCTACTTTGCATTTGTGGTCTTCTGTCTGACGTCAGTGAAAACCACTCAACTTCATTCTTGGCGTTGGTCAAGACGCACTATGTACTTAAGTCATGCAAGTTGTTTCTCAGCCAAAAAGGCGTCAGATATTTTCCATCAATACTTAGCTTTGTCCAACCATATCAGTAAGTATAGTTTATATTCTGTAGGTTCAATTATTTTATGGACGTTCTTCGACAATGTACAATTGTTAGGAAGGTCCTTAAATGAAGAGCTGTTCACCAAGTTTGATCCTGTTGGAAATTCCAGGTTGTGGGAAAACCTTGAGGTCTGTTCAATTTCACTGCAGCGCCACCTCAGGGGAAAGAAAGCATTACACAATATCTATTCTAATCAGATTAGAATAATCCAGGACAGCAGTAGAGGTTCTCCAGACCACCCTTTAACTTGGCAAAGAATAGTCTGTATGAAAATTGGTTTTGTAAACTAGACAGCCCTTTAATGACTAATGGTAGCACTTTAGAAGAGCCGCTTGTTGACCTAAAGGGTTTAAAGGAAAATAAGAAGCTATAACTTTGGATGTGTACACAAATGTTTGCACAGACGTTGTAGTCACACCTTGCTTTATGAAATGCCTCTTACATTCCCTGACCTTTCCGTGAGTAATTGAACAAGCAGTATTAATCATATAAGCATTAGCCTCTAGTCACCCCCCGCCCTGGACTCCTCAAATATTACACAGGAAAAATAAAAACGTTACATCCACAAAACACATACAGTAAATTATTCCACGAGGAAACAAATATTAGGATAGACAATGTTTGAGACCGAGGTGTAGATAGACTTTACAGAGAGGGCTGCGGGTTTTAGTAGTAAGTGAAGTTAAAGGGGTTGTCCACTACTTTCATATTCATGGCTAACCTTAGGATAGGTCATCAATGTCTGATCGGGAAGAAAGTTGCTTAAAGGGGTTCTCCATTACTTTTACATTGATGGCGTATCCTTAGGATAGGACATTAATGTTGGATCGGCCGAGGTCCAACACCGAGCAACCCCGCCTATCAGCTGTTCTCAGTCCTGGCGGCGGTAGAAGGCAGCTACTCCGTCAACTGATAGTGGTTGCAGCTAGGTACTGCACATCTCACTCCCATCCAAATCAATAGGAGGTGGATGTGCAGTACCGGCCGCGTCCTCGATCAGAGGACTGAGCAGCACCGAGAAAATCTGATCAGTGTGAGTGGCGATTGTCAAACCCCGACTGATTCAACATTAATGTCTTATCCTAAGGAGAAGCCATCAATGTAAAAGTAGTAGACAACTCCTTTAAGCAACATTCTAATATTCTGGACTCCTGGACAACTCCTTTAAGCAACATTCTAATATTCTGGACTCCAAGCTGATATAGTGTAGCAAAAGAAAAATACAGTAGAGAAATGCGATGTGCCCATGGGTTTAACTCTGAGAGGATTGTCTAGATTGGATATATTTGTAGAATATTATCATTTGGGAGTGTTAAAAGGCAGTATTGGTTTAAGGGGCATTTAATAGGACGGAATAATCCTATAGCTGCGTATACATTAAATGGAAGTAAACTCGGGACTACAGAACAGGAGAAGGACTTGGGTATTCTGGTTACAAATAAGCTGAGCAGCAGCACTCAATGTCAGGCAGCAGCTGCTAAAGCAATCAAGATTCTAGGGTTTGTAAAAAGAGAGATTAGATCCCGTGATCCCAACGTATTGTTACCCCTCTATAAATCACTTGTAAGGCCACATCTGGAATATGGGATCTAGTTTTGGGCTCCACATTTTAAAAAGGACATTCAGAAGTTAGTTCAAAGGCGGGTAACTAGACTACTACAAGGAATGGAGGCCGCCCGTATGATGACAGGTTGGAAAAGTTAGATATGTTTAGCTTAGAAAAAAGACGTCTCAGAGGAGATCTCATTTATTTGTATAAATACATGTGTGGTCAATATAAAGGACTGGCACGTGACTTATTTCTTCCAAAGACAATACTAAGGACCAGGGGGCACTCACTGCGAGTGGAAGAAAAGAGATTCCGGCAGATAAATAGGAAAGGGTTCTTTACAGTTAGAGCAGTCAGACTGTGGAATACACTACCACAAGAGGTAGTAATGGCAGATACTATAACAGCTTTTAAAAAAGGGCTGGATGATTTCCTCAGTACACACAACATTGTTGGTTATAAGTGACTTAGTGACCAAATGTAGAACTGGTGGAGGAAGGTTGAACTAGATGGACCTAGGTCTTTTTTCAACCTAAGTAACTATGTAACTATGTAATAAACTTAATCTACAGCCAGACTGACGATATAAGGGGCTTCAGAATACACATCCAGACTGCTGTTATAGGGGGCTCCAGACTACACATCCAGACTGCCGTTATAGGGGGCTTCAGCCTACACATCCAGACTGCTGTTATAGTGGGCTACAGACTACACATCCAGAATGCTGATATAGGGGGCTCCAGACTACACGGCCAGACTGCTGATATAGGGGGCTCCAGACTACACGGCCAGACTGCTGTTATAGGGGGCTTCAGCCTACACATCCAGACTGCTGTTATAGTGGGCTCCAGACTACACATCCAGAATGCTGATATAGGGGGCTCCAGACTACACGGCCAGACTGCTGATATAGGGGGCTCCAGACTACACATCCAGAATGCTGATATAGGGGGCTCCAGACTACACGGCCAGACTGCTGTTATAGGGGGCTTCAGACTACACATCCAGACTGCTGATATAGGGGGCTCCAGACTAGAGTTGAGCGTGGTTCGCGGTTCGAGGTTCTCCAGTTCGCGGCTCGAGTGATTTTGGGGGCTGTTCTAGATCGAACTAGAACTCGAGCTTTTTGCTAAGAACCTCGAGAACGGTTCTAGCAGCAAAAAGACAAGCTAATTACTAGCTGGCTTTCCACTGTAATAGTGTAAGTCACTCTGTGACTCACACTATTATGAAATTTCAGCGTATAGTGTGCGGGAACAGCGCATTCAGATCACTGCTGTTTGGATAATGGCGATCGCCATTTTTTTTTTTTTTTCCCCTTGTCTTCCTTCCCTAAGCGCGCGCATGTAGTGGGGAGGGCCAACATGTCAGCCAATCCCAGACACACACAGCTAAGTGGACTTTTAGCCAGAGAAGCAACGGCATGTGTGATAGGATGTCCATGTCACATGTCCCTGCATTATAAAAACGGACATTTTCCTCCAGCACGCCATTATCTCCCTTCTGCGTCTTGGTGTCAGTCACCGCTGGTGTAGCTCCTGTCTCCGATACGGCTGTGTACGCTCTATACACAGCGCTATACAGAATAGGGATAGAAGTTTCTTTCAGCCCTTGTAAGGGCTAATACCGGCAGGGTCAGAGCCATAGGTGACAGTCAGGTCCGTGAAAACAGATTTTAACAGCTACACAAGATGACAGCGTCTGTGTAGCTAAGGTCAGGGATTTCCTCGCTGCCTTTCCCCATTAGGAGGGATAGAAAGGGAGGCTTCCTTTCCTCTACCCAGACCCACAACCCTGCCACTGTACCCTCCTGCCCTTTGCACACTCAAGCTCATTGTTACTAAGCCATTATACTAGCAAACACTGAGTGTACCTAGTGGCATCCTAAACGTGGCTGTTGGACTTCTGTATAGTCCCAGTAGTGCACAGATATTTGCAGCACCTCTGCCTGCATTGCACACTCAAACTCATTGTAGCTAAGCCATTATACTAGCAAACACTGAGTGAACCTAGTGGCATCCTAAACGTGGCTATTGGACTTCTGTATTGTCCCACTAGTGCAAAGATATTTGAAGCACGTCTGCCTGCATTGCACAATCAAACTCATTGTTACTAAGCCATTATACTAGCAAACTATGCTGCCAGTTTAAGGGCCGTAGTTGCATTGTCAGGGATAGTTATTGTTGTTTATTCTGCTGTTAATAAAGCTAGACCACCTCTGCAATCTACACCATCTCTCAATGTTTACTACCACATTTTAAGTGCACAATCTTGTCGCAATCAAAATGAGTGGCAAAATGACAGATGCTGGTGGAAAGGGGAAGAGGCGTGTTGGAAAAGGAAAAAAAGGGTTTGTCCGTGGGGAAGGTGGCAAAGCTCCATTAACATCTGCTGAAGATAGACCATCTTCCAGCAAAAGTAAGATGTCTACTACTTACCAAGGACAATCCGATGTGCTCCCTTTTTTACGGACACGAACAACTGGAACAAAGGTAGATGATGGCCAAAAAAAGAAAATGCTTGAATGGATCTCAAGTGGTCCAACAAGTGCCCTCTCCTCCACCTCAACTACCGCATCCAAAAAACACCAGTCCTCTGAGTTGTCATCCCAATCACACTTGCTTTCTCCCAGCTCTGAAGTCTCCATCCGCCCTGCACTGTATGGTGGAACTGAGATGGCTGAGTTTGCAGAGCTGTTCAGTCACACTATAGCCTGGGAATCAGAGGTCTGCTCCCAAGCTACAGTGAGTACAGACCAGGAAATGGTCTGCAGTGATGCCCAGAACCTTTGTGACTCAGATTCAGGCCGTGATGACCAAGTTTCTGAGCATAATGTTGACCCTTATTCACAAACTGAAACACCTGTTGTAATAGACAATGAGGAACATACTGATGACGATGAGACGCAGATACCAGATTGGGATGACAACTTAAATATTCGGTCAGGGCAAGAAGAGGCTCGGTCTGAGGGTGAGGGGAGTGCAAACACAACAATTGATGAGGAAGTTCTAGATCCCACCTACTGTCAACCCACAGTCAGGCCCTCGAGGAGGTCAACAGAGACGGTGGACGAGGATGCAACTGACGACAAAGTTACCTTGCGCCTTCCTGGACAGAGTCGGAGTACTGGTAGCACGTCTACAACTGCATCCTCAGTTACCACTGTGCCTCTGAGCACTAGTCGGGGTGGATCAGCAGGTCGCATGCCCTCTAAGCCTTGCCTAGCCTGGTACTTTTTTGACATAGCAAAAGATCGCCCAAATTATGTGATCTGTAAAATTTGTCGTGATTCTGTTAGTAGAGAGCAAAACCTCAGCAGTTTGACAACTTCTTCCATGAATCGTCACATGAATAAATATCATATGTCCCAGTGGGAAGCTCACCGTGCTGCAATGCTGCCTAGCGGAGCGAACCATCCACCGCCTGCCCCTTCCAGTGCATCTGCGCGCTCTTCATCTTCTAGGACTGTGGGGACAGCTGTCACACCTGGTTTTCCACGCACAACTTCCACCACTGTAATCGCAACAGGCAGTTTTCTTGGTAGGTCGTCAGTTGGTTTGGAAGGGGAAACAAGTGCGTGTGCACAGCTCTCTCAGACATCGATAGCACCAACGTTGGATGAAGGCAATATCATGTCTACGCCTGCATTTTCCTCACAAACCTGCATTTTTCCAGGGACACCCTACTCAACACCGTCTACACACAGCAGCCAGATCTCTGTCCCTCAGATGTGGACAAATAAAAGGCCATTTCCTGCAACCCATGACAAAGCTAAGAGGTTGACTTTATCCCTCTGTAAGCTCTTGGCTACCGAAATGCTGCCTTTCCGCCTGGTGGACACACAGGATTTTAGAGACCTTATGTCTGTCGCAGTGCCCCAGTACCAGATGCCCAGTCGCCACTACTTCTCTAAGAAAGGTGTGCCCGCGCTACACCAGCATGTCGCACACAACATCACCGTTTCCTTGAGAAACTCTGTGTGTGAACGGGTGCATTTCACCACCGATACTTGGACCAGTAAGCATGGACAGGGATGTTACATGTCGCTGACTGGGCACTGGGTAACTATGGTGATAGATGGTGAAGGGTCTGCTGCACAAGCCTTGCCGTCTCCACGACTTGTGTGTCAATTCTCTGTCTGTCCAAGTTCCGCCACTGCTTCTGCCTCCTCCACCTCATCTGGGTCCTCCACCTCCGCCCCAAGCCTGCCTGGTCAGGCCACCAGCATTCTCACTGCGCAGAAGGAATCACGCACCCCTCATTACTATGCTGGCAGCAGAGCGCAACGGCATCAGGCGGTCTTTAGCTTGACATGTCTTGGAAATAGGAGTCACACAGCGGATGAGTTGTGGGCAGCTCTGGAGACTGAGTTTAATAAATGGTTGTCTCCACTCAACCTGCAGCCTGGTAAGGCCATGTGCGACAATGCTGCAAACCTGGGTGCGGCCCTTCGCCTGGGCAAGGTGACACACTTGCCTTGTATGGCTCACGTGTTGAACCTTGTTGTCCAGCAATTTTTAACACACTATCCTCGCCTAGATGGCCTTCTGAACAGGGCACGAAAACTGTCTGCTCACTTCCACCGTTCAACCACCGCTGCTGAGCGACTTGCATCGCTCCAGAAGTCTTTCGGCCTGCCGGTTCATCGCCTGAAATGCGATGTGGCGACACGCTGGAATTCGACTCTCCACATGTTACAGCGACTGTGGCAGCACCGCCGAGCCCTGGTGCAATACGTCATGACGTATAGCCTGGGCAAACGAGATGCAGAGGTGGGGCAGATCACCCTGATGGAGTGGTCTCAGATCAAGGACCTATGCACCCTTCTGCACAGTTTCGACATGGCGACGAATATGTTTAGCGCTGACAATGCCATTATCAGCATGACAATTCCAATCATTTACATGCTGGAGCACACGCTAAACACTATTCGGAGTCAGGGGGTGGGACAACAGGAAGGGGAGGAACTACAGGAGGATTCATATGCGCAAGACACAACAACATCACCAAGGTCCAGACGTTCATCATCACCAACGCGGCAGGCATGGGACCATGGGGGACAGGGATCAACAAGGGCGCATGGTAGCAGGCGAAATGTTGAGGAAGGTGCAGGAGAATATGAAGAAATGGAGGACGAACTGTCCATGGACATGGAAGACTCAGCGGATGAGGGAGACCTTGGTCAAATTTCAGTTGAAAGAGGTTGGGGGAAGATGTCAGAGGAAGAAAGAACGGTTAGCACCTCTATGCCACAAACACAGCGTGGACTTGGTCCGCATGGCTGCGCAAGACACATGAGCGCCTTCTTGCTGCACTACCTCCAACATGACCCTCGTATTGTCAAAATTAGAAGTGATGATGACTACTGGCTTGCCACACTATTAGATCCCCGGTACAAGTCCAAATTTTGTGACATAATTCCAGCCATAGAAAGGGACGCACGTATGCAGGAGTATCAGCAAAAGCTGTTACTCGATCTTAGCTCGGCTTTTCCACCAAACAACCATGTAGGTGCAGGGAGTGAATCTCCCAGTTGTAACTTGACAAACATGGGACGGTCTCGTCATCTTCAATAGTCTACCCGTACCAGTAGCACCGTATCTGGTGCTGGTAACAGCAATTTTATTGAATCTTTTCATAATTTTTTTAGACCCTCCTTTGCAAGGCCACCAGATACAACAAGTCTGACACATAGTCAACGGCTGGAGAGGATGATACAGGAGTATCTCCAAATGAACATCGATGCCATGACTTTGTAAATGGAGCCTTGCTCATTTTGGGCTTCAAATCTTGAAAAATGGCCAGAGCTCTCCAGTTACGCCTTGGAGATTTTGTCGTGTCCAGCTGCCAGCATTGTCTCTGAACGTGTCTTTAGTGCTGCTGGGTGTGTGCTGACAGATAAGCGCACGCGTCTGTCCAGTGACAATGTGGACAGACTGACGTTCATCAAAATGAACAAGTCATGGATCCACAAGGAATTTACTACCCCTGTGTCATCCTGGGGAGAGTAAATGCTTGTGGATTTTGAATGTGCTTGATGCAAATCTAGCTGTGAAGTGTACAACTAGGGCACAAGTGCTGTCACTGATGGGGTGTCTGTGTAGCCCAATTTTTGGAAAAAAGGGAGACTCTTCTTGGACTAACCTTTGCTTACATTGTTTTTAAAAATGATCCAAGATGCACAGCGCTGGGATCAGGAAAGACTTTGCTACCTACCCCGGTGTCATCCTGGGGACGGTTAAGTATGGCGTATTTTTGAATGTGCTTGATGCAAATCTAGCTGTGAAGTGTACAACTGGGGCACAAGTGCTGCCACTGAAGGGGTGGGTGTGTGTGTGGCCCAATTTTGGGAAAAAAGGGAGACTCCGCTTGGAGTAACCTTGCGGTGTTTTACATGATTTTAGAAGGGTGTGCCATGCCTATATCTGTGTCTCCTCCTCTTTTTCCTTGTCCAGCTCTTTTGTTTTCGCATGAGTATATGTCCTTGTCACTTTCCCATGTGTTTGTGTTGTGTTGTGAGTTGTTTGTCACCTTTTGGACACCTTTGAGGGTGTTTTCTAGGTGTTTTTATGTGTTTGTGATTGCCTGCCATTGTTTCCTATGCGGTTCGAGTTCGGTTCGTCGAACGTTCGCCGAACCGAACTCGAACGAGACGTCCGTTCGGCGAACCGAACTCGAGCCGAACCGCGAGCGGTTCGCTCATCTCTACTCCAGACTACACATCCAAACTGCTGTTATAGGGGACTCCAGACTACACATCCAAACTGCTGTTATAGGGGACTCCAGACTACACATCCAGACTGCTGTTATAGGGGACTCCAGACTACATATCCAGACTGCGGATATAGGGGCTCCAGACTACACGGCCAGACTGCTGTTATAGGGGGCTCCAGACTACACATCCAGACTGCTGATATAGGGGCTCAAGACTACACGGCCAGACTGCTGATATTGGATGGCTCCAGATTACACGGCCAGACTGCTGATATAGGGGGCTCCAGACTACACGTCAATACTCCTGTTATAGGGGGTTTCAGACTACATGGCCATACTGCTGATATAGGGGCTCCAGACTGCATGGCCAGACTGATGAAATCAGATGAGACTCACCCATTCAAGTCTATGGGTGTGTAGCGATGGGTGGTGGACCACTGCGGTGCATTGTACGATTGCGAAACACAAGATGAGGTCGCAGAAAACAAGGTTTTGCTTTATTTACAGCTAAGACAGACAAAGACATTAAAAGCAGTCAGGGGAATATTTCTCAGAACAATAAGATATTACAAGCTTTGGCCAGCAAACCACACAACTATCACAGACACAAGACTATGAGTATAGAACAAATGAAGCAATATAATTACTATACAACGGTACAACCTATCTGGCCTCTGCATGGATGCTTCACTCTGGCTAATGAGGCCTATGCTATTCTCTACAGAGTATGCATACAGTGTTGGGAATCGATCCAACTCCTAAGGTTTCAGTCTTGGTGTCGGCGTTGGCACACACTTCTCCAAGCACGGCAAGGAACTCCTTTATGGTCGTGGACCTGTTCTTCCTTCCAACTCCAGGTTTGATCTTAGCCGGCCTTGGGGGTATCTTCTACTCGGTTCGCTATTCACACCACTGAACTCAGGGGTTACTCACGGCCGCCTGCGGTAAGGGTCTCGCACTGTCCCATAATTTCACAGACATCACAGTACTCCAAGCCTCTACATCCAGATGGCTTCTCTCCTGTACACGTCCTGTGACACTCACACACACTCATTTCCGCCAACGACACACACTACTCCTCCTCTCCTTTTCCCACTCTTTTTAGCCAGACTAAACCAAGAGTCCAACTATGTAAGGGGGGGGGGGGGGGGGGAAACAAGAAGTGATGGCTCAGCAAGCCAGTTTCATTGGAACTGGAACAGGGGTACTGTCTCTTAAAGGCGAAGCGTACCTCGCTTGTAGGGATAACCCCTACAGGTGTGAGAAATAATCGAATGCCACAGTATGGTATCCGATTTTTACAGATCCATTACAATTCTGTAGCATAGAAAACTGTAAGCGGTTCTGTAAATGATAGCTACTGAGTAAAAAATGGATTGTGTAAGGACATAATGTAGATCACAAGTGAGCAAAAAATTGTTCTACTTTTCTGGATGAAAGCCGGAGTGATTTTTTTATACTGTGATGTGATCCTAGCCTAAATATGAGTGAGGCTGCCAGATGTCATCCCCGCCTGATTAATAGCATACCCTATACAGTGCCTACAAGTAGTATTCAACTCCCTGCAGATTTAGCAGGTTTGATAACATGCAAATAAGTTAGAGCCTGCAAACTTCAAACAAGAGCAGGATTTATTAACAGATGCATAAATCTTACAAACCAACAAGTTATGTTGCTCAGTTAAATTTTAATAAATTTTCAACATAAAAGTGTGGGTCAATTATTATTCAACCCCTAGGTTTAATATTTTGTGGAATAACCCTTGTTTGCAATTACAGCTAATAATTGTCTTTTATAAGACCTGATCAGGCCGGCACAGATCTCTGGAGTTATCTTGGCCCACTCCTCCATGCAGATCTTCTCCAAGTTATCTAGGTTCTTTGGGTGTCTCATGTGGACTTTAATCTTGAGCTCCTTCCACAAGTTTTCAATTGGGTTAAGGTCAGGAGACTGACTAGGCCACTGCAACACCTTGATTTTTTTCCCTCTTGAACCAGGCCTTGGTTTTCTTGGCTGTGTGCTTTGGGTCGTTGTCTTGTTGGAAGATTAAATGACGACCCATCTTAAGATCCTTGATGGAGGAGCGGAGGTTATTGGCCAAAATCTCCAGGTAGGCCGTGCTATCCATCTTCCCATGGATGCGGACCAGATGGCCAGGCCCCTTGGCTGAGAAACAGCCCCACAGCATGATGCTGCCACCACCATGCTTGACTGTAGGGATGGTATTCTTGGGGTCGTATGCAGTGCCATCCAGTCTCCAAACATCACGTGTGTGGTTGGCACCAAAGATCTCGATCTTGGTCTCATCAGACCAGAGAACCTTGAACCAGTCTGTCTCAGAGTCCTTCAAGTGATCATGAGCAAATTGTAGACGAGCCTTGACATGACGCTTTGAAAGTAAAGGTACCTTACGGGCTCGTCTGGAACGGAGACCATTGCGGTGGAGTACGTTACTTATGGTATTGACTGAAACCAATGTCCCCACTGCCATGAGATCTTCCCGGAGCTCCTTCCTTGTTGTCCTTGGGTTAGCCTTGACTCTTCGGACAAGCCTGGCCTCGGCACGGGTGGAAACTTTCAAAGGCTGTCCAGGCCGTGGAAGGCTAACAGTAGTTCCATAAGCCTTCCACTTCCGGATGATGCTCCCAACAGTGGAGACAGGTAGGCCCAACTCCTTGGAAAGGGTTTTGTACCCCTTGCCAGCCTTGTGACCCTCCATGATCTTGTCTCTGATGGCCTTGGAATGCTCCTTTGTCTTTCCCATGTTGACCAAGTATGAGTGCTGTTCACAAGTTTGGGGAGGGTCTTAGGCTGCTTTCACACTACGTCTTTTTAACATGCGTCCTGAACGTTTTTTTAACGCAGAAACAGATCCAGTGCAAATGCGTTTTCATTTCAATGCATTTGCAATGGACTCGCGTTAACATGTGTTCACCTGCGTTTGCGTGCGTTATAGTGAGGATCCAGCGACTTGCAGTTTTTTAACATCTTTCAAAAACGCTACTTGTAGCGTTTTTGAGCTGCGTCCAACTTCTGCAAATTGCTGGATCCTGACTAAACAGCACGCAAACGCATGTGAACGCTGGCGTGCTGATAGGCAGGATCCTGCTTGCTCTACTGAGCATGCCCAGAAGCCAGCCTCCGTGATCAGTCTATCTCTCTCCTACATCTCTGTCTCTCTCCCCCTCTCTCTCTGTCTCTCCCCCTCCCTCTCCCCCACCTGAGAGCTGCGGACACTCGTAACCAAGGTAAATATCGGGTAACCACTTATCTTAGTTACCCGATGTTTACGTTGGTAACGTGTGCAGGGAGCCCGGCTCCTAGCAGCTGCAGACGCTTGTAACCAAAGTAAATATCGGGTATCCAAGCAAGTATACCCGATGTTTACCTTGGTTACGAGCCTCACAGCTGTCAGATGCCGGCTCCCAGTCTGGCACGTTTAGTTCCCCTCACTCCCGATCACATGACTCCAATGCCCGCCCCTAAACATCCAGTGACAGGATCCTGCAAAATAAGACATGCGTTTGCATGCATTTTTTGCTGTAAAAGCAGGATCCGCTTTTGCAGCAAAAAACCGTTCAGGACGCATGTTAAAAAGACGTAGTGTGAAAGCAGCCTTAATTAGTCAGAAAAGGCTGGAAAAAGAGATAATTAATCCAAACATGTGAAGCTCAATGTTCTTTGTGCCTGAAATACTTCTTAATACTTTAGGGGAACCAAACAGAATTCTGGTGGATTGAGGGGTTGAATAATAAATGACCCTCTGAATAAACTTTTCACAATTTAAAAAAAAAAAATAAAAAAAGAAATAACATTCTTTTTTGCTGCAGTGCATTTCACACTTCCAGGCTGATCTACAGTCCAAATGTCACAATGCCAAGTTAATTCCGAATGTGTAAACCTGCTAAATCTGCATGGGGTTGAATACTACTTGTAGGCACTGTATATGACAAGCTTTGAATAACATTTTAGTAAAAAAAAAACTGCCAAAGAAAATGTGTGTAAAACTCCGAAACACATTAATAGCATAAAAATAACATGAAACCAAAAAAAAAAAAATAACTTTTACTAGAAGTTTTAAGAAAAATAACCATCCATTTAATAACTGCAGTCAATAAGTGTCCTGGCATGAAGCCTGGAGGCTACAAACAGGATAGATGCCTTGCAATTAAGCAGTGATCTATATCATTGTGCCGGACTTCCAAGCTTTACATCTGTTTCCTGCAGTGAACACAACAAATGACAAACAGATGCTGGAAAAATACAACTGCTATACTTGGTGCAGATTAACCTGCATGGCATGTCAGTGTGGCGCCCCTGACCTGGTCAGGCACCACTGAGTACTGCACCCATGCTGGGGACAGTACAACACAGGTAATCCAGAAGGCTGACCGGGGTGTGGAACACAGGCGCATAGTGATCAGGTCTCACACATGTACCCATGAGAGGACCCCTGGGGATCCCAGGAGGGGGCAAGCCTTCACCTTCACTGGAATAGTGGAGGGGGTAGAGCCTCCATCTCCTCTCAAGGGGTGTGGTGGAGAGTCTGGTTGCTAGGTGGCGTAGGCAAGAACAGGAGAGGAGGAGCAGTGAGCCAGTTCAGTGTAGAGTCCAGGGAGCTCAAGTGAGGAGCAGATCCCTGGAGCTGTGCAATCTGACAGCGTCCGCGCAGTGGCTACAGACGGGGGAGAACGGTCAACTAGGAGTGCTACCTGAAAGCCAGCTTCAGCTAGGGAGTGCAACGGAGTGGGAAGTAAGGAGACTGCTAGAGAGCACCAGGCCCAACCGGGCGGCAGATCCCGAAGCAAGGATAGATCCACCTTTCCCTGCTAAACCTGCCGGTGTGGGGCCCTCAAAGCCCACACCACAACACCACAAAAGCCGCAGCCACGTAACCACAGTGAGGGCCCATAGGTCACAGGAGGCAAGCAGCTGGAGTGGCCTGGTCCGGGGAACAAGCATATGGCGAACGAAGGGGAGAGAGAGGCTGCAGCATCTTCCCTGGGTGACCCCCATAGGGACTAAAAGTCGGGGTCACCCCAAACCACCAAGGGCTAAGGAAGGCGAGTCAGTAGTCACCCTCATAAAGTCAGCCTGAAGGATACCTGGTTCCCACCTGGTTCATCCCAGCTACGCCCGGGCTACTCACCCTGCCATCAAATGTGAGTAAAGCCCTTGAAAGACATTCCTGCCTGTGTGGTTATTCTGCGACTTGTGGTACTACAAACCCACACAGGGCCCTGGGGCTTGCCTCACTCTCAGGAGGCTACTACATCCGACTGCACCCACCATCAGCCCCAGGCGTCCCCTAACCTGCAGTGGCGGTCCCCACTGACCGCAATACTGAGAGTGGCGTCACGATCAAAACAGAAGATTTCCTACCAGTGACGGAGATCCAGCAACGTGGAGTCCCTGAAGGTAACGCACCGACACCGACACACCACCTGTGGGGCTTCACATCTGGCGTCACGAACAGGATAAGGACTAGACCTGTTCAGACAGGTGACCATGTGCCTGGGCGGTCCGCTTGAAAAATTGGAAGCGCCGCCATATTGCCACCATGAAAAGCGCGCTGAAAAACAGCAGCAGCCCGCGCTGGAAGAAGTTACCGCCCACGAAGAGGTGTGGCTACCCAGAGATCCCCTGCAGAGTTCTGACCTCGCTGATGAAGAAAGCGGAAGCGTCCAGAGACGGCGGAGCAGAAGAGAAGCCAGCAGCGTGCTAGAGGAAATGGAGTCCAGACGTGGATACCCAGAGCCAGGCTCTGCTGCCTGGTGGTGCCGGGAGCTTGCCATCTTCTGCGACCGGCTGGAGGCCGGGATTGTGCGACAGCTTAGGGAAGAACGCACGGAGCTCCTGGAGATGGCTGCGGCGGTGCGGACCTACGAGGAGGGAGCCGCGCGACGCATGTCAGACCGAGCGGCGACGACGCAGACCCCGATGCTGCCACAGATGGGTGAGTCGAGTGATGCCCCGGCCAGCGCAAGTGCCCCGACCCCTGCTGCCACGCCCGCGGTCCCGGAAGAGGCGCCCGGCGCGGCGCCACCGAGCCAGGCCGCAGCCACGCTAGATGCGGCCCGCCAAATCCAGGCCGCCGCAGCCATGCCCCGCCTGGCCCGCAAAGGTCCGACTACCACTGCGATACTGATCCGTGCCGCAGGTGTGACACTGACCCAGGCTGCCACCCTGCTGAGCCCAGTCCGCCAAGACCCCACCGCAGCAGCGACACTCGTCCGCGCCGCAAGTGAGATGCTGAACCAGGCCGCAGCCCCGCCGGGTGCGGCCCGCCAAGCTCCGATCGCTGCAGCGACGTCCAGCCCAGCCTGCACAGAGCCCCCTGCAACAGCGACACTGATCCAGGCCGCCGCCATGCCGGGCGCGGCCCGCCAAGACCAGGCCGCCGCCATGCCAGGCGCGGCCCGCCAAGACCAGGCCGCCGCCATGCCAGGCGCGGCCCGCCAAGACCAGGCCGCCGCCATACAGGGCGCGGCCCGCCAAGAGATTGCATCACTATTTTCCCCGGCCTGCAAGGCCAGAGCAGACACCGCTCCCCAGTCCAAAGAGGTCCCTGCTAGGAAGACCCTGATAGGAGAGGACCCCGAATACTGGAAGCTGAAGGCTGACCTAGAGGCCCAGTTCCCACAAGAGATGGTGGATCGGTATCTGCTCCCTCCGTATACCCCCAAGGAGATTCAGGCAATCCCTGCAGCCGCGCCAGAGAGTCCACCGCCCAGACCAGCTGAAGAAAGCCCATCCCCAGCACTGCCACAACCAGAGTGCAGCGAAGAACTAAGGGGGAGAGGAGGCCAGGAAGCTGAGGAGCTGACTCCGGAGCCACCAGCAGTGGATCTATACTCAGAACCGGAGATGTTGCCCTATTCCCGCTGGGATGAAGAGGATTTGACACCGTCTGCAGACGAAGATCAGCCCAAAGACCTCACCTGGGAGCCCGCAGGCATGAACCCAGCCCGCAAGACACGGCGCAGCAGAACAAAGTATCCTCCAACACCACAGTCTCCAGAGCAGAGAGAGGTCACAGCCAGAGACCTGCAGGAGAAAAGATTACTGAGAAGGTCTAGAGTCCAGGTCAGAGGACCCCTTTACAGAGGAGTTGTAGAGGACTTCAATTTGAAAAGCGGATACGGCTTTATTGTAGCAAGAGGAATAAAAGAGGGCATATTTGTGAATCGGAGAGATGTTCAAGCCCACCTGCCCAGAGGACATTCAGGCAGAAATTTGAAAATTGGAGACGCAGTACAGTTCACCTTGCATCAAGGAGAAAGGGGCTACTATGCCTTAGACGTAGCACCATGTCCCAAAGAAGAAAGAAAAGACAGAGATAAAGAAACAGATGCAGAAAAGGGAACAGATGAAGATCAAGAAAGAAAAGACAAAGAGCCTACAGATGAAACTACCTCAGAGGATGACAAGGAGCAAGAAAACAGCAGGTGCCGTAGCCCAATAGGCCAAAGCCCTGGTACCGAGGAGTAAAGTAAAGAAAGAAGTACCGAAAGTTTGACCAGTTTGACAAGTTGAAAAGTTTGCAACGTTATTGTTTAAGCATGTGCCCACAAAAACTATTGTGAGAAATAAACTTTAAGGCTATGAACTTGCTATAGCCACAAACTCTCGCAGTGTAAATAGTTACACCAGTGGCACCACCACCAGGGCCAGCCTGTTTAGGGGCTTGGCTCGTCTGCAACCAGGAGGGGCCCGTCCGTATATAGGGCCTTGGCTCACCTGCGACCAGAGAGCACGCCTGTTTATGGGGCCTTGGCTCACCACCACAAAGAGGGTACCTGGTCAGCACCAACTGTGGAGGCCGCCTCTGCATCCTGCCAGAAGAGGCTGACGGCGCGGATCCACCAGGCCAGGTATACCCTGAAACCACCAGCCCATGAAAGCCGCCTCTACATCCTGCCAGAAGTGGCTGAAGTCGCGGCCAACGGGAGAGGAAGATTGGAGGAAAGGTCTGGGGAAACGGATGGCCCAGACCTGGTTACCAACAGGACCGGTGACCTGCCTCCTGAGAGGGTTTTGGGTGGGTTAACGGACTTGTGGGTGGAGGGTGGTGATGTCTGATACCTGGTGGTTTTAAAAATGTTTTACATGTTTTAATGTTTTATGCATTTTAAAATGTTGTCTTGCAGCCCGAGGACGTGCTGGTGATAACTAAGGGGGAATGTGGCGCCCCTGACCTGGTCAGGCACCACTGAGTACTGCACCCATGCTGGGGACAGTACAACACAGGTAATCCAGAAGGCTGACCGGGGTGTGGAACACAGGCGCATAGTGATCAGGTCTCACACATGTACCCATGAGAGGACCCCTGGGGATCCCAGGAGGGGGCAAGCCTTCACCTTCACTGGAATAGTGGAGGGGGTAGAGCCTCCATCTCCTCTCAAGGGGTGTGGTGGAGAGTCTGGTTGCTAGGTGGCGTAGGCAAGAACAGGAGAGGAGGAGCAGTGAGCCAGTTCAGTGTAGAGTCCAGGGAGCTCAAGTGAGGAGCAGATCCCTGGAGCTGTGCAATCTGACAGCGTCCGCGCAGTGGCTACAGACGGGGGAGAACGGTCAACTAGGAGTGCTACCTGAAAGCCAGCTTCAGCTAGGGAGTGCAACGGAGTGGGAAGTAAGGAGACTGCTAGAGAGCACCAGGCCCAACCGGGCGGCAGATCCCGAAGCAAGGATAGATCCACCTTTCCCTGCTAAACCTGCCGGTGTGGGGCCCTCAAAGCCCACACCACAACACCACAAAAGCCGCAGCCACGTAACCACAGTGAGGGCCCATAGGTCACAGGAGGCAAGCAGCTGGAGTGGCCTGGTCCGGGGAACAAGCATACGGCGAACGAAGGGGAGAGAGAGGCTGCAGCATCTTCCCTGGGTGACCCCCATAGGGACTAAAAGTCGGGGTCACCCCAAACCACCAAGGGCTAAGGAAGGCGAGTCAGTAGTCACCCTCATAAAGTCAGCCTGAAGGATACCTGGTTCCCACCTGGTTCATCCCAGCTACGCCCGGGCTACTCACCCTGCCATCAAATGTGAGTAAAGCCCTTGAAAGACATTCCTGCCTGTGTGGTTATTCTGCGACTTGTGGTACTACAAACCTACACAGGGCCCTGGGGCTTGCCTCACTCTCAGGAGGCTACTACATCCGACTGCACCCACCATCAGCCCCAGGCGTCCCCTAACCTGCAGTGGCGGTCCCCACTGACCGCAATACTGAGAGTGGCGTCACGATCAAAACAGAAGATTTCCTACCAGTGACGGAGATCCAGCAACGTGGAGTCCCTGAAGGTAACGCACCGACACCGACACACCACCTGTGGGGCTTCACATCAGTAATGTGTGCATTGTACGGTTATATGCGTATCTTTCTATGTGTGTGGTCAACAAAAGTGAACTGGATTCATCCAATGTATTAATGTACAATTGTATCACTCACAGTCTCATTTGATGGTAAGAACAAAAAGCAAAATCGACAATATAGCACACAAGCAGCCAATATAATACAGAGCATCAGACACAGGTTATCAAAATTCGTCACTGTCCTCACAAGCTATATTCTTCCTCTCATACAATATCTTCACTTGTTGGTTTATGGAGTGTGTAACCATGTGCAGGAGCAGATGAACCATTGGTAGGGTGGCAGTGACGCCCCCTGATAGAGCGATTTAGTTTACAGCCATGTTGATGGTGGTCATTGCCTAAGGCCTAAGCCACACGGCATGAAAATCAGACCTAGTGGAATGCGATAAAACATCGCATTCCACTCGGACCAATATTAACCTATGTCCCAGCACTCATGAGCGATTATTTTCTTGGCCCCATTCGGACCGAGAAAACATTTATAGCATGCTGAGATTGTAATGCCAGACTCTTTCTCACACACCCATTCAAGTCTTTTGGGCAAGAGAAAGATCGCACTGCACTCGCAGTACACCGGTGTAGGGCGAGAATGGCAATAGCCCGCTATGGAGGAGAGAAGGAGATAAATCCCTCCCTCTCCTCCTCCATGCCACCCCGCCCCTCCTCAGCATTGGCCCGCCCCTCCTCAGTGTCGGTCCCCCCCCCCCGCAGCTGAGGTCCGATTGCGTGATCGGACCTCAGTCGCAGTGACACTTGCATGACACTCGGCTCCTGCTGTGCTGCCAGCGTGAGCCATGCATCATGCGAGGATCGCATAAGGGTACCTTCACACTTAGCGATGCAGCAGCGATCCGACCAGCGATCTGACCTGGTCAGGATCGCTGCTGCATCGCTACATGGTCGCTGGTGAGCTGTCAAACAGGCAGATCTCACCAGCGACCAGTGAACAGCCACCAGCCAGCAGCGACGTGCAAGCGACGTTGCGCTTGCACGGAGCCGCCGTCTGGAAGCTGCGGAGACTGGTAACTAAGGTAAACATCGGGTATGGTTACCCGATGTTTACATTAGTTACCAGTGTGAGCAGGGAGCAGGGAGCCGCGCACACTAAGCGCTGGCTCCTTGCTCTCCTAGCTACAGTACACATCGGGTTAATTAACCCGATGTGTAATGCAGCTACATGTGCAGAGAGCAGGGAGCCGCGCACACTGAGCGCTGGCTCCTTGCTCTCCTAGCTGCTGTACACATCGGGTTAATTAACCCGATGTGTACAGCAGCTACATGTGCAGAGAGCCGGAGCCGGCAGCACAGGCAGCGTGAGAGCTGCAGAGGCTGGTAACTAAGGTAAATATCGGGTAACTACCTTGGTTACCCGATGTTTATCTTGGATACAGCTTACCTCAGCTGTCAGACGCCGGCTCCTGCTCCCTGCTCGCTTCATTTGTCGCTCTCTTGCTGTCACACACAGCGATCTGTGTGTCACAGCGGGAGAGCGGCTTTGAAGAAAACGAACCAGGGCTGTGTGTAACGAGCAGCGATCTCGCAGCAGGGGCCAGATCGCTGCTCAGTGTCACACACAGCGAGATCGCTAATGAGGTCACTGCTGCGTCACAAAAAGCGTGACTCAGCAGCGATCTCGGCAGCGAGCTCGCTGTGTGTGAAGCACCCCTTAGTCCCCTGTGGCCCTGGCCTAAAGGAATAAATGTTATTGTGCAAAGAATTCTGTGATTGCATTCCATATACTTGTGTTGCTGATTTCTCCACTGTGAAATAATCTGATTTGTCACTGTTACTAGTGCTATACCATTGTCTTATATCTAAATTGCTAATCCTTATCTTCTTAAAGTTAATGAACCACTTTTGGTTCAGTTACCACTGAATCCTCATTCTCTGTGCTGTTGCATCTCACACCTGTTTTACACAGCACAGGCAAACTATAGAGCATAGAGCCTGTAACTGTCGTGCGCACCATCTGTCCATGGTTTCCATAAAGAATTTTGATTCAAGTTACCACGGAACATTTTCTATATTGCCTCAGTCCATTTTAAATAAGCCTTGGCTCAGAAAACAAGGCAATGTTTCTAGATTTTGATGATATATGGCTTCTTCTTTGTATGATAGAGCTTTAACTTGTATTTGTGGATTGTATAGTGATTTGTATTCACACACAATGATTTCTGGAAGTATTCCTGAACCTAACCAAAGAATATCTTTTATACAGTCCTGCCTGAGGTCCTATAGATCATGAGTATGTGGCACCCCAGGGTTGCCACAGTAACAACACAAAGGGTTAACTCCCCACACACAACACCAAGACCTCCTGGCCAGAAGGGGGAGACCAAGCTGCTTCCCTGTATATTCTGGTGGGGGGGGGGAGGAAATGGTCAGAAGTGGTTTCAGTTTGGAAGTTCAGTGCAGAGCACTGAGGAGAAAGGATCTGTAGGTTGGAAGCTGGCTTTAGCTCACCTCAGGATCCACTGACCAATTCCAGGCCTAGCTGAGGGTCTGAGGAAAGGAGACAGATTACACAGAGGAACATTCCTGGGAGGCAGAGCATTGCTGAGCTCATCCCAGTGGAGCACAAGAACGGATGCTGGATCCGAGACTGCAGGTTACATGCTGCACAGTTACCACCAGAGAAGTGAAGATTCCAGATCTTTCACCTGTACCACAGACACAAGCAACATAGGAGAGTTCAGGAACATACTAGGAAGGACTCGAGTTGCCTGTCAGGTCGGTACCTAGGAGCAGAGCACAGCAGAGCCGGCTGCATAGTTCACAGCAGCAGGCCACAGACACACAGTGCAGGCAAGGAAGCCAAAACGGCCCGGCTGGGTGGGAGAAACCCTGAACCCCTCACAGACTCCGTGGACAGTACTCTGCTGAATACCATCATCAGTAAAGGCCAAAGAAACTGCAAAACCGTGAGTCTGCCTGTTTATTGTGCTCGTGTCCTGCACTCCCCCCATAGACTACTAACACACTGCCCCGGGGAAAAGGCTCTACCCGTGGGGAGCCGTCCCATCTCAAGCTGCCTTCCATCACCCCGGAGGTTCTGCAGCAGCGGTGGTCACCTCTGATCACATTCCACGGGTGGCGTCACGAACATAACCCCCCTTTTTATTGTGGAACCAGGGAGCACAGACCGGGTCACGACACCGTGATCCCCTTTCCAGAAGCGACCCCTTGGCCCGGTTCTGGGTATCCCCTTAACCCCTGGCGACACAACTTTGGCGTCACGAACAGGATGCGGACTGGACCCGGCTGCAACCCGGGTGACGTGTGCCTGTAAAGACTTATTGCATCCCATAAAAGACTTGCACTGTGAATTGTTGCAACAAAGAACGGACTTTAAACTTTGCAAAGATACCTGGAAAAATCCAAAATCATTGGTAAAATTTTCCAGGCGCCATCTTTAATCACGCCATTACCTGCTACGCGCGGGAAAACATCGCGCCTAAACTAAGATTCCGCCCACCGCTTGCAGAGGAGGTGCGCTCGGTGCTGCGACCCGAACGAAAACGCAGAAAAGTGTCCCAGGCTTGCTGTCAAGAAGACTGGTGAAATTAACTAAGGGGGCGCAAAGATGTCGCAGCAGGGAGACGCTGTTGTACCCGGCGGTGCAGCGGCACCTATCATGCCGTTCCTGATGCCGTACACCCCGGGTGCAGTGTGGCTGCCACAGTACTCAGGTGAGCCCAACACACTTAATGACTTTATCGGAAAGCTAAAAATCTACTACAGCATGTACCCCCTGACAGAAGCTCAGCGTGTTGGTATGCTTATGGGACAGTTAACTGGCAATGCCCAGCGGGAGGCTACATCCTGGCCGGACGATGCAAAGGACACTGTAGAGCATATAATAGCTGGACTAAAAGCAGCTTTTGAATCCACTGCTGGCAGCCGGGCTAAAATGAGGTTCTTTGGATGCAAGCAAAAACCTAGAGAGAGCGCAAGAGACTTTGCCTTAAACTTGCAGGAGGCGCTCAGAGCACTTAAATTAGCAGAACCTGCCTTAGCCCCTGGAGCAGATAAGCTGCTGATAGACCAATTCCTGGATGGACTCTCATCCCCTTCCCACCGGGGACAACTGAGCATGATGGTGATCCAGGATCCAGGACTAACATTTGCCCAGCTAAAGGATAGAGCCATCCGCCTCCAGCAGGTGGAGGAGCCGCAGGATATAGACTCTGTTCAACACCTTACAGTGGCACCCCAGCAGCCAGTAGTGCCGGTGACATCGGCCATGTCAGCGGCTGCTGCTAACCACCTGGAGCCGATCACTAATGAAGCTCTACATCAAAAGCTTGAAGCCCTTACAGACACTGTTGCTTCCATGGCTAGAATCGTCCAGGAGCTGCGTGGATCCAAGTCTGCACCCAAGATTGAGCTGGCGACCAGCAAGGAGGATGTCCCATGGATGAGGCCTAGGAGATACCAAGCGACGAGAGGACGACCCAGCGACCGCTACCAGCCGGATGGACAGCCCATTTGCCGCCGTTGCAATGAGCCAGGTCACTTTGCCCGTGAATGTGCTTTAAATGGGGATCCCCTGGGGAGGCGGGCCGCTCCTCAGGAATGAACTCTCAAGGTCCCTCACCCTGGCACGACAAGTATGTGGGGGGACGTCCAGTCATCCCCATCGTGCTGGATGGCATTCCGCTCAACGCCTTGCTGGACACTGGTTCCCAAATAACATCAATTCCGCATGTCCTTTATAAGAGGTACTGGGCTGATTCAGACGTTAGCAGTGGTCCATCTAATGTTGCATTGAATATATGGGCTAGCAATGGTGAATTAGTACCACAGGTTGGTTTCAGAGAAATGACCATTAAGATTGGGAGAGTAGAATTGCAGAATCAGGGTATTATCATTGTTGATGTTGACCGACGAGAACGTGAACCAACTATGCTGCTAGGAATGAATGTAATTGAAAATTGTTTTGCAGAGGTAATTACTGTCTTGCAGCAGATCGTCGAGACTGCCAAACCTGGGCAACAGAGACTCCTGCAGAAGGAAATTAAAGCCTTGATGCTGAAGCAACAGGTAGAAATGTCAGGAGGTGAAATTGGCAGTGCAAGGGTAAGTGACCCAATACCTATTGTAATTCCTCCCAAAACTGAAATGCTGGTCTGGTGTAGAGCCGCAATAGGCATCAGAGGGCGAGACTATCAGGCCCTGGTAGAACCCGTGTACTCAGACAGTAGGCCCACTGTACTGACGGCCAGAGGAATAGTTGAGGTACATCGGGGAAGAGTGCCAATACGCCTTCTAAATTGTGGGGAAGATGAGGTCACCCTACCAAAGTATGCTACCATGGCTAAGCTATATACGGTTGATAACAACGCCATCACCACCGTTGAGCCCTTGAAGCCGTCAAATCAGGCGGAGGACAATGGCTCAGAGGGAAAGCTGGAGGATTGGTGCCAAAAGCTACATGTAGGTACCGATTCTACACCCTCCCATCAAAAGCATGGAGTATACAGGGTAGTGAAAGAATATGAACAAATATTCAGCAAACACCCATTAGACTTTGGGCAGATCAAAGGGGTAGAGCACACTATACCCACTGGTAACCATCCACCAATAAAGGAGAGGTATAGACCAGTACCACCGGCTCACTACCAATGCGCCAAAGACATGCTCAAAGAAATGAAAGAAGCAGGGGTAATAAGAGACAGTTGTAGCCCCTGGGCAGCCCCACTAGTGCTAGTTAGAAAAAAAGATGGGACCATGAGGATGTGTGTAGACTACCGACAGATCAACCGCATTACACACAAGGATGCATACCCATTACCTAGGATAGAAGAGTCATTGGCTGCATTAAAATCCGCTACTTACTTTTCCACCCTAGATCTGACTAGTGGGTATTGGCAAGTTCCTGTGGCAGAGGCTGATAAGGAGAAGACAGCATTCACCACGCCGATGGGCCTCTGTGAGTTCAATTGTATGCCGTTTGGACTCTGCAACGCACCTGGTACCTTCCAGCGAATGATGGAGTGCTGCCTAGGACATAAGAACTTTGAAACTGTGCTCCTGTACCTGGATGACGTCATAGTCTACTCCAAGACCTATGAACAGCATCTACAAGACCTGGCGGAAGTGTTTGAAGCCTTATCCGGATACGGAATGAAAATCAAGCCATCCAAGTGTCACCTTCTAAAGCCAAGGGTACAGTACCTGGGACATGTCGTGAGCTCAGAAGGGGTAGCACCAGATCCTGAAAAGGTTACCGTGATCAGAGATTGGCCGAGACCCACTAGCGTGAAAGAGGTGAGGCAATTCCTGGGACTGGTGGGCTACTATAGAAGATTTATAAAAGGGTTCACGAAGCTAGCAGCTCCCCTACAAGACATCCTGGTAGGACAGTCAAAGAAGTCTGCAGCCCGAAATCCTCCTTTCCAGTGGAGTGATGAGAGAGAAGAGTCCTTTAAGAAGTTGAAGTGGGCACTGACAGGAGAAGAGATCCTGGCATATCCAGATTACCATCAACCCTTCATTTTGTACACGGATGCCAGCAACGTAGGACTGGGAGCAGTATTGTCTCAAAAGCAGGAAGGCAAGGAGAAAGTTATTGCCTTTGCAAGCAGGAAGCTCCGGCCTACAGAAAGAAACCCAGAGAATTACAGCTCCTTCAAGTTAGAACTACTGGCAGTAGTTTGGGCTGTAACAGAGCGTTTCAAACACTACCTGGCAGCTGCAGAATTTACCATCTTTACTGACAACAATCCGTTGACCCACCTGGACTCTGCAAAACTAGGTGCGCTGGAACAGCGATGGATAGCCCGACTGTCAAACTACAACTTTGTCATCAAGTACAGGGCAGGCCACAAGAATGGGAATGCAGATGCCTTATCCCGGATGCCACACTCGGGGAACGTGGAAGAGGAACCGGAGGGACTGGAAGAAATTGAGCTGCCGGCCTTTCACCGTCCTAAGATGGGACAGTATCAACCAAGTGTCTACCAAAAACAACAGCAGGCAACTCTCAACCCATTAGCACACCACGGATGGGCTGAAACACAAGACAGTGATCCAGCTGTGAAGCTAGTGAAAGAACTGCTTACACAACAAGGTGCATACCCTAATCAGAATGCCCCAGCTGAGACACAACATCTCTGGAAAGAGAGAGGTAAATTGTTCCTGTACCAAGGGAAGCTCTGTAGAAGGCACACCAATCCAAAAACACATGAGTTGGTCTGGCAGATCATCGTGCCCAAGAGAGACGTCAAGATGGTTCTGGAAGCTTACCACGACGGTGCTGGTCATTTTGGTTGGAAAAAGTTGGAAGTGCTCTTAAGAGAAAGATTCTACTGGGTTGGCATGAGAAAATCAATTGAAGATTGGTGTAGAAAATGCGGACCGTGCAACCTCAGAAGAAAGGATCAACAGAACCAGAGAGCTCCACTCCAGTCCATAGTAACCAAGCAACCACTCGAGCTAGTCGCATTAGACCACGTCAAGTTGTCACCAAGCCGGTCTGGCTATGTCTATGCCTTAACCATCGTGGACCATTACTCACGCTTCTTAGTGGTGGTACCCGTGAAAGACCTTACAGCAAGAACAGCAGCTAAAGCATTCCAGACGTACTTTTGCAGACCCCATGGTTACCCAGAACAAGTCCTTGCAGATCAAGGTCCAGCTTTTGAATCACAGATTTTCCAAGAATTCTGCAACATGTATGGCTGTAAAAAGATCCGCACAACAGCATACCATCCCCAAACAAATGGCTTATGTGAGAAGATGAACCATATTGTGATTGACCTGTTGAAGACCTTACCAGAGTCAGAAAGAAATCAATGGCCAGAGAAGTTGCCAGACCTAGTGGACTTGTACAATCATGTCCCGGTGAGTTCTACAAACTGCACCCCCGCTTACCTCATGCGTGCAAGGCCCGGTAAACTGCCAATTGATTTAGATATGGGAATTCTGAAGCCAGATGCGGAAGTTCAAGAATCCAATTGGGATACCCTACGTCAGCAGCAGTATCGCAAAGTACAAGAGTGCGTAGAGAAAAGTCTCCAACAAGCTAGGGGAAGACAGGAGAGAACCTTCAACCAGCATGCTCTAGCAACCCCATTGCAACCTGGTGACCAAGTTCTCAAGAGGAAGCGGCGCACAAACAAATTGGATAATCAGTGGGAAACCACCCCATATACAGTCTTACCATCCAGTATGGATAATCCCAAAGTGTGTCTCATCAGTAAGGATGAAGGAAGGACATCAGCTGTCGTGTCAAGAGATCAACTCAAACCGTGTCCTGAAACCCTGAAGACACCAGAAGTCACCTTACCCATACAGGTACAACCTGTCAAGAAGGAAGAAGATGTATTCCATACAGTCTTAGGAGATTTTCCAAAAACATGGCCAAATTACTATGGAGCAGTAGTAGTCCCAATGATCGCCTTCCCTCAAGTGGTGGAACCACAATCAGAACCCATACCACAAGAAGTCTCAAGACAAGAAGAACTGGAAGTTGAAACCGTAGAGGAAGAACAGATTCCTGGTCCCAGTGAGCTTGCCAGTCCTACAGTCAGTCCACCATCCTCACAAGTACCAGAAACACCAAATAGGTACACTTCCACCCACACCATTATGCTAAGTACACCCAGTACACCAGCAGTACGCAGATCACAGCGTAGTACTCAGGGTCAGATACCAGCAAGATATAAAGACTAATGTGGAATTGCATATAAAATGTACATATGTTATAATGTTTATATGAAAAACCGTAACAGTTTAGTGTACAGAAAAGGTGAGAGAAGAGTGGTGTAAGGTGGCAGCACGGAGAGTTACAACTTGATCACATGTTGGTGGCCCGAGGGCCGTGAGGCCTACTGCACTTACGACCAGAGTAGAGACACCTTTAAGAAGTGTTTGTTGATTAAAATGTTTATTTAATTGCAACGTTAAGACCAAAAGCCCAGTACCTACAGAGACTATACTGTATGAACACTTATATATTTTTGAACATTTTGGACTCTTTTTGAACTTTAAGGTTTTTGTATTTTTTCCTTTTGAGACTCTGTATATATATATAATTGTTGTGATAACTTGTTTGTTTGTTTCACAGTCCCGGAGTACTGTTCTTCACTAAGGGGGAATGTGGCACCCCAGGGTTGCCACAGTAACAACACAAAGGGTTAACTCCCCACACACAACACCAAGACCTCCTGGCCAGAAGGGGGAGACCAAGCTGCTTCCCTGTATATTCTGGTGGGGGGGGGAGGAAATGGTCAGAAGTGGTTTCAGTTTGGAAGTTCAGTGCAGAGCACTGAGGAGAAAGGATCTGTAGGTTGGAAGCTGGCTTTAGCTCACCTCAGGATCCACTGACCAATTCCAGGCCTAGCTGAGGGTCTGAGGAAAGGAGACAGATTACACAGAGAACATTCCTGGGAGGCAGAGCATTGCTGAGCTCATCCCAGTGGAGCACAAGAACGGATGCTGGATCCGAGACTGCAGGTTACATGCTGCACAGTTACCACCAGAGAAGTGAAGATTCCAGATCTTTCACCTGTACCACAGACACAAGCAACATAGGAGAGTTCAGGAACATACTAGGAAGGACTCGAGTTGCCTGTCAGGTCGGTACCTAGGAGCAGAGCACAGCAGAGCCGGCTGCATAGTTCACAGCAGCAGGCCACAGACACACAGTGCAGGCAAGGAAGCCAAAACGGCCCGGCTGGGTGGGAGAAACCCTGAACCCCTCACAGACTCCGTGGACAGTACTCTGCTGAATACCATCATCAGTAAAGGACAAAGAAACTGCAAAACCGTGAGTCTGCCTGTTTATTGTGCTCGTGTCCTGCACTCCCCCCATAGACTACTAACACACTGCCCCGGGGAAAAGGCTCTACCCGTGGGGAGCCGTCCCATCTCAAGCTGCCTTCCATCACCCCGGAGGTTCTGCAGCAGCGGTGGTCACCTCTGATCACATTCCACGGGTGGCGTCACGAACATAACCCCCCTTTTTATTGTGGAACCAGGGAGCACAGACCGGGTCACGACACCGTGATCCCCTTTCCAGAAGCGACCCCTTGGCCCGGTTCTGGGTATCCCCTTAACCCCTGGCGACACAAGTATCCAATATTGACTTCTACCCTTGTCTCTTGTGTAAATGGGTTTCTCCAGAATCTCTGAAACTTTTGATGATATCATGCACTGTAGATGGTGGGATATTCAGTCTTTGCAATTTTATACTGTGGAACATTTTTAGGAAATTGTTCCACAATTTTTAGACACAGTTGTTCACAGACTGATGACCTCTGACCATCTTTGTTTCTGAGAGACTCTGCCTCTCTAAATGTTCTTTTTATATGCTGTATAATCATGCTAATTGAAAATTGGTCCTCAAGTTCTTTTCCATCTGTACCACTTACTTTTTCAGCCTTTTTTTAACTCTGTCCCAACTTTTTTGAAATGTTGCCACCATCAATTTCTAAATGAGTTAATATTTTCAAATGAAATGGAAAAAAGGTCTAACTTTCAATTTCTGATCTGTGTTCTCTGTTCTATTGTGAATAAAAATGGCTATAAGAAATTTCCAAACCATTGTATTTTTGGTTTCTTTATCTTTTTTTTTCACATCTTCCCAACATTTTTGGAATTGAGGTTTTATATCAGACATACAGTTATGATCAGAAATATTTGCACAGAGGCACGTGTTTTGGCATTTTAGTTGTTTACCAAAACATATTCAACATATAGTTATATAATCAATACTGACTTAAAGTGCAGACTCTCAGTTTTAATTTAAGGGAATTAATATCCTAATTGGAGTAAGGGTTTAGGAATTACAGCTCTTTTTCAATGGACCAATATATTTGGACAATTATCTCAAAAGCTCTTTAATAGGCTTTATGGGATATTTTCTCATTAATCCATCATTAATTAAGCAGGTAAAAGTTCTGGAGCTGATTCCAGGTGAGTTTGGCTTTGCCAAAAAAATCTAAAGAAACCATCTAGTTTTGGAAAAATATTCTTTGGACAGATGAAACTAAGATCAACCTGTACATGATGGGAAGAAGCAAGTATAGAGATGGCTTGGAACAGCTCATGAACCAAAGCACAGCACATCCTCTGCAACACATGGTGGGGGCGGTGTGATGGCCGGAAATGCATGGCTTGTAATGGCCCTGGGTCACTAGGGTTTATTGATGTTGTGACTGAAGACAGTGTGACGCCCTGGCCAACCAGGTAGTCACAGATAGGGCCCCGCATTAACCCTGTCCCTCATAGCTAACATACAGCCAAACATTTAAACCCTAGTCACCCCCTCAGGGCTGGATGGACACACCAGGGGATGGAACCAGGCGGTTGGAAGACGCCCACCAAGGAGTTCAGAGAGCCTGAGGCGGGAAAGTAAACAGAACAAGTCTACAGTTTAAGTTGGAGAGGTGTGTGGGCTGGAGCTGTGTGCAGCTCCAGCAGAGGAGAAAACCCAAATTGAACAGGTGCCAGGGTAGGAGCCCTGGTACCTCAGGCTGGGAGGCAGATGGAGGCCTCTGTCTGCAGGAGCCAGGAAGACAGCTCGGTGGAACCGAGGTGGACCGGGACAGGGTAGTGGCCCGCCGGTACCGACCCGGGGAACCGACTCGGAAACCGGAGCACAAAGGGGGGTACTCAGACCCTGAAGCTAGGTCCAGAAGCTACTGGGGGCTAGCTAATTAACTAATTGTGGCCAGGACTAAAGGTCCTGTCCCGCCCAAAGTTCCGACTGAAGGCAACAGCCCAACGAGGGGGATAGAAAGCCACCGCCACGGCTGAGAGATCCCACGGGCCAGCGTCTGCGGGCAAAGGGCTCTTCAGGCAACCACAAGCTAGGAGCGGACTCCTGAAGTTGCAAGCGCAGGTAGTCCACCATCACAAACAGGTGCGGGAGAAAGACAGAGACCACCAGCCGGGTGACCAGACTGCAGCCGGCTGCGGGCACCAACCACCATCACCTTGGTTTACCAGAGACTCGTGTGTTTACTAATAGTGAGTACATCAGTGCCCTCCGGCCGCCCATCTCCCTGCACCGCCAAACATCCCCCCAACGGGTCTTGGGGTCACCATCCCTGCCCACGGAGGGGTTAACAACTTGCTGCGCAACATCTCCCGTGGGTGCCCCGTAACTGCAGCAGTGATGTCCACCTTCAGCACATCCCGTAGGTGGCGTCACGAACTTAACACGGCTCCGACCGTATACCTACGTCCCCAAAGCACAAACCCCCTTTTGAGTGGAGTGACCGCAGGACCCCCGGGTCCGGAGACCCTCGAGCCACCCACTGAAGGTCCGGATCCGAGCGGCTCGGCTGCCGAGCACGGGGCGGTACAACAGAAGTAGCCGGATGAATTGTGAAGTGTACAAGGCTGTACTTTCTGCTCAGATTCCACTAAATGCAAGGTTGATTGGACAGCGCTGCACAAAATAGATGGACAATGACCCAAATCATACTTAGAAAGCAACTCAAGACTTAGGAGTTTTTGTAGGGCAAAAAAGTGGAATATTCTGCAATAGCCGAGTCAATCACCAGACCTCAACCCTATCGAGCTGCATTTCATAGGCTTAAGACAAAACGTAAGGTATAAAGACCCACAAAAAAGCAACCACTGAAGTCATCTACCGTAAAGGCCGCAAAGCATCACAAAGGAGGAAACCCAGCGTTTGGTGATGTCCATGGCTTCCAGACTTCCTGTGCCCCTGTATAGGTATAAGTGATGAGCAAATCTGGCGAGATTCAAATTCATCAGTTCACTCCAATTTGACAGTAAAATTCAAATTTGGCTCCAGCATCTTTTATGACCCCAGAACATAATATATATAGGGCGTAAAAAAAATTACTAGAAAACTACTCATCTACAATATGTAAGACACTGTTCACACCTGCACTGTGTTTTCTGTAAAAAAAAAACTAGAATCTGAATGCATTGCCAGATTTGGCACAAAGTGTACACCAATGGTTCCCATTGTGGTCCTTTGGGTTCTGTCATGATACAGTAGTGAACCCCTTTATGTGACTACAAACAAGCCAAAATTTCTAAATATGTTACTATAAATTCTTTGAAGTTTTGCTGCTTCTTAGAAATACATGTACAATGTATCCATTGTTACATAAATTTCTACAAGGCACTAGCTTAGAGCAATGTTTGCCCTCACTGGTTATTCATTTTACGCCAGTATATCCATCACATTTCTGTACATACAAGGTCAAATCACAGTCATAGCAGAGGTCTTATACATTAGAGCCCGCATGCCCTGCTACGGTGATTTTTCATATTCTAGGTAGTTAATTACTTCACTGCTTAATCAATTTTTCTACCGTCAGAGCATGAAAAGCCACTGCGATCTTGACAAAGAAAGGCTGAGACCTAAATCGTTGCATGATTTAAGGCAGCAATGTCATTTTCTCTATAAACTCTTTATATAGGTGTAATCCAGGGTGAAGAGACGCCCAGTGTGTGGCGCAAATGAGTGGAAAAATACAAGGGAAAAAAGGTAAACAGGGGGCTCTGACGATAGGGATAGGGGGTAGGATAGGGATAGAGATGACCCCTAAACACTCAACTGAGACTGAACCCTTCACCCCCTGTCATCCCTAGATGGGTCTTTTCTCCTGTCCGCGATCATTTGCCTAAGCCCTGGCTGACCCTGGTATAGCCCTGGCTAGTGAGCTGGGCAGCAAGATGCTAATCTTACTACTACAATAAGACAACACTGGGAGAGAGACAAAAATGTGGGAATATAACAAAAAATGGATCTCCACAGCTTCCACAAGGACAACTTGTCTTGGGAGGTCAGCATAGAAAAACTATAACTGGCACATGGGAGAACTGGGAGTGAGTTTAACTAATGAAAGGGAGCAGCAGCAAGAAACAGCAGCTGAGATTAGAGCAAAATGGAATCTGAGCAGTATCAAAAAATTTTTTAACCCCTTCAACACCAAATGAAAATAAATCCACCCTACTCATATTAAAGAGCACCTACAATCTGCTAATCGTTGTGACTTTCTGATCTCGGATACCGAAAAGGTCCCAGCCAGACGCTACACACTCGTGATAGTATAGGTATGTACAAAGTTGCTTATTTTCATGTGTACTATTTAATAAAAATGATGGGTGCTCTTTAACTCTCTGCTTGATTGCCAGTTTTCATTCTATTTGTGTATAGGAGTTCTCTGTCAATTAATTATGCAAGGTAGGGAGAAGTCAGAGGAAGAAATGAAGCAGACTTCTCCCCCCTATTCCCAGCTGTTTCTAAAGCTATGTTGCCTTTGAATGTTCCCTGATCTTCAGTCGAAAATATAGTTTTGTAAATTAGGCGACTATTGGTCAGGGCAGCATAAAACGACTGAAAAGTTTTCTTTAATTAGAACTGTGCTGGACATGTATGATTTGAAAACGTATCATTTATCTTTAGAATAGTTTGGGGTCCAACTATCAACACTCCTTCAATTAATTGACTCAAGTTGCTCCGACACTAGTGCGATACTGCAGCCTCTTCAATGTTTCCATCAAATGGAGGTGAGTTCTTGCTCGTTCAGCATTTTTTAAAGCAAACCTTCCAGATATTGCAATGTTGTTAAATTTGCTGCTTCTTCAAAGAGATGATCGGAGATGTGTCGATAGTCGTATCTGCACTTCTCAACATTTTTAATGTCATTGCAATGCCAAGAAGGAAAAGGCATTTAAATACGTAAATTGCAGGATACACATGTTGATGATATTCAAATGATGACAAAATGGGAATAAAATGTTCAAAACATCTCGATTTGTTCAGTAGTGAGTATGAGCATTGTGTACAGAAATCCCCGCTCTTATACATCTTGGCTGCTATGAATGAGGTTAATAGTCATTGTCTGAGGAATGTTCTGCCAAGCTGAATGTACATGGCCAAATCAAATCTCTCAGATGTGCTCGATAGGAGACAAGGCCAGACACTCTGCAGGCCATGGTAGCACATGTAGTCTATGCAGCTGCTCATTGTAGGGTAGTGTGGTGCGGAGTGGGAGTCATGGGTGAGGTGTGGTTCCCTTATGCCCCGACACGCTACATGAAAGATGGGGTCCTGGCTGGCTGTGTGGACTTGTGTCATAGGGGCGTTGACTTTTGCTGTCCAAGAGCAGATGTTAACTAGTTTGCTGCAGGAGACCACCAATTCTTTACAAACATTTCTTTACTGAATAGTTATTTGATGATAACTATATACATGAGATTGAGGACACATAACATCTCCTATGTTTCTTCACCAACATATCTCCATAAACAGTCTCTCAATTCCTTACATCTCAGCCGCTCCTGACTTCATTAGTCCTGCTTGTTTGACCACCACCCAGCTCAATATCTCAAAACAATCCATGAAAGTCAAAACTTACGGGGACACTAGCGCTCACAATCAAGAAGTTCTGTGACTGGTTGGCTATTGCTGGATAGGGATAGGTTTTTGTGTACCACCTATTTCCCTATTTGCCAAACCAGAAAAATTGGGGAGCTGCCAGGAAAGCTGCAGGTAGTAGGCAGGGTCCGCGAATAACCTGTCAGGGAGTGATAAACACTAGTAAGAGTAAAAAGGTATAGCTACCGCGCTAACTGGCAGGGGTTAGTTGAATGCAGTAGGTAGATGAATTTACGCAAATTGATATACTGGGGATCAAGTATAAAATCAAGGTAGAACAATGTGAAATTGTTTAAAATTTAAAATAAATGTTTATTTCATATACATAAAATGGAGTAAAATGAATACTGAATACGACAACACTAGGTTTACCCCATTGGGCCCATATTCTACTATGCACATTCTCCCCCTTTTTTCTCTCATTCCTCAGGTCCTATATTGATCCAATCATCATCATCATTCAGGATACCTGGATTCCATCAGGATTTCCTGACCTTTTTAACACTAGAAGTCCCAGAAGAGGGGCCATTTAACATTTCTACCTTTGGAACCCAGAGACGGGTCGAATGACCTGAAGGATTTTAGCTAACATCCTATAATCACAGACTTTTGTTCTGTAATTAAGGCCATTACTGTCGCACCACAGGAGGTTTGTTGTTTTCCATTGAATTTAGTCATTTAGTTTCTAGTTAGTTCTATTCAGTTTATTAAGGGTCATTTGACCCTCTTTCGGGACTTCAGGGGGAGCTCGAAATTTCTGGGACTTCTAGTGTTAAACCCTTTTTACTCCATTTTATATATATGAAATAAACATTTATTTTACATTTTAAACAATTTAACATTGTTCTACCTTTCTTTTATACTTGATCCCCAGTATATCAATTTGCGAAAATTCATCTTCCTACTGCATTCAACTAACCCCTGCCAGTTAGCGCGGTAGCTATACCTTTTTAATCCGTGAAAGTCATTCTTTCCCTCCTGCGGTTCTGCATCCTGTTGTCTGGAACTGTATTAGCTTGACGTTTACTGACGCCTATGGAACTTCAAATCAAGGCGCCCACTTCATCTTGCATTCTATTCTGTCCAGGCCTGTTACCTCTAAGGCTATGTGTGCACATTGCTTTTTTTAGACGCTGTGTTTTTGTGCGTTTGTTTGCTGCTAAAAGCACAGAAAAATTCACCTGCGGCAAAAACGCATCAGTAAAAACACATGCGTTTTTACCGCATTTCGGTGCGTTTTTGGCTGCGTTTTGCTGCATTTTTGATCACTGCTTTTTGCTGCGTTTTTCCAATGCATTGCTTGGGTGGAAAATGCAGTAAAACGCAGAAAAGAATTGACATGACCATTTTTTTTTCAGCTCAAAAACGCAGCTAAAAAAAAAAAAGATGTGCGCAGACAGCAAAAATGAAAACATAGACTTTGCTGGGGAAGCAAAATCATGCAGTTTGGAACCCAAAACCACACAAAATGCAACCGAAAAATGCACTGTGCACACATAGCCTAAAGGGGGCTTTACACGCTGCGACATCGCTAATGCGGAGTCGTTGGGGTCACGGAATTTGTGACGCACATCCGGCCGCATTAGCGATGTTGCTGCATGTGACACCGATGAGCGATTTTGCATCGTTGCAAAAACGTGCAAAATCGCTCATCGGTGACATGGGGGTCCATTCTCGATTATCGTTACTGCAGCAGTAACGATGTAGTTCGTCGCTCCTGCGGCAGCACGCATCGCTATGTGTGACGCCGCAGGAACGAGGAAGCTCCCCTACCTGCCTCCCGGCCGCTATGAG
The DNA here is from genome assembly GCF_048569485.1 of Anomaloglossus baeobatrachus. Classification (NCBI taxonomy): domain Eukaryota; kingdom Metazoa; phylum Chordata; class Amphibia; order Anura; family Aromobatidae; genus Anomaloglossus; species Anomaloglossus baeobatrachus. The sequence goes on along the minus strand of NC_134359.1, from coordinate 255,537,078 downwards.
GAAGGAAGGAGGTGGGCGGGATGTTCCGGCCGCTCAGCTCCGCCCCTCCACTGCTATTGGGCGGCCGCTCAGTGACGTCGCTGTCACGCCGCACGGACCGCCCCCTTAGAAAGGAGGCGGTTCGCCGGTCACAGCGACGTCGCCGGGCAGGTAAGTACGTGTGACGGGTCTGGGCGATGTTGTGCGGCACGGGCAGCGATTTGCCCGTGTCGCACAACAGATGGGAGCGGGTACCCACACTAGCGATATCGGGACCGATATCGCAGCGTGTAAAGTAGCCTTAACTGTTTTAAACTGCTGCTAGGCATACTGTCTCAGTACTTGTTTCCACTCAGTCACTTAGTCATCTAGTCAGTCCTCTGACCCGTCTCCAATAAATAACTCTGCAACTCAGTCATCTCTCGTTTCTCGGGATCTCGCTATCTCTGGCTCCAGTCTCACCTGCTTCGAGAACAACCAAGTCATGCGACCTTGTTGATTAATCTGTCCTTCGGTCTCACCCTGTCATATGCCAGGCCCTTTCTGACACTCTAATAGGAAACAGTCACTGTCCCTGCATTGTAGCCCCTCCCATCATGGGCTTGCCCTTCTGTTTGGCAAAACCTATTCAACACTTATCACAATAAAGCAGGATACAATATACATTTTAATTACATTATTAAATTACACAACCATAATATGATTAGTGTCTAAAAAGGGGACAGGGCACCATGTTCATCTCTCCATCTCCTTACAGTAGCACAAACAACTTGTGGCTTGGTGTTATCATGCTGAGACTCTCACACTACTTTCTGAAGAGCTCTTCATGGTGCTGCCCACGTGGCTATCACTGAGTCCAATGGAACACACATCATTGAAGGGGATAGATCCATTTTCCACTCCTGTCCCAGATCCGGGCTTTGCTCACCTCACTTCAGTCTATTGAACTCTTTTGTGGCTTACATCAAGCTTTGCAGGTGGCCCAGCAAGCTCCCATGTGATCATCTGCTGGACCTATAAAAGGCACATGAAGACACACCTGTGTCTTGGTATTAAAACGTTTAGTGTTCCTGAGTCTTGTTTAGTGGCCTTCTGTGTTTCTACTTCTTTCTTCTCAGTCTATAGTCTGCCTGCGGCCTACAGTGCTTCTACTATGCGTTTCCCATGTGCCTCACCTGCCTGCTGAACCAATGCCCATGGCCCATGTGCTGACCCAGACATTTGGCTTGGAGAATCCACCTCACTAAGGGAGCTGAAACATTCAGCCTCCATTGCCATCTTGCTCCATTTTTTTTCATCATTTGCATACCATTAATGTGACGCCCTGGGCAAGCCAGGGGTCACAGGTCATCACACCACCACACCCTACACCCCAGTTAGGAACACCAAGGCTACCAAAATCCTTGTTGCCTTCCTCCAGGGGCTGATGTTCACACCAGGGGGTGGGCCAGGCGGTTGGCTCTGCCCACCGAGGAGTACACAGCCCTGGAGGCGGGGAAACCAGGCAGTTAGCTCAGGGAGAGCTTGAGTGTGGAGCAAAGATAGAGTTTGGAGGAAGAAGTGGAGAGATTAGTGTGAGAGCTTGAAGTAGAAGGAGTAAGCAGTTTAGCTCAGGCAGAGCTTTAAGTGAAGAAGTGAAAGTAGAAGTGAAGTAGTAGTGAAGCTAAAGAGAGAAGCTGAAGTGACAGTAGTAAAGCCTGAAGTTGGTCCGGCTGTGTGTCCGGACAGTGACAGCAAGGTCAGCAGACGGCGGTGATAGTCCACAGGGGTGACTGCTCGGAGGTTGCTGGAAGGACCGCGGATGGGTAGTGGCCCGGCGGTCTGGAGCAGTATACGAAGAACAGTCGGCACCAGGGCAGGGGCCTCTCGGACCCCGGCAAGGCTAGGAGTCGCCATAATTTGCCGAATCCGTCAGTGAAGGGGACGTCTGTCTCCAAACAACCAAGTCCCGATTGAAGGCAACAGTCCAACCATTGAGGAGAGACACCGCCACCGCCAGGGCACCAGTTTCTCAGGGCCAGCGCCTGCGGGCAAAGTAGGGCTCCTCCAGCCCATATCCAAGCCGGGGAGCGGGTTACCGGTGGGAACCCATCGCTACCAACACAGAAATATTAGGTGCAGGAAAAGGGACATCACCGTCACCTACTGGGGAAAGCAAGTGCAGCCGTCCGTGGGAACCATCTTTCCAGCCGTGTGTTTTACCGAAAACTGTGTCAACGTCTCAGGCTGAGTGAGTACCACAGTGCCGCAAGGCACAGCGCTGCCCCCGCGTCCCTGCACCCCACCAAGCCCTGCATTACCCACCTCATCACTGGGCCCCGGGATCACCAACCCCTACCCACGGAGGGGCAACACAACAACTGGCTGCTCCATACCATCCTTCCCGGGATCCCCATACAGAGCAGCGGTGGTGTCAACAAATCACCACAACCGTGGGTGGCGTCACGGACAATAAACAATCCCCACACCCAACAACCCCCTTTCACTCACGGGCGAGGAGCGCCGCTAGAGTCCCTGGGATCCGGCCCATCGCTCGAGCCACCGAGCAGCAGCAGGCCGCAGCAGCCGCGGCAGCCGGACCCGAGCAGTGGGAGAGCGCGGCGTCCCCTCCTCCGCCCGCGACATTAACATGTCTATCCATCCTGTCATTTCCGGAACCCCACTACTTTTGCTTCTCAAGGTTGCAATTTCAATGTTGAGGAGTGTAATATACATAGCTTATCCTAAGGATAAGCTATATGTTTGAAAGGCCAAAAATCTCCTTTAAGCCTTAATATTTTTCCATCTTTTTCTCAAAGTGTCTTGGTTAGTTAGTTATATAATATGTATTTATGTATAAGACATCAATCACAAAGCTCTAATCCTCTATTTTGAGTCAAATTATAATACCACTAGGGGGAGCTGAAGAGCTAATTGAATACATTACTGTCATGATCTGACGTTGTGGTTTCACCCAGTTCCCGGCCTGGTCATGTCAAGGGTTAGTTCCTCCCTGCCTCTTTCCGGTCCCGGGACGCTATATCTTGGCGCTGCAACTTTGGTTCAACGCCAGTGATAGTCTATGTCTAGTAGAATTTGGGATGTATTCCACCTATCTAGATTTTGGCGGTTGGTGGCTGTTCACATTAAGTCATCAGGCCCTGTCCACAGGCTATTTACTTCATGCAGCATTTGCTTGGGCCTGTCCCGCCCACAGCCATGACTCAGTCATGGGTACGGGATTGAAATAGACCAGGTGAGTGCTTCTAAGAGCAGTTCTGCCGTATGGCACATTTTATAAAAAATATTTTAGTGTAGGACTGCCCCAAAGAGATTTGCCGTGATGTGGCGGGGCAGCTCAAGAAATTGCAATCTTTTGCCAAAAATCTCAAATTTTTATAATAAGTTCAGTTTGGAATTTTTAGTTCTGAAGTGCACATTTAGTACTGGCTTTTTGTTTTTCTCGATAGTCTATGTCTAGTAGCATGTGTAACTGGCTCTTTTGATTAAGCCGATCTGTCCTACCGTATACCCTTTTCCACCTAAGCCGTGTCTGTCTATCCACTCCTGGCCCCATCCAACTTGTCATACCCCTGTTTGTTATTTGGACTTCCTGGTACTTGACTTACGCTCCCGTCCCAGACTTTGTTCTGTCTCTCCCTTCGGCTTTCTTTGTTAATATTCGGCTCCAGACCCTCTGCTTGCTTCTGACTCTGAGTTTGTTTACCCCTCGTGCATTGACTTGTCTTCCCGTTGCTGACTCGGCTCACTGACTACTCTGCTGCCACGTAGTGGTGACTATGCTGCACTACTCCGGGTGAAATATAGCGTGACAATTACTTTTTTTAATCAGGAGCTGTATAAACCCGTCCATGGGTAGCTCCCCCTGGTGGCAGTTGTAAGCAGATAACATTTTATTATTCATCTTTGCTTTGTTAATATGTACCGGAAAGCAAGAAAAAAAATGGAGCTCTGGAAGAAGAAAAAACAGCTCTATCCTTTATGTACTTTAAATATGGTGATTGCCCTTTTCTCGTGCTATAATCTATCCCATATTGTTGCATTTTATCCTCATATGAATACAAGGCGATTTTGAAGGATTTTTTTAAAAAATAGCCTACGGTATCCTGAATTTTCCTTTAGTTTCAAACAAGCAAACTCTATGCCACAAAAATAGATTTTATTACATTTTCATCCTTTCCACACCGTCGAGTGACATTTTTCTTAAACCTTTATGATCAATACCACCCAAAAAAAAAATTGACCAAAAGAGTCATCTCCTATTATGGTCAAAAGAGAACACAAATCTGGCATTAGGGCATAAAAGTCACAAAGCCGGCCATAAATCAGTGGGACCAATTGGATTAAAATACAATATATGTGATTAATGTCCATATACACTCATCTATCTGACCACCCAACCTGTGATATTGGTATAAAATAATTGGAAAGCTTGAAATATGTGGGAACCATTCGCACTATGATTTTGACAAAGGAAAAAATATGATGTGAATATAAACTAAATTTTAATGCACACCGGATCCAATAAAATAATGCAAGTGGCCAGGAAAAAATAGGAAGAAAACCTAAGCCATGACATACTGTATAGGCCACCGGTTAGGAAAGGTTATAAAAGCCTACACACATAAAATAAAATAGTCCAGCCCGTCTGTTCTATATCAGGTCCATTTTCTGATCCGATCAATTTATAATCATTTATAGGTCAATTTCCAACATATTTTTTTCTTTGATGAGTAACAAAAAATCCCCGGTGAATATTTACTTTTTCGAATGTTCAATTAACCGGGGTTCTGTAACGTATAGTTATTTTTTTGCCTGCAACTGGAAGTAAACATAATAGATTTGTAAATGGAGACAATAAATGTGCAAAACCTGCCATTTTTCAAAATTTAGTGCAAGGTAATAATGCAATGTAATGGGAAAAAAAGGTAGTTTGTAATGGTGTGGAAAGTGTGTATAAGTTTTTATTATTTTTCTTAGAGGACTAGAACATTTAAGAATATTCTGTTAAAGGGAATCTGTCATCAGGTTTTTGTTATGTAAGCTGAAGCCAGCATGCTGCAAGGGTTAACACAGAAAGTTCAGGCATACCTGTTTTGTCACAGCCCAATATTTTGTTTATTTGTTATGTTTGTTTAAGCAGCAGTACCCTAATCATTACAGGACTAGAAAATCATGTGCAGAAAAGTCCAACACGCCCCCTGCTGTGATTGATACCTCACTGTCAATGCACAATTTCTATAGAGAGCCTGGGCTCAGCAACACGACTAAACCTAAAAAAATCTGATTGTGTCCTCTTCTGATATCGGCATCTGCCATCGGTGTGTAAACAAAGGGCAGCGCATGAAGTCAATGCCATGTGACCCCAGTTACACCCCCAAAGTTAGTTGAAGGCTAACCCAAATTGAATATTCATTGCTCTCCACGCCTGGGATTATGGTGTGGGGATCAGTGAATATTCATTTTCTTTTATAGCAGACACACATGATCACTCCAGCTACTGCAGTAAACCGGCAGCTGGGGTGATCACATTTGTCCACTATTAGAGAACACTAATATTCAAATATCCCATGTCCATAATCCTTCCCACCTCTCGGCTCCAGCTTCAGTGCCGAGAAGTTGGCAGGATTATGGCAGTGAGGATCAGTGAATATTAATTTCCTTTAATAACAGACACACATGCTCGCCCCAGCCACTGCAGTTAGATGGCGGCTGGTGTGATCACGTTTGCCCACTATTAAAGAAAATTAATATTCAATGCTCCCCATGCCCATAATCTCACCCACCTGTCAGCACCGGTTTCAGTGCCTAGAGATTGGCGAGATTATGAGCGTGGGGAGCAGTGAATATACATTTTCTCTAATAGTGGGCCCAGGTATTAGCCTCAGCCACCGGCTTCCTGCAGCGGTGACCCTACTTTTGCCTCCTGTGACCCACTCCATTGCCGTCAACACCCCCATCACCCCACATTGAGTCTGGTACATCTGGACTATAACATGTACTTTTTTTGGGGGGGAAGTACGTCTATCGTCTAAAAAATATAAACTGTTCTAGTGCCCCCATTGGTCTTTTAAGGCCTTTAAGGGGGCATAGTGTGTGAAATAAATAAAAACAGTAGATGAGCAGGAAAATAAAAACTGCAGGTCTGAATGGTCCTTTGTGGTGATAAACGAAAGTGAAAAATAGTCACTTTTTTCCTATCGTTGTTTACATTTTCCCCAATACCAGCACCAAAAAAGCGAATATAAAAATGAATCCCAATGTATTGTGGAAAAAAGAGGCAAAAACTATTTAAATAACCAACCACACAAGAAAATTTGTGTGATCACAATAGACATACCCCTGACCACCTGGGACAACGGGACAGCTCAACAGTCCCTCTGGATCAGGGGCAGTTGGCGAGGTCTGTTTTAAGTTCTGCAACTTTTTTCAATATTATTTCTTCCATAATAGAAAACCTTTGATGAAATTCCAGCATTATTTTATTATTGTCTGTCTAAGGCTATGTGTCCACGCTGCGGAAAATGCGCGGATTTTGCCGCGGATTTCTAGCGGAAAAGCCGCGGATTTCCCGAAAATCTGCAGCTCAGGCACTTCCCAGCCATTTCTATGGCATTGTGGAAATGCTGTGCCCATGCTGCGGATTTCGTGCGGATTTTGATCCGGAAAAATCTGCAACATGTCAATTATTGTTGCGGATTTTCATCCGGATTTTGGCTTTAAAATTGGGAAAAAAAAAAAGAAAATCCGCACCAAAATCCGCATCAAATCCGCGGTAAATCCGCGGCAAATCCGCACCTTTGAAAAGGTGCGGATTTTGCGGGAAAGCTGCGGATTTTGATGCAAAAAAATCCGCAGCTACATTCTCTCGTGGACACATAGCCTAAGTCTACTTCCCCTTCAGCCACGAGGTATGGTTGACAAAACTTCCTGCCCCTCTGTCCAGTCCGACATAATTTTGGCTAACAGGTTAAGGCTACATTCACACCACACTGTGTAGGTTTTACCAATCGAAAGAAACAAAACATTTTTTTTTCAATTGCCATCCGAGTTGCTTCATTTTAATGTGGCCTTAGAATGGGTGGGAGAACAGGGGAGATGAAGTGATAGTGATCCTATCTACCGTAATATATTATGTACACACGTTGAGTATTTGGTGAATTTTTTTACCTCAGAATTTGTAGCCAAAACCAGGAGTGGGTGAAAAATGCAGAAGTGGTGCCCATGTTTCTATAATACTTTTCCTCTCGTGGTTTTGGATACAAAAACTGAGGTAAAAAACTCACCAAATACTCAACGTGTTGACATGGCCTTATAGTTGGTACTGCAGCCTTCCTCCTTTAGGCCACGTGAAGACGTTGAGTATTTGGTGAGTTTTTTACCTTAGCATTTGTAAGCCAAAACAAACTCTGAGGTAAAAAAAACTTACCAAATACTCACTGTGTGCATGTGGCCTAAAGCAGAAAGGCTGCAGTACCAACTATAAGCCCACGTGCACACGTTGAGTATTTGGTGACCTGTTTACCTCCATATTTGTAAGCCAAAACCAGGAGTAGGTAATTGTTCCATTCTTCAAATACTGAGGTAAAAAACTCACCAAATACTCAACTTGTGCATGTGACCTTATAGTTGGTACTGCAGCCTTCCTCCTTTAGGCCACGTGAGCATATTGAGTATTTGGCGATATTTTTTTGTACCTCAGTAAGCCAATACAAATTCTGAGGTAAAAAAAAATCTCATCAAATACTCACTTTGTGCACACGGTCTTATAGAAACCAGTAACTTTTACTCTTTATTGAGCACTTTAGGGTAGAGTAGTTTTGGATAGGGTTGTGGTCATATAAGAGATGACAGCACGGTATGTGTAATGTCAGATGTCAATGAGGGAAATGTGTTTCCGTTTAGCTGTTCTCCATTGCTTATCAGGAATGTAACCACCCAGATTCTGAAATGTAGTAATGGCAGGAGACAGACGAGCTGATGATAGGTTATGATACACAGAGTGATGACCTGTGGCTTAAAATTATCAGGTGTCATAACAAGAATAAGACATTTGCTCTACACAACATAATAGTGCAATATAACAGAGAAAAAAAGAAAAAAATAGAAGTACCGATACCACAATGTCCAGAATACAAACATCAACTTTCCTGGCATTTCTGATATCCTTCATACTTGAAGCAACAATTCTGGAAGATTTTTTCTTTTACAATTTTGCACTGTGTAATTTCTGTTATTCTTTCTGGAAATATATGAATACATTGATAACAGGTCCTTGCCATTCATCTTGTCACTAGGATGTGTCTCTTTAAGGCCTCTTTCACACGTACGTACCTCCGGTACGCGTATGGTCCATTTCCTCACGTACCGGAGACACGTGCACACTTAGACCTATGTCTTCCTATGGTGTCGGACACACGTATGTATTTTCGCACGGAACGTGTGTCCGTTCCATACATATGTGTGTCCGTGTGTTTCTCACGCCGACATGTCCGTTTTATCTCCGGCATCACGGGTGTCACACGGAACGCAATCGGGTCACACTTAACACACACGGATGTGTTCCGTGTGACTAGAGATGAGCGAACCGGTCGCGGTTCGGCTCGAGGTCGGTTCGCCGAACGGAGGTCCCGTTCGAGTTCGGCTCGTCGAACGTTTGACGAACCGAACTCGAACTGCATAGGAAACAATGGCAGGCAATCACAAACACATAAAAACACCTAGAAAACACCCTCAAAAGGTGTCCAAAAGGTGACAAACAACTCACAACACAACACAAACACATGGGAAAGTGACAAGGACATATACTCATGCGAAAACAAAAGAGCTGGACAAGGAAAAAGAGGAGGACACACAGATATAGGCATGGCACGCCCTTCTAAAATCATGTAAAACACCGCAAGGTGACTCCAAGCGGAGTCTCCCTTTTTTCCAAAAATTGGGCCACACACCCACCCATTCAGTGGCAGCACTTGTGGTACACTTCACAGCTAGATTTGCATCAAGCACATTCAAAAATACGCTATTCTTAACCGTCCCCAGGATGACACCGGGGTTGGTAGCAAAGTCTTTCCTGATCCCAGCTCTGTTCATCTTGGATCATTTTTAAAAAACACAGCAAGCAAGGGTTACTCCAAGCGGAGTCTCCCTTTTTTTAAAAAAATTGGGCCCCACACAGACAGCTTATCAGTGGCAGCACTTGTGCCCTAGTTGCAAACAGGATGTTTTGATTTGCATCAAGCACATTCCAAATCCACAAGCATTTACTCTCCCCAGGATGACACAGGGGTAGTAAATTCCTTGTGGATCCATGACTTGTTCATTTTGATGAATGTTAGTCTGTCCACATTGTCACTGGACAGACGCGTGCGCTTATCTGTCAGCACACACCCAGCAGCACTGAAGACACGTTCAGAGACAACGCTGGCAGCTGGACACGACAAAATCTCCAAGGCGTAACTGGAGAGCTCTGTTAAAAAATTATGAAAAGATTCCATAAAATTGCTGTTACCAGCACCAGATACGGTCCTACTGGTACGGGTAGACTGTTGAAGATGACGAGACCGTCCCATGTTTGTCAAGTTACAACTGGGAGAATCACTCCCTGCACCTGCACGGTTGTTTGGTGGAAAAGCCGAGCTAAGATCGAGTAACAGCTTCTGCTGATACTCCTGCATACGTGCGTCCCTTTCTATGGCTGGAATTATGTCACAAAATTTGGACTTGTACCGGGGATCTAATAGTGTGGCAATCCAGTAGTCATCATCACTTCTAATTTTGACAATACGAGGGTCATATTGGAGGTAGTGCAACAAGAAGGCACTCATGTGTCTTGCGCAGCCATGCGGACCAAGTCCACGCTGTGTTTGTGGCATAGAGGTGCCAACCATTCTTACTTCCTCTGACATCTCCCCCCAACCTCTTTCAACAGAAATTTGACCAAGGTCTCCCTCATCTGCTGAGTCTTCCATGTCCATGGACAGTTCGTCCTCCATTTCTTCATGTTCTCCTGCACCTTCCTCAACATTTAGCCTGCTACTATGCGCCCTTGTTGATCCCTGTCCCCCATGGTCCCATGCTGCTGCGTTGGTGATGATGAACGTCTGGACTTTGGTGATGTTGTTGTCCCTTGCGCATATGAATCCTCCTGTAGTTCCTCCCCTTCCTGTTGTCCCACCCCCTGACTCCGAATAGTGTTTAGCGTGTGCTCCAGCATGTAAATGACTGGAATTGTCATGCTGATAATGGCATTGTCAGCGCTAAACATATTCGTCGCCATGTCGAAACTGTGCAGAAGGGTGCATAGGTCCTTGATCTGAGACTCCATCAGGGTGATCTGCCCCACCTCTGCATCTCGTTGGCCCAGGCTATACATCATGATGTATTGCACCAGGGCTCGGCGGTGCTGCCACAGTCGCTGTAACATGTGGAGAGTCGAATTCCAGCGTGTCGGCACATCGCATTTCAGGCGATGAACCGGCAGGCCGAAAGACTTCTGCAGCGATGCAAGTCGCTCAGCTGCGGCGCTTGAATGGCGGAAGTGAGCAGACAGTTTTTGTGCCCTGGTCAGAAGGCCATCTAGGCCGGGATAGTGTGTTAAAAATTGCTGGACGACAAGGTTCAACACGTGAGCCATAAAAGGTATGTGTGTCACCTTGCCCAGGCGAAGGGCCGCACCCAGGTTTGCAGCATTGTCCCACACGGCCTTACCAGGCTGCAGGTTGAGTGGAGACAACCATTTATTAAACTCGGACTGCAGACCTGACCACAACTCCTCAGCTGTGTGACTCTTATTCCCAAGACATGTCAAGCTAAAGACCGCCTGATGCCGTTGCGCTCTGCTGCCAGCATAGTAATGAGGGGTGCGTGATTCCTTCTGCGCAGTGAGAACGCTGGTGGCCTGACCAGGCAGGCTTGGGGCAGAGGTGGAGGACCAAGATGAGGTGGAGGAGGCAGAAGCACTGGCGGAACTTGGACAGACAGAGGATTGACACACAAGTCGTGGGGACGGCAAGACTTGTGCAGCAGACCCTTCACCATCTATCACCATAGTTACCCAGTGCCCAGTCAGCGACATGTAACGTTACTGTCCATGCTTACTGGTCCAAGTATCGGTGGTGAAATGCACCCGTTCACACACAGAGTTTCTCAAGGAAGCGGTGATGTTTTGTGCGACATGCTGGTGTAGCGCGGGCACACCTTTCTTAGAGAAGTAGTGGCGACTAGGCATCTGGTACTGGGGCACAGCGACAGACATAAGGTCTCTAAAATCCTGTGTGTCCAATAGGCGGAAAGGCATCATTTCGGTAGCCAAGAGCTTACAGAGGGATAGATTCAACCTCTTAGCTTTGTCATGGGTCGCAGGAAATGGCCTTTTATTTGACCACATCTGAGAGACAGAGATCTGGCTGCTGTGTGTAGACGGTGTTGAGTAGGGTGTCCCTGGAAAAATGCAGGTTTGTGAGGAAAGTGCAGGCGGAGACATGATGTTGCCTTCATCTAACGTTGGTGCTATCGATGTCTGAGAGAGCTGTACACACTCACTTGTTTCCCTTTCCAAACCAACTGACGACCTACCAAGCAAAGTGCCTGTTGCGGTTACAGTGGTGGAAGTTGTGCGTGGAAAAACAGGTGTGACAGCTGTCCCCACAGTCCTAGAAGATGAAGAGCGCGCGGATGCACTGGAAGGGGCAGGCGGTGGATGGTTCGCTCCGCTAGGCCGCATTGCAGCACGGTGAGCTTCCCACCGGGACATATGATATTTATTCATGTGACGATTCATGGAAGAAGTTGTCAAACTGCTGAGGTTTTGACCTCTACTAAGAGAACCATGACAAATTTTACAGATCACATAATTTGGGCGATCTTTTGCTATGTCAAAAAAGGACCAGGCTAGGCAAGGCTTAGAGGGCATGCGACCTGTTGATCCACCCCGACTAGTGCTCAGAGGCAGAGTGGTGGCTGAGGATGCAGTTGTAGACGTGCTACCAGTACTCCGACTCTGTCCAGGAAGGCGCAAGGTAACTTCGTCATCAGTTGCATCCTCCTCCACTACCTCTGTTGACCTCCTCGAGTGCCTGACTGTGGGTTGACAGTAGGTGGGATCTAGAACTTCATCATCAATTGTTGTGTTTGCACTCCCCTCCCCCTCAGACCGAGCCTCTTCTTGCCCTGACCGAATATTTAAGTTGTCATCCCAATCGGGTATCTGCGTCTCATCTTCATCAGTATGTTCCTCATTGTCTATAACCACAGGTGTTACAGTTTGTGACAAAGGGTCAACATTATGCTCAGAAACTTGGTCCTCACGGCCTGAATCAGAGTCACAAAGGTTCTGGGCATCACTGCAGACCATTTCCTGTTCTGTACTCACTGAAGCTTGGGAGCAGACCTCTGATTCCCAGGCTATAGTGTGACCGAACAGCTCTGCAGACTCAGCCATCTCAGTTCCACCATACAAAACTGAACTAATCATCTTTCCTCCGTCTCACCTACACTCTCCACCTGATCTATCTATTACAATAAATAACACCACGCTCTCGCCAGTACCCAAAGTTCGCTGCCTCGGAGTGACCTTTGACTCTGCCTTATCCTTCATACCACACATCCAGTCCCTCACCACCTCCTGCCGTCTTCAACTCAAAAATATTTCCAGAATCCGCCCTTTCCTCAATTTGCAATCTACTAAAATGCTAGTGCATGCTCTCATAATCTCCCGCCTCGACTACTGTAACATCCTCCTCTGTGGCCTCCCTGCCAACACGCTCGCCCCTCTCCAGTCCATCCTTAACTCTGCTGCCCGACTTATCCACCTCTCTCCTCAATACCACCCCGCTTCTCCCCTCTGCATGTCCCTCCACTGGCTTCCAATCTTCCACCGTATCCAATTCAAACTTCTAACACTGACCTACAAAGCTGTGCATAATCTTTCCCCTCCGTACATCTCCGAACTACTCTCCCACTACACTCCAACACGTCACCTCCGGTCCTCCCAAGATCTCCTCCTCTCCTCCTCTCTCATTCGCTCCTCACGCAACCGACTCCAAGACTTCTCCCGAGCATCCCCAGTCTCCTGGAACTCGCTGCCTCAACACGTCAGACTATCCCCTACCCTTGCAAACTTCAAACGGAACCTGAAAACTCATCTGTTCAGAAATGCCTACAATCTACAATGAACTCGCTGCCGCCCGACCACCGTGCGGAGCTGCCGCCCGACCACCGTGCGGAGCCGCCGCCTGACCTACACCCCACCTATTGTCTCCTCCCCATAATCCTATAGAATGTAAGCCCGCAAGGGTAGGGCCCTCTTCCCTCTGTACTAGTCTGTCTACTGTAACTTGTATACGTATTTTGTATGTAACCCCCTTCTCATGTACAGCACCATGGAATTAATGGTGCTCTATAAATAAATAATAATAATAATAAAAAATAATAATACAGTGCAGGGCTGATGGAGACTTCAGAGCTGAGAGAAAGCAAGTTTGATTGGGATGCAACTCAGAGGACTGGTGTTTTTTGGATGCGGTACTTGAAGTGGCTGAGAGGGCACTTGTTGGACCACTTGAGATCCATTCAAGCATTTTCCTTTTTTGGCCATCATCTACCTTTGTTCCTGTTGTTCGTGTCCGTAAAAAAGGGAGCACATCGGATTGTCCACGGTAAGTAGTAGACATCTTACTTTTGCTGGTAGATGGTCTATCTTCAGCAGATGATAATGGAGCTTTGCCACCTTCCCCACGGACAAACCCTTTTTTTCCTTTTCCACCACGCCTCTTCCCCTTTCCACCAGCATCTGTCATTTTGCCACTCATGTTTATTGTGACAAGATTGTGCACTGAAAATGTGGTAGTAAAAATTGAGAGGTGGTGTAGATTGCAGCGGTGGTCTAGCTTTATTAACAGCAGAATAATAAAGAATTAATATCCCTGACAATGCAACTACGGCCCTTAAACTGGCAGCATAAATTGCTAGTATAATGGCTTAGTAACTATCAGTTGGAGTGTGCAATGCAGGCAGAGGTGCTGCAAATATCTGTGCACTACTGGGACTATACAGAAGTCCAACAGCCACGTTTAGGATGCCACTAGGTACACTCAGTGTTTGCTAGTATAATGGCTTAGTAAATATCAGTTTGAGTGTGCAATGCAGGCAGACGTGCTGCATATATCTGTGCACTACTGGGACTATACAGAAGTCCAACAGCCACGTTTAGGATGCCACTAGGTACACTCAGTGTTTGCTAGTATAATGGCTTAGTAACTATCAGTTTGAGTGTGCAATGCAGGCAGACGTGCTGCAAATATCTGTGCACTACTGGGACTATACAGAAGTCTAATAGCCACGTTTAGGATGCCACTAGGTACACTCAGTGTTTGCTAGTATAATGGCTTAGTAACTATCAGTTTGAGTGTGCAATGCAGGCAGACGTGCTGCAAATATCTTTCCACTAGTGTGACTACACAAAAGTACAATAGCCACGTTTAGGATGCCACTAGGTACACTGAGTGTTTGCTAGTATAATGGCTTAGTTATAATGAGTTGGAGTGTGCAATGCAGGCAGACGTGCTGCAAATATCTGTGCACTACTGGGACTATACAGAAGTCCAACAGCCACGTTTAGGATGCCACTAGGTACACTCAGTGTTTGCTAGTATAATGGCTTAGTTATAATGAGTTGGAGTGTGCAGAGGACAGGAGGGTACAGTGGCAGGGTTGTGGGTCTCTGGGTAGAGGAATGGAAGCCTGCCTTTCTATTCCCTCCTAATGGGGAAATGCAGGGAGGAAATGCCTGACCTTAGCTACACAGACGCTGTCTGTGTCGCGGGCGGGGAGGAGGGTGTCAGCACACCGCGCTCACCCCTTCTGCTCGGGTCCGGCAGTTGCTCCTGGTGGCTCGAGCTGCGGGCCGGATCCCGGGGTGTCTCGAGCGACACTCCTCGCCCGTGAGTGAAAGGGGGGGTGTTTGTTGGGATTATAGTTCGTGACGCCACCCACGGTTGTGGTGATGGCACCACCGCTGCTCAGTGTGGGGGTCCCGGGGATGGTGATGGGAGCAGCCAGGTGTTGTGTTGCCCCTCCGTGGGTAGGGGTTGGTGATCCCGGGGCCCGGTGAAGAGATGTGAAGTGTAGGGCCTGGAGGGCGCAGGGACGCGGGGGCAGCGCTGTGCCTTGCGGCACTGTGGTACTCACTCAGCCTGAGACACGGACACAGTTTGTACGGTAAACCAACGGCTGGTAGGACGGTCCCACAGACGGTTGCACCTGCACTCCCGGTAGGTGACGGTGACGTCTCTCTTCCTTGCACCTGTTTGACTGATGGTAGCGGTGGATTCCCTCCGGTTACCCGCTCCCCGACTGCAATCTGGGCCGGAGGAGCTCTACACTTTGCCCGCAGGCGCTGGCCCTGGGGAAACTGGTGCCTTGGCGGTGGCGGTGTCTCCCCGGTAATGGTCGGGCTGTTGCCGTCAATCGGGACTTTGTTGCTGGGGGATCTGCGTCCCCTTCACTGACGGATTCGGCAAATTGGGCGACTCCTAGCCTTGCCGGGGTCCGAGAGGCCCCTGCCCTGGTGCTGACTGTCCTTCGGAACACTGCTCCAGACCACCGGGCACACAGCCAACGGGGTCCTTCCAGGAACTTCCAAACGGTCCCCCTCCGGACAGTCACCGCCGTCGCTGACCTTGCTGTTCTAGCCCTACACACAGCTGGGCTCTCAGGCTCTGCACACTCTCTGCGCTGTCTCCACTTCTTGCTTTCCTCCTTTTCCACTTTCCTTTCCTTCACTTTCACTTCTGGTTCACTTAAGCTCGTCCCTGAGCTGACTGCACTCTTGCCCTACCCGGGCTTAACTGCCCTTCACTCAAGCTCCTCCTGAGCTAAACTGCTTCTTTACTCAAGCCCTGCCTGGGCTAATCTGCCTGGTAACTTCCTGCCTCCAGAGTTGTGAGCTCCTTGGTGGGCGGAGCCAACCGCCTGGCCCACCCCCTGGTGTGCATCAACAGACTTTTGGAGGAAGGCAACAAGGATTTCTGGTTAGCAGGTGTGCCTACCTGGAGTGTGGGGTGTAGTGGTGTTGTTATCTGTGTCCCCTGGCTTGCCCAGGGCGACACATTCCCCCTTAGCAAAATGCAGACCGTCCGCGGGCTGCCGTCCTACACCGGTTTTATTTTTCTGTAAAAAGGGGATAACAGGGTTAAACAACATGCATAACATTTTTAATAAACTTCTTCCCAAGACGGGAGGCACATTTTACTTTTAACGTTTCAACGGTGTACGGTCACGGTTTCCGCTCTCTCCCACCCAAGCAACCTGGCCCTGATGCTGCCCCTAAAACCCAGGCAGCACCCCTTGACCCACAGTCCAGCACAAGTCACCCGAGCGGGATCTGTCCTTCCCTCCAGAGGGTAGCCACCGGTCCCTTTGGTGGCTGGGCCCTGGCCTGCTCTGCTCAGGGCCCTCCCTCCAACCTGCCTCTCCGGAGGCGGCATTGCGGAAACGGTAACGGTACCCAACATATTTACAAGCCACTAACGTTTGTGGTTGCCCTGCAGAGTTCACGGGCTTGTCCATGGCTAGTTCCCATGCATTTTTAAACTTTTAAATGGTCCCCACGGGGACAACGGTGCCGGCTCCAGCCGGTTGCAAATCAACAACATAAATCAGGTGACTTCTTCAAATCATTTTCATTATCATCTTTCAAAACTTTTCAAACTTTTTCAAACAAACTCACAACACTCTTTTACATTTGCGGGCCCCTCTTACTCATAGAACGGTCTCCCTGTACCTAAGTGGGGGTCTACCTAGGTTGGAACGGGTGGACCTCCGGGGCCCGGTGTCAGTGGTGCTAGACAGTGGGGTAGAGGGAACAATCGGTTCCTCCTCCCTGCTAGAGTGTGGGGCAGGCGGAGGTGCAGGGGGGCTGGGTACAGGTTCATCCCTGGGCACTGGCACTGGTTCTGGCTCACGGTTAACCGCTTCCACTACTTTTTCATCCACGGGTTGTGGGAACAGTATCACTGGAAGTATCACCGCGCCGTTCTGTGTAGGCCAGTTTGCTGGGAAGTCACCCATGACAGTGTGGATCACCTCTGCTGCCTTTTCCACCGGTGGAGGAATCGGTACTTCAGCCTCTGTTTTCAACGCTGGGGGGCATTTTTTTAGATGGTCCCGAGATACTGTGGCCAGGGTGCCCCCTTGGTCACGACTGATCTGGTAGGTCTTCCCATTGTCCCACTCGGTGGGTTGTACAACATAAGGGACCTGCTCCCACTGATCATCCAGTTTGTGGGCTTTTCTCTTCCGTTTCAGCACCACATCTCCTGGCTGGAAAGGACCTGCAGGCGCCTTCTGGTTAAACCGGTGCTCTTGCTGTTCTCGACTTCGACTGAGGTTTTTCTCTACATACTCCTGGATTTGCCGGTACTGGGCCCTCCTCCGACTTTCCCACTCTGCTGTTGAAGGGAGTGCTTCCGGAGCCTCCAACCCCATCTCCAGATCCACCGGTAGGCGGCCAGGCCGGGCCCTCATCAAATACGCTGGTGTGCACTTCGTCGAGCTGGATGGGATATTATTGTACATGTCGACCAAGTCGGGTAACTTTTCCGGCCACATGTTCCGTTCTTCCAGCGGTAGTGTCTTGAGGAGCCCCAGGACCAAGTGATTCATTTTCTCGCACATGCCGTTGGTCTGGGCGTGGTACGGAGTGGTCCGAATCTTCTTGCAGCCGTACAACTGGCAGAATTCGTGAAACACTTCTGCTTCAAAAGCCGGGCCTTGGTCAGTCAGCACCTTCTCGGGGTACCCATGGGGTCGGCAAAAATAGGCCTGGAACGCTCGGGCAGCGGTTCGACCAGTCAAGTCCTTAACGGGGACTACCACCATGAATCTTGAGTAGTGGTCTACCATGGTCAACGCGTAGGTGTACCCACTTCGGCTAGGGGTGAGTTTGACATGGTCCAGGGCGACCAGCTCCAGCGGTTGATGGGTGACTATGGGATGTAACGGTGCCCTCTGGCTAGTCTCGTCCTTTCTCCTCAGTGTACAAGGACCGCACTCTCGGCACCAGGCTTCCACCGATTCACGCATCCCACTCCAATAGAACCGCTCCCTCAACAGCATCTCCAGCTTCTTCCACCCGAAGTGGCCAGCACCATCATGGTATGCCCGCAGGACAGTAGCAACCTCAGCTTGAGGAACGATCAACTGGCATATTTTCTCATGGGTCTTTGGGTTGATCAGCTCACGGTACAGCCTCCCTTGGTGTAGGTAGAGCCGTTTTCGTTCTTTCCACAAGCGTTGGGCTTCGGCTGGAGCGGCAGGGTCTATTCCCATAGCACCTTGTTCCACCAGGGTCTTGACAAGGCGGACAGCCGGCGCTTGGTCCTGGGCGTCCTGCCACTCTTGACTGGGCCGCGGGTCCAGGTCCGCCCGTTGCTGACATACTTGTACCCTCTCAGTAGGCGGCTGGTGAAACGCAGGCAACTCAATCTCCTCGAGGTCGTCATCCTCACACCCCTCTTCTGACAAATGGGGCATCCGGGAGAGTGCATCTGCATTGATGTTGACACGACCAGCTCGGTACTTTATGGTGAAATCATAGTTGGCTAACCGGGCTACCCACCGCTGCTCCAGCGCGCCCAACTTGGCCGTGTCCAGGTGAGTTAGCGGATTGTTGTCCGTAAACGCGGTGAATTTTGCCGCCGCCAGGTAGTGGCGGAACCGCTCTGTGATAGCCCACACCAACGCCAATAGCTCGAGCTTGAAGGAGCTATAGTTCTCAGGGTTCCTTTCGGTCGGCCGGAGTTTTCGGCTGGCGTAGGCAATCACCTTCTCCTTCCCATCCTGGACCTGGGACAAGACCGCTCCTAACCCCACGTTACTGGCGTCCGTGTGGAGGATGAACGGGCGCCCATAGTCAGGGTACGCCAAGACCTCTTCTCCGGTCAAGGCCGCCTTCAACTGGCCAAAGGACTCCTCATGCTTGTCCTCCCACAACAGTGGGGCTCCAATAGGTCTACCACCTTTGGTCTGTCCCACGAGGAGATCTTGCATGGGGGCAGCCATCTTCGTGTACCCCTTTATAAAGCGCCGATAGTACCCCACCAGACCCAGGAACTGCCTTACTTCCCTCACTGTGGTTGGTCTCGGCCAGCTCTGGATGGCAGTGATCTTCTCCGGGTCGGGGGCGACACCATCCGCACTCACCACGTGTCCTAGATACTGCACCCTGGGTTTCAGCAGATGGCACTTCGAGGGCTTCAACTTCATCCCGAACTTGGCAAGGGACGCGAACACCTCGGCCAGGTGCTCCAGATGGGCCTCATACGTCTGGGAATAAACAATCACATCATCCAAATACAGCAGGACGGTCTCGAAGTTTAAATGTCCCAGACAGCACTCCATCAATCGTTGGAAGGTCCCGGGGGCATTGCACAGCCCAAACGGCATGCTATTGAATTCGCATAGCCCCATCGGGGTGGTGAAGGCGGTCTTTTCCCGGTCTTCGGGGGCCACGGCCACTTGCCAGTATCCGCTGGTGAGGTCAAGGGTCGAGAAGTAGTTTGCAGTTCTCAGTGCAGCCAAAGATTCTTCAATACGAGGCAATGGATAGGCATCTTTATGGGTTATCTGGTTGATCTTCCGGTAGTCCACACACATCCGCATGGTACCATCCTTCTTCTTGACCAGTACCAACGGAGCGGCCCAGGGACTACAACTGTCCCGAATAACCCCTGCCTCCTTCATATTCTTCAACATAT
Source organism: Anomaloglossus baeobatrachus (assembly GCF_048569485.1). NCBI lineage: Eukaryota > Metazoa > Chordata > Amphibia > Anura > Aromobatidae > Anomaloglossus > Anomaloglossus baeobatrachus. Next base: position 255,517,342 of record NC_134359.1, on the reverse strand, counting down.
CTTTGGCACACTGATAATGTGCAGGGGGAATAGGTCTATACCTCTCTTTGATAGGAGGATGTTCACCCGTGGGAATGTGGTGTTGGACCCCCTTGATCTGCCCAAAGTCTAGGGGGTGCTTACTGAAAACCTGTTCGTACTCCTGCACTACCCTGTGTACCCCTGCCCTGTGATGTGTAGGGGTATCATCAGTGCCCACATGTAGCTGTTGGTGCCACTCCTTGGTGTCCCCCTGGGGTGGGGAAGTGCTGGTGGTAGGTGGGAGTGTGGATGGACGGGCTTCCTGGATAGTGTGAGGGTCCAGGGTGAGCAGCTTGGCAATGGTGGCATACCGGGGGAGCCTGACTTCTTCCTCCCCACAGTTCAACACTCTCACAGGCACTCTCCCTTTCTTCACATCTACCACCCCTCGGGCGGCCACTACAGTGGGCCAGTGCTCGGAAGGCATGGGCTCCATCATCGCAGGGTAGTCACGCCCCTGAGGCCCTACTGCTGCCCTACACCAGATCATCATCTCACTCCTAGTGGGCACAGTCAATGGAGCAACATCCATCACTCGCACTCCACCAATCTCCCCTCCGGTTGAGCTTACATGCTGGCGGTACATCAGGGCGCGGATCTCACGCTGCACAGCCCTCTGCCGGCTCCCCGCCGCCGTGGCGGCTAGCTGCTGCAAAAGGTTCAGCACATCAGCCATGCAGTGTTCCATCACATTGGTTCCCAACACTATTTTCGGGTTATGATCACTAGGCTCATTCATGATCACAATCATACCCTGGTGTTGCAGTTCAGCTTGCCCCACTGTCATAGCCACCTCTTTATACCCCACCTGGGTCAATGGAAGTCCATTAGCGGCAATCAAATTTATACTATTGTCTGGAGGCGCTAGCTCGTCTGTGGCCCAATATCGCTGATACAATGTGTACGGTATGGTAGTTACCTGTGATCCAGTGTCCAAGAGAGCCATCACGGGTATGCCGTCCACAGCCACAGGGATGATAGGGCGGGCCCCGACGTATCGGTCTCGCCAGTCCGGGGGGCCACGGTGTTCTACTCCTGAGGATTGGCCCGGGGCCCCAGGGGTTGCTCGTTTAACGGGCACTGTCGGTAAACATGGCCCGGCTTACGGCACTTGTAGCAGATTGGAGGTCTGCTCCGTGGGTTGTTAGCGCTTCTCTGCTGCATCCAGGGAACATCTTCGGGACTGTCAGCAAGCTGTATCTGCGCTGGGGGCTGAGATCTGGTCAGAGGTTGAAGCGCAGCAAGGATTTTGGCAAGGTCTCCGTCCAGGCGACGGACCTGGGCTGCCAGTTCTTCCACTGTGCTGCTCGAGGCTGCGGGTAGTAAGGAGGTTGGTTTGGCTGGGGTCGCCACAACGGGAGCTGTCTCGACGGGCCACAGGACGGGTTCCAGAGCTTCAGCAGCTGGGGGCTGTAGTGCTTTGATAGCCCGCTCCTTTAACACAGCGAAGTCCACATCAGGGTGTTCCAGGGCCCACAGCCGGAGTTGTTTACGATCCTCAGGGGACCTCATCCCCTGCGCAAATTGCTCCACTAACATCTTATTGCTATCCGCCTCATTAATAGCGTTCACCCGCTTCAGCGTGCGGAGGGCGGCCTGCAGACGTAGAGCATAGTCCCGAATGCTATCCCCAGCTCGTTGCCGGCACTGGTAAAACTGCATCCTCAGCTCAGCTTCAGTCCGGGTCTCGAAGGCAGTCTGTAGCTTCTCGAAGATGGTGGCTACAGAGAGCCGGTCCCCCTCGGCCCAGGTCTCCGCTTCCTGCTCCGCCGCACCGGTTAGCTGGCCTAGCACTATCGCTGCACGTTGCTTATCAGTCAGGGGGTACAGCTCTAGCAACGGGTTAAGCTTTTTCCGGAAGGCCTGCAAGGCATCCGGTTTCCCGTCATACTGCGGTAGCCAGGCAGCTCCGGGCGCATAGGGCAAGGAAAACGGCATGACCTGAGCAAGCGCGGGGGCCGCGGCACCTCCCGCCAGTACGGCCGGGACCTGGGCAGGCCCATTCCCATCCGCGGGTGCCGCTGCGGCTGCGACCACCGCTCCTCCAGCGGCTTCGTCGGGCGCAGACATCTTGTTTCCGTCCCCCTTAGCTCTTTCCGGCCCCTCCTCTCTCGGGGCGGGGTTTTGGCCTTCGCGCCTCTACTGCTCGAGAAGACGCTCGAGCGGGAACTTTTCGCGCCAAAGATGGCGGCTTCTGAAATTTTTCTGCCGGATACCTCCGGCGGTAACAAGGCGCACCTCTGCCTGACGGCAGAGCGGTAAGATCCTGTTCGTGACGCCAAGTTGTCGCGGGCGGGGAGGAGGGTGTCAGCACACCGCGCTCACCCCTTCTGCTCGGGTCCGGCAGTTGCTCCTGGTGGCTCGAGCTGCGGGCCGGATCCCGGGGTGTCTCGAGCGACACTCCTCGCCCGTGAGTGAAAGGGGGGGTGTTTGTTGGGATTATAGTTCGTGACGCCACCCACGGTTGTGGTGATGGCACCACCGCTGCTCAGTGTGGGGGTCCCGGGGATGGTGATGGGAGCAGCCAGGTGTTGTGTTGCCCCTCCGTGGGTAGGGGTTGGTGATCCCGGGGCCCGGTGAAGAGATGTGAAGTGTAGGGCCTGGAGGGCGCAGGGACGCGGGGGCAGCGCTGTGCCTTGCGGCACTGTGGTACTCACTCAGCCTGAGACACGGACACAGTTTGTACGGTAAACCAACGGCTGGTAGGACGGTCCCACAGACGGTTGCACCTGCACTCCCGGTAGGTGACGGTGACGTCTCTCTTCCTTGCACCTGTTTGACTGATGGTAGCGGTGGATTCCCTCCGGTTACCCGCTCCCCGACTGCAATCTGGGCCGGAGGAGCTCTACACTTTGCCCGCAGGCGCTGGCCCTGGGGAAACTGGTGCCTTGGCGGTGGCGGTGTCTCCCCGGTAATGGTCGGGCTGTTGCCGTCAATCGGGACTTTGTTGCTGGGGGATCTGCGTCCCCTTCACTGACGGATTCGGCAAATTGGGCGACTCCTAGCCTTGCCGGGGTCCGAGAGGCCCCTGCCCTGGTGCTGACTGTCCTTCGGAACACTGCTCCAGACCACCGGGCACACAGCCAACGGGGTCCTTCCAGGAACTTCCAAACGGTCCCCCTCCGGACAGTCACCGCCGTCGCTGACCTTGCTGTTCTAGCCCTACACACAGCTGGGCTCTCAGGCTCTGCACACTCTCTGCGCTGTCTCCACTTCTTGCTTTCCTCCTTTTCCACTTTCCTTTCCTTCACTTTCACTTCTGGTTCACTTAAGCTCGTCCCTGAGCTGACTGCACTCTTGCCCTACCCGGGCTTAACTGCCCTTCACTCAAGCTCCTCCTGAGCTAAACTGCTTCTTTACTCAAGCCCTGCCTGGGCTAATCTGCCTGGTAACTTCCTGCCTCCAGAGTTGTGAGCTCCTTGGTGGGCGGAGCCAACCGCCTGGCCCACCCCCTGGTGTGCATCAACAGACTTTTGGAGGAAGGCAACAAGGATTTCTGGTTAGCAGGTGTGCCTACCTGGAGTGTGGGGTGTAGTGGTGTTGTTATCTGTGTCCCCTGGCTTGCCCAGGGCGACACATTTGTTTTCAGGATCTGTCACCTATGGCTCTGACCCTGCCGGTACGAGCCCTTAAAAGGACTGATAGAAAGTGCTATCCCTAAGCTGTCCAGCGCTGTGTATGGAGCGCATACATCAGTATCGGCGATAGGACAAAGGACGGAGCTGCGCCAGTGATGTCTGACACCAAGGACGCAGAAGGCAGATAATGGCGTGCTGGAGGAAAATGTCCGGTTTTATAATGCAGGGACATGTGACATGGACATCCTATCACACATGCCGTTGCTTCTCTGGCTAAAAGTCCACTTAGCTGTGTGTGTGTCTGGGATTGGCTGACATGCTGGCCCTCCCCACTACACGCGCGCGCTTAGGGAAGGAAGACAAGAAAAAAAAAAAATGGTGATCGCCATTATCCATACAGCAGTGATCTGAAGGCGCTGTTCCCGCACACTATACACTGAAATTTCATAATAGTGTGAGTCACAGCTAGGAATTAGCTGTTTTTTTGCCAGCTAGGAAGCCAGCTAGGAATTAGCTGTTTTTTTGCTGCTAGAACCGTTCTCGAACGTTTCTAGAACTATCGAGCTTTTGCAAAAAGCTCGATTTCTAGTTCGATCTAGAACAGGCCCCAAAATCACTCGAGCTTAGAACTGGAGAACCGCGAACCGCGCTCAACTCTACGTGTGACACGCACCGGAGAAAACACACGTGTCTGTGAAAAACAAATTTCTATACTCACCTTCTCCAGCCCTGCTGTCTCTGCCGCTGCTGGCACTTGCTTCCGACCCCTGCTCATTATGCTCATTACATATTCACTCCACTGTGGGCCGGAAGCAGCAGCAGCGGGGAGTCGGCAGGGCCGGAGACCGAAGATCAGCACCACGGACAGCAACACCAGGGACAGGTGAGCAGAAATTTCCCGTTCTCCGTGTGTTATCACTGCCTTAAACACGGCACATGGAGGACAATACGCACCTTTGACACGTCCGTGAAAAACGTACGTGATTTTCACGGACATGTGAAGGGGGCCTAAGGCTGTGTACACAGTCATATTTAGCACATTTTTTGATGCATTCTTTAGTGCAAAACTTCAAGCAAATTCTTATGCCAGCTAACTCAATGAGAAACCTGAAGAGTAGTCGCTGTTGTGTTACACTCGACAGACAGACCTGTAGTATCTCGCTGTAGAAGGTCGCAGCGTTTGGTTGCATAAACTGCTCTCTGACTTCCCTTTTTCCCTGCTTGGGATTTATGCCTTTCTCTCAAGGAGCCCTGATCATTGTCTTGCTGAAATTTCCACCTGTCCTCATTTCATCTTCATCATCCTGGTAGATGGCAGCAGATTTTTAAGAAGAATGGCTCTGAACATTTGTGCATTCATCCATTCTTCCATTATATTAAGTGTGTCAGTGCGGTATGGTGAAAAACAGCCCCACACTATGATGTTCCCACCTCCAAACTTAACTGTTGGTGTTTTGAGGGAGATTTGCCTTTTGGCGTCCCAACATGGTGTGTATTATGACATCCAAACAGTTAAATTTTAATCTCATCTGACTAGACAATATTCTCCCAGTATTTCCCAGGCTTGTCTAAATATCAATGAGCAAACGTTTAAGCACACTTGCACATACTTTTTGTTTAGCACGTGATACAGTCCATGTATCTAATCCCAGGATGGAATATAGAGTGTGTATCTAATCCCAATCATGTGATACAAAGAGCAGCATCGACTAACAGAATCGACACTGCCAGCCAACTTCAGTGGCACTATCCACATGCCAACAAAATCTCTGTACTGAGGTCCTAAACTTCATCCTCTATTGTCCTTTTGGAAAAAAAAGTCCAAAAGAGGAAGGGAGGAGCCATCACACACATGCGAGCAGACCCCTCCCACTTTTACTGCAGTCATAATGCGAGCTGGCTGTACGCAAGGTTTTCCTGGCAAATGTCCACACCTGCTCCCCCTAGTGTTTAAAAGTGGAAAATATCAAAACTTTTAAACTATTTTTCATATTTACTCCTTTAAATAAAAGTTAATATATTTTTTACAAAAATAAAACATTAATACTTTATTTATATATTATTTTTTTATAGCATTAAGTCTTTGCTTCATTAAGTCATTGTATTGCTCGGGCAATGAAGGATTGGTTCTCCAGAGAAGAACTTCAGTCCAGTTTGAACAAGCACAGAATATCATGCATAGAATATTTATATAGCTTATGTTTTTGATTTTTTTTTGAACGGTGAGTAATTCATTGCGAATAGAATCCCCCATGCTTCCTCCATTGCTGCCTAAAAGTCCTACCCCTAATTGATAATGTAACATCTCATTGCAATATCATATTTTTATTCCGCGGAGATATACATCGTACCGTTCAGAAAAGAAAATGCATTTATTAGTGTTAACTTTCTTCTTCTAGTCTTATTTTTATCATATCTTTACATAAAACATGTCCTATAACTTCATAAATGATGGCGGAGAGGCCTACGACGGAGATAAAATGTATACATTAAGATTATGGGTTCATATTCAGGTTAAGAGCAGAAATTTTTTTTCTAAGCGCTCAAATTCAATTATTGTTTGGGAAAGAGTGGAGCATTACACACTGTCATTTCAGAAAAAAAAGCAACTGTGTGATGTGAACTTGTGATACAGCGGAGAGTGAGCATTTATAATTTATCTGATGATTAATATAATTCGTATTCCGCACACTGCGCCTGTGACCCGTACGTCTGGCTGCACTGAATATTAATTCTGGAGAGCGGATTGTGAATTGTGGATGTTCTGGAAGATCAAGGTGATCCTCGTACAACACGTAGCACGTGTTTTGTCACTCCATGGCAGGTGACGCTCGCACCTTACACCAGACCCGGTACTTTCTTCTGTCTGAGCTACTTAATATACGGGCTACTGCAATTTTGTGGTTCAGATACTGAGGACAGCAAGTGCTAGGTCCCAATGGGCTTGAAAAGTCTCTGAAGTTCTAAGTGGACCTAGGCAGAGTAAATAGGGTTACTCTTTTCTTTGACACTCAAAAACCCAAATACACCAAGTTTTGCCCAACTGGCCAGACTCCGTTCCATCAGCCATGTCATTAGTCTCAGCCCGTAAGACGGGAGTCTTGAGATTCTCTTACTTTCTAGGATCTTGATTAGCCAGGGCTGAGGAGATGTCAACTTTGCAGCTTGTCTGAAAGTGACTGAGGTATAAGGTATTGTAGCACCCCAGGGGGTCGGGGGAAAATACTCGTCTCTGGGCTGGTGAGGATCAGGGGGATGTCACGGGTGGCCCTGCCCGGTTTCGTGACCCCAAGGTGTACACGGAGGGAGATCGTGGAATAAGGGTGATGGAGGATGGTGGAGGTTGATTTTGTGACGCTACCTGTGGTATGTGGCCAGGGAATTAGCTGCCGCTGCTGTCGCTGTCCTCCGGGGCGGATGGTAGTAGCAGCTAAGGTGTTTCTGCTCCCCATGTGCCGCCCCCATGCCAGCAGCCGGCGCTGCTCAGATCCGGGTCTATGGTACAGCTCGAGGAGTTCTCTGGACCCGGGGGTCGCGCGGACACTCCGAATGAAAGGGGGACGTATTTATATGGGGTTGGTTGTAAAATGTCTGTGACGCCACCCACGGTGTGTGGCAAAGTGGAACACCACCGCTGCTGTTGTGGGATACCCGGGGGAGATGTAATGGCAGTCAGATGTTAACCCCTCTGTGGGTAGGGTTGGTTGCCCCGGGGCCCAGTGTCTATGTGCAGGGTATGGCGATGGCAGGGGCTTGCACCTCCGGATGGACTAGGGGATGTTTGTTTACTCACAATTGAATGAATCACACGAGTCTTTTGGTAAACCAAGGTGCTGGTGGCCGGCCGCCACAGCCGGTTGAACTCTGGTCCCCCACCCGGGCTGATGGTCGCCGTCTTCTCCTCTGCACTAATTGTGGTTGTGTTTTAGACTTCCTGGTATGGAACACGGGAGTCCGCTCCCGGCTGTCTGTGTGCCTAAGGAGCCGTGCCCGCTGACACTGACCCGTGGGATCTATGGGCCCCGGCGGTTGCCCTATCCATTTCTGTGGTGGTTGTCTGCTTTTGGGACTTTGGTTGGGACAGGACCTGTAATCCTGCCCTCAATCGGTTAATTAGCTAGGCCGCTGGTTTCGGTCCTGGCTTCAGGGTCCGAGTACCCCCTCTGTGCACGGTTTCCAGTCAGGTCTCCGGTGTCGGTACCGGCGGGCTCCAACCCTGCTCCGGTCCTCCTTGGGTCTTCCTGTGGTGCCCCAGGACCTAGTCGCCACAACAGCATTGCCCCCTCCAAAGGGTTAATGCTGAGCCTGGAGGTAATTGGGAGGTCTATTGGCCAGTAAGTTTAACATCCAACGCAGTTCCTCCCTCAGGCCAGCAGGGGGAGCTCTAAACCTGGAATTCCAGGGAGCATTCCTTAAGCCTGACCTGAGGGAGGGGTTAGTGGTCAGTCTGTAGAGAGAAGTGATAGCAAGCAGACGCAGAGTAGTGCTGTCCTGTGGAACTGGGGCCTAGAGCTGGAGCAGCTTGGCCCAGTGAAGCAGGAGGAGCAGAGAGGCACAGAAGAGACTCGGACATCGGAGTCTGTGGCCACCAGGGCCTAAAATACTCCCTGGTAGCCGAATCTGAAGGGCAGGAGAGCTGCAAGCACCTGGCCCATAAACAGCCCGAAGGTACAGCTGCATCATCAGGGCCCGGTGTGGACTCCATCAGAGAAGCACCAGAGAGGGCCTGCGCGGCCTACCACAGAGGGAAAGGGACGTACCACCGGTCCCAGCAGCAAGAGGGCCATTGCTAAATTCAGAGAGCAGGGTCCTATCACAGTGAGGAAAGGAACAGGAGTAGGCCTCATACTCATCTGGCCAAAACGACATCTCAGTTACTTCCAGGCTGGCCGGAGCCCTCTACCACCTGTAACGGTCTCCCAGGACTAACCGTTTGTGAAGTAAAAGAGGAGAAGGTAAAGAGACTGTTGTTTGTGCCTGTTTCTTTCATTGCCTGTCGGCCCTGCACCGTGTTATCCACACAACACCATAGACTCTCACGAGCACCAACAGTGTCCCCGGGGCACCGCTCCACCTGTGGGGAGCAGTACCACCATTGTTGCCATATCATCACCCCGGAGGCCTCACACAGCAGCGGCGGCTTAATAGCCGCATACCACAGGTGGCGTCACGAACACAAACCCCAAGTCACCAGCCATATTTTACTGACACCCACCAGGGCCACGGAGTCGGGCCCCGCCACCACTGACTACCCCCGGACTAGTCCGGCCCGGCACCGGGTGTCCCATAGCCCTGGGGTGGGCGAGTCAACTTTGGCGTCACAAACAGGATTTCGTGCCCGGTCCCACCGGGTACTGTGCGCCTGCAGAAACTGTGCTTAAAAGACTGTGTTGCTGTTTGAAAACTGCCGCCGCCATTAGCCTCGCTGAGCGCAGGAAGAAGGGGGGCGTGCCCGAAAAAGAGCGCGAAGGGAGCGCGCCATCAGAGCGGAGGGTCGTTAACCCCGCGCTACCCGGAAGAGATTTTAAAAAGAAAGCGGAGCCTGGTAAGGTTCACTAAGGGGGAGGAAGATGTCCGACACAGAGGGAGAGCAGGTGGCTGTAGTAGCTCAAGACGCAGCAGCACCGGCCGATGTAATCCCAGTCGCCCCAGCCCCCGCTGTAGCGCTGGTAATGCCGATCACAATGCCGTACATCCCAGGAGCAGAATGGCTGCCGCAGTACTCCGGGGAGTCACATACCCTGAGCGACTTCAGAGAAAGGCTGCACAGCTTGTTTAGAGTGTATCCTCTGACTGAGAGCCAGAAGGTGGGCATATTAATGGGGCAGCTAGCCGGCGTGGCCCAGCGTGAAGTGAAGTCCTGGCCTGATACAGATAAAGGGACAGCAACCCAGATACTGGCCAAGTTAAAGAGTACTTTTGACACCCGCACCGCAGCAGAAATAAAGATGAGATTCTTTGGGTGCAAACAACGGGCCACAGACAGCATAAGGGACTATGCCTTAAACTTGCAGGAGGCCCTGAAAGCAATTAAACAGGTGGACCCAGAGAGTGTACGTGAAGAAGACAAACTCCTAACTGAGCAGTTCATAGAAGGGCTCCTGTCAGATGCCCACAGGACCCAGCTGCAGAACCCTGCTCTGGACTTTGCAAAGTTTAAGGACCAGGCCATCCGGGTAGTGAGAGAATCTACACCGAATGACCCAGTACCCCTCCGGCCTCTTGCTATCACGTACCTAGGGATGGTGCCTGCAACACGAGCCGCTGCAGGGGCTGAGGCGCAGTCCCTGGATAAGGATCCCGCTGCAGAGCTCAGACAGCAGGTCCAGGAGCTGACCAAGACTGTAGCTGCCCTTGCCAAGACTGTGCAGTCTCTACAAGTGACCCCATCGCCTGCAAGAATCGAGTTGGCCTCCAGCCCAGATGACGTCCCATGGATGCGACAGAGGAGGATTCCGCCGACCCGAGGAAAAGACACAGACCGGTATGATTCAACGGGACAACCGATCTGCCGCCGCTGCAGCCAGGCGTGCCATATTGCAAGACACTGTCCTTTAAATGGCCCGAACCTGGGGCCAGGAGCCAACCCCCAGGTGTAAGGAAGCCCGGCTCAAACCCCAGTTGCAGCAAGTATGTGGGAGGACGCCCGGTCCTTCCTATTGTGCTGGATGGGATCCCTTTGAATGCACTCCTGGATACGGGGTCCCAGGTAACAACCATCCCTTATAAACTGTACAAAAGATATTGGGCTGATTCCGACATTGACCATGGCCCAGATGATGATTTAACAATTGTGGCCAGTAATGGTCAGCCCTTGCCTCAAATTGGGTACAAGGAAGTAACCATTAAAGTGGGGCGGGTAGAATTGCCGTGTCAGGGGATGATAATTGTAGATATTGATCGCAAGGAATCTAACCCACTGCTAACCATTGGTACAAATGTGATGGAAAATTGTATTGCCGAAGTGATAGTTTTGTTGCAGCAGGCGTCTGAAACTGCCAGCTCCGCGCAGCAGCGTGCCCTACAGAGGGAAATCCGAGCCCTGATGAGGAGGCAGCAGGTAGAGCTGGCTGGAGGAGAAATTGGCAGTGTGAGGGTAAGTGACCCCCTCCCCATTGCAATACCCCCAAGAAGTGAAATGTTGATATGGTGTCGGGCAGCAATAGGCCTCAAGGGTCAAGATTACCAGGCCTTGGTAGAACCGGTGTATTCAGACAGCAGGCCTGGAGTCCTGATAGCCAGAGGGGTAGCAGACGTGCGCAAGGGAAGAGTGCCCGTCCGTGTCCTGAATTGTGGGGAGGAGGAAGCCAAATTGCCCCGGTACGCCACTGTAGCAAAACTGTACACTGTCAGTAACAATACCATCAAAGCAGTGGAACCCTTGATCCCGTCCGACCAGGCGGAAGACAATGGCTCCAAGGGACAGCTGGAAGACTGGTGCTAAAAATTACATGTGGGCACCGACTCCACCCCCTCACACCAAAAGCATGGGGTTTACCGGGTGGTACAGGAGTACGAGCGGGTCTTCAGCAAACACCCCCTAGATTTTGGGCAGGTAAAAGGGGTTAAACATCAAATCCCCACGGGTGATCATCATCCCATTAAAGAGAGATACCGCCCTGTACCCCCAGCATAGTATCAGCGTGCCAAAGAAATGTTACGGGAAATGAAGGAGGCTGGGGTTATCAGAGATAGTTGTAGCCCCTGGGCAGCTCCACTAGTGCTCGTAAAGAAAAAAGATGGTACAATGAGAATGTGCGTAGATTACAGACAAATTAACCGCATTACACATAAAGATGCTTATCCACTACCCAGAATAGAAGAGTCACTAACAGCCTTAAAATCAGCTAATTATTTCTCCACCCTGGATCTCACGAGTGGGTATTGGCAGGTTCCCGTGGCAGAGGCGGACAAGGAGAAGACTGCATTCACGACACCAATGAGTCCCTGCGAGTTCAATTGTATGCCGTTCGGGCTCTGCAATGCCCCAGGGACATTTCAGAGATTGATGGAGTGCGGCTTGGGCCATCACAACTTTGAAACCGTGCTATTGTACCTGGATGACGTCATAGTCTACTCCAAGACCTACGAAGACCACCTGAGGCACTTAGCAGAAGTGTTTGAGTCCTTGTCGGAGTATGGCCTGAAGATAAAGCCGTCCAAATGTCACCTCTTGAAGCCAAAGGTACAGTACCTGGGTCATGTGGTCAGCGCAGAAGGTGTGGCACCTGATCCGGAGAAAGTCACCGTAATCAAGGACTGGCCAAGACCCACCACGGTAAAGGAGGTGCGGCAGTTCCTTGGGCTGGTGGGCTACTACCGAAGGTTCATTGATGGTTTCACCAAGATAGCAGCGCCTCTTCAAGATCTCCTGGTGGGCCAGCCAAAGAAGGCTAAGAAGCAAAGCCCTCCATTTGAATGGAACAGTCAAATAGAAACATCTTTTGTCCGGCTGAAAGGGGCTCTCACGGGAGAAGAAATTCTGGCCTACCCTGACTACAGCCAGCCGTTTGTACTGTACACAGACGCCAGCAACGTGGGACTGGGAGCAGTTCTGTCCCAGGTGCAGGAAGGCCGGGAGAAGGTGATAGCTTACGCCAGTAGGAAGCTTCGTCCCACAGAAAGGAATCCAGAAAACTACAGTTCCTTCAAGCTGGAGTTCCTCGCTATTGTTTGGGCAGTGACTGAACGCTTCAAGCACTATCTGGCATCGGCCAAGTTCACCATCTTCACGGACAACAACCCGTTGACACATCTGGCAACAGCCAAGTTAGGTGCGTTGGAGCAGCGATGGATGGCCCGGCTGTCTAACTTTGACTTTACCATCAAGTACCGGGCTGGCAAGAAGAATAACAATGCTGATGCGCTGTCCAGAATGCCTCACTTACCCGAGTCTGGAGAAGACCTGGATGAACTCGAAGAGATAGAGTTACCGGCTTTCCATCACCAAGGTGTTTCCCAGTGTGAGCATGCTGTAGGAGTGAAGCGCTCGAGCCAGCACGAGGTCTCGGTCAACCCATTACTCCACCATAATTGGGAAGAGACACAGAACGGTGACCCGGCCGTGCGATTGGTCAAAGAAAAGCTAGCACAAGCTGAGACCCATCTCGGTCCAGACGCTCCACAAGACGCCCAGCAGTTGTGGAAGGAGAGGGGACGACTGTTCACCTACCAAGGCAAGCTCTGCAAGAGATATGTCAACTGGCGAACGAATGAACTCTTCTGGCAGATAGTGGTCCCACAGAGGAATGCTCCAATGGTCCTAGCAGCTTACCATGATAAAGCAGGACACTTCGGGTGGAAGAAGTTGGAGACCCTACTCCGCGATCGGTTCTACTGGGTGCACATGAGAAAGACAGTCGAGAAGTGGTGCCGAGACTGTGGTCCGTGTAACCTGAGGCGGAAGGATGATGCCAGCCAGAGGTCTCCCCTACAGCCAATTGTCACAAAGCAGCCCCTGGAGTTGGTGGCCCTGGACCACGTGAAGTTAACACCAAGCCGGTCAGGCTATGTGTACGCCCTCACCATTGTGGACCATTACTCTCGTTTCCTGGTAGTAGTGCCTGTGAAGGACCAGACAGCCAGAACAGCAGCTAGAGCATTTCAGGCATACTTTTGTCGACCTCACGGTTATCCGGAAAGGGTACTGACTGATCAAGGTCCTGCATTCGAGGCAGAAGTGTTCCAAGAGTTCTGTAACATGTACAGCTGTAAGAAAATCAGAACAACACCGTACCACCCCCAAACCAATGGATTGTGCGAGAAGATGAACCATGTGGTTATTGATATGCTCAAGACTCTACCTCTGGAAGAAAGAAACCAATGGCCAGAGAAGTTACCAGATCTGGTAGACCTGTATAACCATATCCCAGTAAACTCGACCAACTGCAGCCCTGCTTACTTGATGCGAGCAAGACCTGGCAAGTTACCTGTAGACTTTGAGATGGGAACTGTGTCACCTGAAGCGGTTCAAGAGATAGAAGATTGGGATACATAGCGACAACAGCAGTACCGCAAAGTCCAGGAATGCGTAGAAAGGAGCCTGTCCCAAGCAAGAACAAGACAAGAGCAGAACTACAATCAAACAGCCCCAGCAACTCCCTTAGCACCTGGAGAACAGGTCCTCAAGAAAAAGCGGAGGGCGCATAAATTAGATGATCAGTGGGAGAATGAACCCTACACCATTATTCCCTCCAACTTTGACAATAGTAAGGTATGCCTCATAAGCAAAGATGAAGGCAAGACTTATCAAACAGTGTCCAGAGACCATCTGAAAGCGTGCCCTGAGCGGTGCAAAATCCAAAAAGAAGTGGAAGAAATTCAAGAAAAAGAGGAAGAGATGATACAAACAATCCTTGGCAAATTCCCCAAAACTTGGACCCGAATAAATAATGCCATAGTGGTACCAGGCTTGACGTTCCCGCAGTTGGTCGAGCCAGAGACAGAAGAGGTTCCAGATCCATCTAAGGAACTGTCCGCCCCAACACAAGATGACACGCCAGCAGTGGAACAGGAGAATCAACCCCCTGTCAGTGGTGAACCTGTCGTACCCTTGGCGACTCTCAGACCACGTAGGCAATCATCACGCATACCTATCAGGGTTAGACCTACCCGTAGTGCTGTTAGTGCTGAGGTAGCAGACGCTCCAAATAGTCAGGGACAAACACCAGAGTTACGCAGGTCCCAACGCAGCACTCGGGGACAGCCCCCTCCAAGGTATAGAGAGTAAAAAGAAAAAGTACCTATTAGAATGTATATAGTTATGTGAAAATGTCTTGTATGTAATGTTTTGTTTTAGGTGATTAAGTAAATGGACAATTGGGTCACTGGACTATGAGTGGCCAACACTTTAATTGTTCATAGTTAGCACCAGTGTGCTCAACACCCCTGAAGAAAAGCCCGTCCGGCGTGCATAGAGTGGGGTCAGCAATGCTCTGACGCATGCCCAGAGCCTACGTTGGGGGTTTTATCGTGGCGGGTCCCCCATGGAGCAGTGTAATGGACACCCGGCAGGGAGTCACACTGGACTCTTATAGTTGTTTAAGGTTGTAACATGTTTTGTTTTGTTTTCTTCAGTCCGGGAGAACTGAGTTTAACTAAGGGGGAGTGTGGCGCCCCAGGACCTGGTCGCCACAACAGCATTGCCCCTCCAAAGGGTTAATGCTGAGCCTGGAGGTAATTGGGAGGTCTATTGGCCAGTAAGTTTAACATCCAACGCAGTTCCTCCCTCACCCCACACCCGGGCTGATGGTCGCCGTCTTCTCCTCTGCACTAATTGTGGTTGTGTTTTAGACTTTCTGGTATGGAACACGGGAGTCCGCTCCCGGCTGTCTGTGTGCCTAAGGAGCCGTGCCCGCTGACACTGACCCGTGGGATCTATGGGCCCCGGCGGTTGCCCTATCCATTTCTGTGGTGGTTGTCTGCTTTTGGGACTTTGGTTGGGACAGGACCTGTAATCCTGCCCTCAATTGGTTAATTAGCTAGGCCGCTGGTTTCGGTCCTGGCTTCAGGGTCCGAGTACCCCCTCTGTGCACGGTTTCCAGTCGGGTCTCTGGTGTCGGTACCGGCGGGCTCCAACCCTGCTCCGGTCCTCCTCGGGTCTTCCTGTGGCGCCCCAGGACCTGGTCGCCACAACAGCATTGCCCCTGTGGGGAGCAGTACCACCATTGCTGCCATATCATCACCCCAGAGGCCTCACACAGCAGCGGCGGCTTAATAGCCGCATACCACAGGTGGCATCACGAACACAAACCCCAAGTCACCAGCCATATTTAACTGACACCCACCAGAGCCACGGAGTCGGGCCCCGCCACCACTGACTACCCCCGGACTAGTCCGGCCCCCATAGCCCTGGGGTGGGCGAGTCATTCCCGTCTCCTGCTGATGGAGACCACCATCTGCCACCTAGCCAAGGTACCAAGGCTCCGATGCTGGCACCGTTCAACTTGAACTACTCCTCCGCTGGTGCTACACCTAGCTCCAGCCCACATTCCTCTCAACTTGAACTACAACTCCCTCTGGACTTGCACTGAACTGACTGTTTTCCCGCCCCGGGCTGTCTAGACCACTAGGTGGGTGTTCCCTAACCGCTTGGTCCCGCCCACTGGTGTGCCTGTCTTGCCCTAAGGGGGGTGACTAGGGTTTCAGGTCGGCTGTATGTCACCTAGGTGAGGGATGGTGTTATGCGGGGACCTAATGTGTGACTACCTGGTTTTGCCAGGGCGTCACACCCTAAGGTGGAGCGGCCCCCAGGGAGGATAATGAGGGGAGTAGTGATGGCGGGCGCTGAGGCTCGGGGCGGCGGCACCGGGAATGGAAGGCGGACATAGTCTCTGCGGTTCCAGGTGTTTTACTCGCAGTTCTTGCCGCCTGCCCAGAAAGCATCGGTCACCTGCTGTGATGGGCTGCGTCAAACCCGGATCCTTTAGAGGTCAGAGCCGATGAATTGGTTGGTGGGACCTGCCTTGTGCGCTTGGTGTGGATCCCTGTTGTTTGAAGCTCTTGGGGACCCCTGGGTCTTCTTACGTGTGTCTACTCCCTGCCCGTATGCAGGTGCTGCGGGTCCGATGTGGGGCCTGCCTTGGAATACAACCCCGGATCCTATTTGGCACTGTGCTCCGGGCACTGTGGGTGCCGGAGTGACAAGCAATCCCCCAAGCCTGCAGATTTTGGTGGACGACCTGAAGTACAATCCACCCTTGGATTCTGCACTCTGTCACCGCTGGTCCCGAGAGAGCAATCAAGCTCTCCCCTCAGCAACCGTATGAACTCATGTGTCCCACCAGAGCCACCGGTGAAACACGACTGCTCCCTTCCTCTCCTGCTGGAGAACTCTCTAACTGGTGTGTTGGCTCCTACTTCCTCCCTGCTGGTTGCTCCTCCCGTCCCAGGTCCCGTCACTAGTGGATTGGGGATCCCAAGTGTGGTGGTATCCTAAAGACCCAACCACAATGGCGACCCTGTTTGACCCAAACCTAGCGCGATCCATCGTAAAAGAGAGCACCCTATTTGTGTGTGTATGAGTTATGAAAGTGAAACCGGCACCAACCTCCTCCGGACTCGGACTGAGCACTGCACCTTAAGTGAGGTGCAGTATCCTGTGGCGACTGAAGCCTCAGGGGCGCCACAGTATGATATATCAGCAGAATAGTGATTGCAGCTCTGGAGATGACTGGAGTATAAGACATGATGTAACAGCAGAATAGGGACTGCAGCTCTTGTTGTGACTGGAGTTAAAGACATAAGGTTATAGCAGAATAGTAACTGCAGCTCTGAATCTGACTGGAGAATAACACATGATGTAACAGAATAGTGACTGCAGCTCTAGATGTGACTGGAATATAAGACCTGATGTAACAGTAGAATAGTGACTGCAGCTCTTGAAAATACGAAAGGATGTATCAGCAGAATAGTGACTGCAGCTCTGGAGGTGACTGGAGTATTAGACATGACGTTACAGCAAAATAGTGATTGCAGCTCTGGAGGTGACTGGAGTATAAGACGTGATGTAACAGCAGACTGCAGCTCCACTCCTTTCTCTTGCTTGTTGCCCAAGTACCACCAAGTCCTGCTTTTCTCCTGGAATTTGCATGGGGTTTCCTGCAGGTACTCTGATACTGAAAGGGAGTTTGGATTGTGAGCCTCAATTTCCCCTTAAAGAGGACCAACCACAAACATTTTCCTATATAAACTAAAGCCAGTGCTATACTGGCGCTATCAAACTGATTCTATACATACCTTTAGTTGTGAGATCGGATGTATAGTTTCTGACATAGAGGCAAGTAAAGTTTAAGAAATGCTCTGTTACTTGATTGATAGGTGATGCAGAATATCTAATAGGTGGGTTGGGTTTTGCTGGTTATTCCAGCACCTGTCTGCTGCCTATCTCAGTTATTACAGGGGGAGGAAGGACAGGCAGGCAGACAGGGGCGGGAATAACTAGCAAAACCCAGCCTACCTATTAGATATTCTGTAGCTGCTATCAATCAAATAACAGTGCATTTCACAAACTTTAGTTGCCTATATTTCAGAAAGTATACATCCGATCTCACAACTAAAGGTATGTATAGAATCAGCATGATAGCTCCAGTATAGCACTGGCTTTAGTTTATATGGGAAAATCCTGATGGCTGGTCCTCTTAAAATAACATTTCTGCAATATGTTTTCTGATAGCTCAGCATTGTACCATTCCTGTGACTCCACCTGAATATTTATGAAGAAATTGACTTTTTGACTTGCCAATTTCCCTTTCAAAGGGGTGGGAACCTGACATTGATTGGAATCTGTTCACACACCCCAACTGGTAAGACCAAGCTGTAAACATTTCTAGGAGGAATAAGAAAGGAACAGCACAAAACCAAAATTATGAGAAAAGATGCTCCCGAGCTGATATTTCGTGAAGTATATAAGTGCTTTCTAAAATAGACACATCAGGAAGCGCTGACAGGTCTTTTTTAAGTCAACACTTCCAAATATCCTAAAACATATTTCAGTTTTCAAAATCTGCAAAGCTAGGAGTAATCCATGAAACGCCAGAATCAGCACAAACATCAACAACAAGACTTCTACAAATTGACATTTTTTTTTCCACCCCTCAGCTAAGAGAGTCTGCGAGTGGATATATTAAAGTAGATTCAGGGCATCCTGCAAGGTCATTGTGACCAAAGAAAATTGGCTCACTGGTAAGAATATAATGTATCAGTTGAAACATATTAACCTTTTCACTAGAAAAAGCCCTTTAACATCAAAGGGTCGGGAAGTAAAAAGAGTTGACTTTTTCTGCTTCCTTCATGTCCTTTCTCTGGTTGTCTGACTTTTCATGTGATCACTCCATTGGTGTTCAATACAAAGTTTGAATTTATCCCTTTTAAAAAGTAAACGTTGATTTAATTTTAATTAATAATCAAGTTTGCAATATATTATTAAAAATATCTGCTTCTTTCTCCTCATTCATTCATTCTCAAAATTCTCAATTCATCATTAAATACAGATTTTCCCGTAAGAGATGACAGTTGGTGCTCATGACGTTCTTTGGAGAACTGTAAGGCCTTGTGCACACGCTGCGGTTTTTCATGCATTTTTTTTTCAAAATGTGCATGTGAGGCACGCCTGAGGCTCTGGTAGCCAAAGGGTACTGCACCTCAGTTAAGGTGCGGTACCCATCTCAGGTGAGGAGGGGGTTAACCATTGGTGTTGTCACATTTCATCTTACATACAGTCAGGTGCCTTCTCCCGCGGAGTTGGCTTGGGGTAGACGGGGGGTGGTCATCACGAGACATGGGACTTTCCAGTCGCCAGAACAACCACCTGGGGGGCGGGTGCCACTTGGGGTAGAGGTAGGCGCAACCATCACACAAACTTCAGTCTAGTCAGGACCACAGTTCTTGCAACACAAACCACTTTGGACTCTTCTTCTTCGTCACGGGGCCCGAGGCTTGGAGCGAGAGCTCAGCCCGGGTTCTTCACTTCTAACAGGGACACCCTGCAGAAAGGACACTCTCTTTCTCTCTCTCTCTCTCTCTCTCAAACACCGGTGGTGACTTTCCAATTCGCCTGGGATTGACCGGAGCTCACAACGGTAGAGACCAGTACCTGGTGTGCAGCAACCAATTAGTGAGTAAAGAAATCTGGAACCACAGTTGCTCACTGAGACTCTGATTACCGATGCCGCTTCGGCGCTCCCAGGGACTGCCATTCCCCATTGCGCTACTATCATCCTACCGGGGCCCGCTCCGCCTGTGAGGAGCGACAACACCTCAGCTGCATTAACACCGGCTCCAGCGAGGATCCCTGCAGCAGTGGCTAAATACCTGGCCACGTACCACAGGTACCATCCCAATCACCCCGCTTCCCCCTCCATTTGTGCATGCCTCGGGTCAACGGAACCGGGCAAGGCTACCCGTGACATCTCCAGACCTGACCCTCAACGGCCCAGCCAAGAGTAGGCTAACCCCCTGCCCTGTGAGGCGCTGCACATGCCTCTCCTGAAGCCAGCAAAGTCTATGAGATTTCTTAAGTGCTGCGCACATGCTGCCTTATTTTTCCTTGCAGATTTGGTGGCAGATTTTGATGCAAAAAAAATCTACAGCATGTCAATTATTGGTCCAGATTTGCAGCTTTTTTTTTCCACCCATTGACTTCAATGTTGTGATGAAAAAAAATGCTTCAAATACGCAGGTGCGTTTTTGCCGCGTTTTTGTACCATTGTTTAACACAAATAACGCATGACTAAAACAGGATGTGATGTCATCAGGAGCAGGAGAATGTAAAATTAAACAGAAGAATGGATGAAACAGGAAATGACATCAAGAAAGTGTTTTTTTCCTTTTTTGGTAACCTAGATTTATTGACAGTCTTTTCCTTGTTGCATGCAAAAAAATGCACCCCCAAAAACGCTGCAAAAACGCATAAAAATATGCACCAGAACTGCATGCTTTTTTTGGTGCGTTTTTCTGCCACAAGGTGCAGATTTGGTGCAGAAATTTTCTGCACCAAATCTGCAGTGTGTGCATATAGCCTTAAGCTGTGTGCACAGAGTGTGCTTTATGATGCAGATTGTGGCCCAAATCTGCATGTCTATCTTTAGGCCAACTATGCCAGCAAAGTCAATGAGAATTCAGAACTGCTTTGCGCCTGTTGCTTATTTTTTCCGTGCAGATTCGGTGCACAAAATAACAAATGTTAAGTGACCCCCAAAAGATAAACAAATATAAATATAAATCGGGGAACACCAAAAGAAGAGGGACTAGAGAGTAAATGGTCGAATACAAAAATATTAAAATATCTATTGATAATAAATATAGTGAACAAAATGACAGACAGTGGGTGCAAACGTGATGGAAATATTTGCCCAAAACACAATTACACCAAAAGGCCACCAGATGGCAGAGGTCACTGTAATTACAAGGTAACAGGTTTAAACAAAAAGATAAAGACTCAGGGAGAGAGGGTAATAGATAAATAAATAAGTGCAATATAAACAGTAACTCCTATACACCCTCACCAGTGACACTCTCATAAACAACGATGATCAATGAAAGAGACTATTACCTTGAGACATATTGTACAATAGACCAGTGACCCAAGCAGATGGCAGGGACAGGGAGCCTCGGCCCGACGCGCGTTTCACCAAAATGGCTTCGACAGGAGAACCTGCAGTAGAATGTCAGCCTCTGTCTCTTCCTTCTCCTCCTCCATAGAATTTTTAAAGCATTTCCTATCTCCCTAATGGAAAAATCTGTCTTCACTGAATGCAGATTTTACCCATGAAATAAGGGGAACTTTGCACGCTGCGACATTGCAGGCCGATGCTGCGATGCCGAGCGCGACAGTCCCCGCCCCCATCGCAGCTGCGATATCCTTGCGATAACTGCCGTAGCAAACATTATCGCTACGGCAGCTTCACATGGACTCACCTGCCCTGCGACCGTTGCTCTGCCCCGCGACCCGCCTCCTTATTAAGGGGGCAGGTCGTATGGCGTCACTGCGACGTCACACGGCAGGCGGCCAATAGGAGCGGAGGGGCGGAGATGAGCGGGACGTAAACATCCTGCCCACCTCCTTCCTTCCGCATATCCTACGAAAGCCGCAGTGACGCCGGTAGGAGATGTTCCTCGCTCCTGCGGCTTCACACACAGCGATGTGTGCTGCCGCAGGAGCGAGGAACAACATCGGACCATCGCGTCAGCGTAATCATGGATTACGCCGACGCTGCACCGATGATACGATTACGACGCTTTACACACTACGATGTCGCATGCGATGCCGGAAGTGCGTCATTTTCAATTTGACCCCACCGACATCGCACCTGCGATGTCGTAGTGTGCAAAGCCCGCCTAAGAGTGAAAGATCAGTCCAGGAGGAGAACCAATCAGATTTCACTTATTTTAATTTGTATTATTGATTTATGAAATAAAATTGAATTGACTTTTACTCTTTAATCACAAAAACGTAAGTGATCTTATCTGATATACTGGCATCAGTGTTATGGCTGCAGCATTTTGATATTTACATAGGACTACATATTTATTTGACAGGTCCACTTTAACACCATGTCTTCTATTGAGCTCTCTTTCTTTCAGCCACAAGATGAAAATGTTTTCTTATGTAAAACATTGGTAACTTTTTACCAAATGTCAATATAACTTAGGAATCAGTTGCGGTTGGATTTCCCTTGGTGTTGAAGTCTAAATATTAGCATATTAAATCAATATCAAGAACACTATTTATCTTGCAGGAGAGTCCAGAGAGGAACCACGGGTGATAATAAGACTGTGATGTGAATTGTAATGCAATTATAATGTATCACCCTCCTCCAGCGCTGATATCGACATAATATGGTCATTCAGTGAAGCGAGCTGGCGGACAAGCTTTCCTTCCTTGACTTTTTCCTTTTTTTCCCCGTTTAATGATTCTCTAGAGCTTTTACAGTCTATGTTAATCCACTTGATGTATTTTAATCTATCAAATATACAGAATAAATAATAAAAAAAACCTTACAAGGTCATTTCTGGTAGGTAAAGTAATATATTAGTAAAACGCTAAGAATTTTTAGCTCCTGCTTGGCCTCTTGACGTTGATGATCAGTGTGGTCGCCACCAGCGATTCCTCATTTGATCACTTCTTCCTCGAAGTGAGGATGTAGAAAAATATAAGGTTATGTTGGCGCTGAAGTGCTGAGTAATTTCGGTGGTGTGGGGTTGAGGCACACACACACACTAAAGAAGCCGGGAGCGGCAAAAATGTAATTGGCCATTAGGGAGTGGAACGGGTTGGATGTGAGGAATAGATGAGGTGATGATGGTGCGCTGCCAGAAGGGATGAAGGAGACACAGCAGGTGAATATACCTTTATTTTGACATTTTTTAGGATCAATAACTGGTTTTTAGGTCCAGATTGGAGCCTTAGGGCGGCGTTACACGAGACGATATATCGTGCGATCACATGAGCGATCGCACCCGCCCCCGTCGTTTGTGCGCCATGGGCAATTTATTGCCCGTGTCACAGAAAATCGTTAAACCCCCATCACACGTACTTACCTACCTAATGACGTCGCTGTGGGAGACGAACATCCTCTTCCTGAAGGGGGAGGTACGTTCGGCGTCACAGCGACGTCACACACAGCGGCCGGCCAATAGAAGCGGAGGGGCGGAGATGAGCGGGACGTAACATCCTGCCCACCTCCTTCCTTCCTCATTGCCGGTGGGATGCAGGTAAGTTGTTGTTCGTCGTTCCCGGGGTGTCACGCGTAGCGACGTGTGCTGCCGCAGGAACGATGAACAACCGGCGCGCAGAAGGAGGAACGACATTATGGAAATGAACGACGTGTCAACGAGCAACGATAAGGTATTTTTGCTCGTTAACAGTCATTCGGAGGTGTCACACGGTACGACATCTCTAACGATGCCGGATGTGCGTCATGAATTCCGTGACGTCGACGACATATCACACGATATATCGTACCGTGTAACGCCACCCTTAGAGTGCGTCCCCACAATCAGTGTTCACAGCGTTTTGGATGCACCATGCTTAAACTGCATCCAAAACGCTGTGATGTACAGTACAAGCACAGTAGATGGGATTTTTAGAAATCCCATGTCCACTGTGCATGTGCGGCCCGCAGCGAAATCTGACCTGCAGTGCGGTGCGGCTTTCGTGAGCCACAGCATGTAAATTCTTTGCTGCAGAGTCTCAAGTATCCTCAAGTGAGAGACCAAAGCTCCCCAAACCCTAATCATGGGCATGAGCAGCTGCAGTCTCCTGCTTTCTCCTGCAGAGGAGTCTCACGATCCCACAGGTCAGGACCCGCCACGTCCAGGATGCAACAGGTCCTCATCGTGTGCACATACCATTAGTCAAGTGATGCCTTTTTTTAAAGGGAACCTGTCACCAGGTTTTTCTCCTATAACATGCGACCACCACCAGTGAGTTCTTATATAAAGCATTCCAGAATACTGTATATAAGAGCCCGGGTCACTCTGTAGAATGTAACAAACACCTTTATGATACTCACTTAGGGGGCAGTCTGGTCCAATGTGTGTCACAGCTCTCAGTCCGGTGCCTCCTCCATCTTCTGTGATCATCATCCTCCTGCCCAACTCTGTCTGCATGACGTGTTCTGTGTCATTCATACAGAGGACTCCATTTTACTCCTGCGCATGTGCACTTTGATCTTTCCTGCTGAAGGATGAGCAAAGTACTGTCATGCACAGGTGCGAGGAACGGTCAAAATCGCCCGCGTATGCGCACTACAATGACTGCAGTACTCACGTGTCCCTGTGAAACCGTCATTGTAGCTGGTTGTAGAGGCCCAATGAGGAACCAGACAGTGTATGAAAAGGAACAGTGATGAATTAGTGGAGTTTGGCTTTTATTTAAAAGGATTGTCCACTACTAGAACAACTCTTTTTGATTCCACATATTTTCCCCAGGTAAAATAATAAAGCCTATTCTCACCTCCCGTATCAGAGCCACTCCAGCGGTGCCGGCCTCACAAAGGGTTTGCGAGCCCCAAGTCCAATGAATGCCAACTTCCTTCTCCCTGCTTTCGGACCAAACAAATAATAAACAGGAAGTGAGCCCAGTCATTGAACTCACTTCTTGTTGATTAACTCATTCGGTCCGAAGGTTGGGAGATGGAAGCCAATGCTGATTGGACGCAGGACTCGAGTGACGTCACAACACAATGGGAGCCTTGGCACCATGAGCCACGGCATCACTGGAACAGCGCTGGTACAGGAGGTGAGTTTAAGCTTTATTATTTTTACCCGGGAAAACATGTGGAATCAAAAGGGGTTGTCCTATTAGGGGTTCTCCTAGTAGAGGTTGTCCTAGTAGTGGTTGTCTTAGTAGGGTTTTTCCTAGTAGAGGTTGTGCTAGTAGGGGTTGTCCTAGTAGTGGTTCTCCTAGTATGGGTTGTCCTAGTAGGGTAGGAATTGTCCTAGTAGAGGTTGTCCTAGTAGGAGTTCTCTTAGTAGGGGTTGTCCTAGTAGGGGTTGTCCTAGTAGGGATTCTTCTAGTACAGGGTCTCCTAGTAGTGGTTGTCCTAGTAGGGGTTGTCCTATTAGTGGTTGTTATAGTAGGGGTTCTCCTAGTATGGGTTGTCCTATTAGGGTAGGGATTGTCCTAGTAGGGGTTGTACTAGTAGGAGTTCTTCTAGTAGGTCTTGTCCTAGCAGGGGTTGTCCTAGTAAGGGTTGTTCTAGTAGGGGTTCTCCTAGTAGTTGTCCTAGTAGCGGTCGATTTAGTAGCGGTTGTCCTAGTAGGGGATCCCCTAGTAGTTGTCCTAGTAGCAGTTGTTCTAGGAGGGGTTCCCCTAGTAGTTGTCCTAGGAGGGGTTGTCCTAGTAGGGGTTGTCCTAGAAGTGGACAGCTCATTTAAACCCAATTTCTTAATTTTGAAAAATTTGTCATTTCCCACTCCACCCCCCCTTGAAGCCTTTCCACTCTGTCAGAAGTCAGAATGCGTCCGAATTATATAGTGTAGTTACTTATAGTATTCAAACACATATAACTACTTTTCTGTCTTTTTTAAATCTTTTGATTTATGTTTCTGTATAGGCTGGGAATGTATTAAAGAAGAACATGATGGACATTTTTCTTCTTTCGATCGGAGTAACTATAAAATTGTTTTGCTATAAAACAAATCCTTCTCCCTTATTTCATGCTATGGATCTTTTCTTTCAACAAAGAAGCTGCTATTTCTTATTTCTGAGACATATATTGCTTCTTTGCTGATTTGTTATTGCACAGTCTATTTTACGCTTTACACATGCCTCAACATCCACATCTCAAAATAGCCATTTAATCCCATTTCCTGCTTGTGCTCTTTTCTAGGTTTAATATTATTAGAGGTCGGTAAGCTGCCTGTCAGTATAGATAGGGAGATCATACGTGTTAACTAACATGAAGAGTCATTGAAAGGTCATCCCTGAGCGGTGAAATTCCATATTTCATTTTCATCCATTTCATTCTTGTTTGATCATTTGTCATATCGCCAACATCCAGACACATAACTAGAATATCTTGGACCCCAATGCAAAATTTGTAACATCCCCTCCACCTACCATGTGGCATTTAAAATGCTGATGTCTTAGTAGGTTCCAAAAAGGGTCCTTCTCTCCCAGAGTCATCTGGGTCCAGTATACTGCTTTCCATTATAGCAGAGCCCCCTCTCAAAATTGCAAGTTATCACCTGTCTCTGGGGTTTCCCAACTGCTGCCCCACCGATAAGGAGGCAGGGCTCTAAAAAGCCATGTTGCAATAGATTGGTGGATGCGCATGCGCACATCTGCTCCATTCATTGTCTATGGGACCGCTGGCCACTTCTCCATTCTGATTAGGAATTTAAGAGCAATGTTCTTGGGAATATGATGTTGTCACTAGAAATGAGTGGATCTTTCAAAAGTTCGTCAAATTTTCCATAAAAAAATTAAATTTGTAGCAAATTAACTTTTGTGAATTTTAATATTGAAAAACTTGTAATTGCTTGGAAAATATACATGGGGACAGGAGAGTTAGATAAAGGTAGAATGTTTCTGACCATAAGAGCTTGTACTTTACATGAGAGAGTGAAATGACCCCACTGACCAAGATCACATTCTACAAGGAGAGTATTGTAGAGAACTGTGGAAAGAAAGCGCAATAGGGTCTTACCACAATATGGAAAGGGTTAAGAAGTAAAATTGATGTTTTTTTTGCCTACTGAGATTTGATGGTTTTTTTTACCTGTCGTCCTGATGAAGGGAGCTGAGACTCCTGAAACGCGTTGACCTGTGCATGAAAATAAAGGAACGTTACTCTCATCCTGAATCCGATTGGGTCATTGGCGCGGTGTTGAAAACCCTTTTCTACTACTCTCTGTTATTCTACAAGGAGAGAGAGAGAAAGAGGACCCCACTGACCACAAGAGTGTACACTCTACAGGAGAGAGAGGACACTGCTGACCATAGGAGTTTACACTCTACAGGAGAGAGAGGACCCCACTGACCATAAGAGCTTACATTCTACAGGAGAGAGGAGCTTACTTACCATAAAAGCTCACACTCTACAGGAGAGCAATTACCTTGCTCACCATAAGAGCTTACACTCTACAGGAGAGAGAGGACTCTGCTAACCATAAGAGTTTACACTCTACAGGAGAGCAATGACCCAGCTCACTAAAAGACCTTACACTCCACAGGAGGTAGAGAGAGGGGACCCCGCTGAACCTAAGAGCTTACACTCTACAGGAAACAGAGAGAGAAAACCTCAATGACCATAGGAGTTTACATTCTACAGGAGAGAGAGCAAGAGGACTCCGCTGACCACAAGAGCTTACACTCCTATAGAGAGAGAAAAGACCCTGCTGACCATAAGAGCTTACATTCTACAGGAGAGACAGAGAAGAGAGAGACAACCCATAAGAGAGGACACTGCTGACCATAAGAGCTTACACTCTAAAGGAGAGAGGGACTTACACAGTGCTTCAGGAGATGGAAAACCACTCTGCCTTAAGCCCCCTCACTAATCCGTTGAAAAAAACGCAAGTGTTACACAGTCCACTTTAACTATCTGTGTGGCCATCTGAGTGTACATGTGTGCCGTTCGTGTGACACCCACAGGAAGAAAATGGCTGACACTGAAATTATTTTTTCTCTGTGTTAAAGATGTTCAAAGATAGATAGATATATAGATAGATGAATAGGTAAATAGATATATTTTACAGCTATTAACCAAATAAATAAATAATTAATATAAATCAGCACTGCGGGGTCCCTTCTAATGTTGATAATCAGCAAAAGGTAGAGCAGAAAACTGCGGGTGGAAGGCCCATGGTTATTTGGCCCTTCTCAGCCGAAAATTAGCAGCCGACAGCCACCCCAGACGTTGCGCATCACATTAGATGCACTAATTCTGGTGCTTCGCCTTGGCTCTTCCTGATTGCCCTGATGTAGTGGCAATCAGAAATAGCAGTTGGGGTTGATGTCAGCTGTGACTTGTCAGCTGGGCTCAAGACCTGGTGCTAGTAATGAAGTGGCATCTATCAGACACCCCCATTACTAACCCAGTAGTCCCCCAAAAAAAGACACATATATGAAAAACTAATTTATGTCAATAAACACTCCCCCATTTGAAAAAAAAAAAACAACATAACACATGCACCATCACCATGGTCCAGGGAATCTGCCATAGTCCACAAAATCCTACCATTGGATGAAGTAAGAAAACCATGGAAGATTCTTAAAAAGAAAAAAGTTTTGGCTCTCTGACGGCATGATAAATAAACAAAAAAATACAAGAAAAATCACTTTATCTAAAAGGCCAAAATTAGATGCAGTGCAAAGTGGCTAAAGGGCAGAGGAGGGAGCAGTTGTGGATTTTTCATGGATTTTTATTACAAAAAACAATTTTGGACAGAACAAGCAAAAATTGACAGAAATCCGTACCTAAAGGCTGCTTTACACGCAGCGATGTCGCTCTTGAAAGCACCCGCCCCCGTCATTTGTGCGTCACAGGCAAATCGCTGCCAGTGGTGCACAATATCGCTAACACTCGTCACACATACTTACCTTCCTAGCGACGTCGCTGTGGGCTCGAACAACCTCTTCGTTAAGGGGGAGGTTCGTGCGCCGTCACAGCGACGTCACACAGCGGCCGACCAATAGAAGCGGAGGGGTGGTGACCAGCCACATTAACGACACGCCCACATCGTTGCCGGAGGACGCAGGTGCGGTGTTGTTCGTCGTTCCCGGGGTGTCACACGTAGCGATGTGTGCTGCCTCAGGAACGACGAACAACCTGAGTCCACAACGACCAACGAGATTTTAAAAATGGAGAGCAATGGCCCTGCTCACTAAAAGACCTTACACTCCACAGGAGGTAGAGAGAGGGGACCCCGCTGAACCTAAGAGCTTACACTCTACAGGAAACAGAGAGAGAAAACCTCAATGACCATAGGAGTTTACATTCTACAGGAGAGAGAGCAAGAGGACTCCGCTGACCACAAGAGCTTACACTCCTATAGAGAGAGAAAAGACCCTGCTGACCATAAGAGCTTACATTCTACAGGAGAGACAGAGAAGAGAGAGACAACCCATAAGAGAGGACACTGCTGACCATAAGAGCTTACACTCTAAAGGAGAGAGAGACTTACACAGTGCTTCAGGAGATGGAAAACCACTCTGCCTTAAGCCCCCTCACTAATCCGTTGAAAAAAACGCAAGTGTTGCACATTCCACTTTAACTATCTGTGTGGCCATCTGAGTGTACATGTGTGCCATTCGTGTGACACCCACAGGAAGAAAATGCCTGACACTGAAATTATTTTTTCTCTGTGTTAAAGATGTTCAAAGATAGATAGATATGTAGATAGATGAATAGGTAAATAGATATATTTTACAGCTATTAACCAAATAAATAAATAATTAATATAAATCAGCACTGCGGGGTCCCTTCTAATGTTGATAATCAGTAAAAGGTAGAGCAGAAAACTGCGGGTGGAAGGCCCATGGTTATTTGGCCCTTCTCAGCCGAAAATTAGCAGCCGACAGCCACCCCAGACGTTGCGCATCACATTAGATGCACTAATTCTGGTGCTTCACCTTGGATCTTCCTGATTGCCCTGATGTAGTGGCAATCGGAAATAGCAGTTGGGGTTGATGTCAGCTGTGACTTGTCAGCTGGGCTCAAGACCTGGTGCTAGTAATGAAGTGGCATCTATCAGACACCCCCATTACTAACCCAGTAGTCCCCCAAAAAAAGACACATATATGAAAAACTAATTTATGTCAATAAACACTCCCCCAAATTAATCCCTCGTTTACCATTTTAATTGAAAAAAAAAAAAAACATAACACATGCACCATCACCATGGTCCAGGGAATCTGCCATAGTCCACAAAATCCTACCATTGGATGAAGTAAGAAAACCATGGAAGATTCTTAAAAAAAAAAAAAGTTTTGGCTCTCTGATGGCATGATAAATAAACAAAAAAATACAAGAAAAATCACTTTATCTAAAAGGCCAAAATTAGATGCAGTGCAAAGTGGCTAAAGGGCAGAGGAGGGAGCAGTTGTGGATTATTAATGGATTTTTATTACAAAAAACAATTTTGGACAGAACAAGCAAAAATTGACAGAAATCTGTGCCTAAAGGCTGCTTTACACGCAGCGATGTCGCTCTTGAAAGCACCCGCCCCCGTCGTTTGTGCGTCACAGGCAAATCGCTGCCAGTGGCGCACAATATCGCTAACACTCGTCACACATACTTACCTTCCTAGCGACGTCGCTGTGGGCTCGAACAACCTCTTCGTTAAGGGGGAGGTTCGTGCGCCGTCACAGCGACGTCACACAGCGGCCGACCAATAGAAGCGGAGGGGTGGTGACCAGCAACGACCAACGAGATTTTAAAAATGAACGACGTGTCAACGATCAACGATTAGGTGAGCATGTTTGATCGTTAACACTTGCTTGGATCTGTTACACGCAACGACGTCGCTAATGACGCCGGATGTGCGTCACGAATTCCGTGACCCCGACGACATAGGCAAATAGTTCCCAATTTCCCACAGGACAAAAACACAGGATGCAAAAGAGAAGTATATGACGGAATGTTTTACAAAAATAACAAAAAAATTTTTCCTTGAAATCCCTCCAGTCACCACATATCGGACTGCACAGAAACGTCCCTGTTCAGACCGGTAACTGGTGACGTGATGCCACATTCTTCATATGAAAAAGTGTTATGATTTTATGGCTTGTAAAAATATTAAGCGAAAGTTATTGTTTTCGACCATTTTTTTTTCTCCATAAATAATAGGAGATATTTATGTTTCAAATTTTTGGGGAATTCATCTTTTTAATATCTCTAACGGGCTTTGATGTTTTATATGTGATTACACTATGCTGAAAGGTGCGTAATTTTCCCAGTCAGTTTTATTAAGGGCTGTCAAATTTATTTACTTCACTTCTTTCACTGTTAGGATGTGATATTACAATTCTTGTTGAAATATTAATTTTTTGTACCCCCTAAATATTCATAGTTTTATTTCTGTTTGAGGCACTTGTAATAAGCGACATCAATGTAATTGCATAGTTAGCTCATTTGGCTAAGCCTTCTACTCTGCTATGGTGTCTTGTATCTGTCATCTGTATACTGTAACAGTAAGGAGGTGGCCATGTTCCTCCCCCTAAAAACACTAACCACAGTACCATAATATGGTGTTGCAATTTAATATGAAGTGTTTCTGCCTAGAGAAATGTAAGAATATAAATTACAATGTAATAGCGAAGATGTTGCCATCTAGTGGCTGGTTTAGATGCATGTAGAAACAGAGGTATAAGAAAGGCTTAAGACATCGCAAGCCAATGCTTGCCGTAGCGAACATTATCGCTACGGCAGCTTCAAACACACTTACCTGCCCTGTGACGTCGCTCTGGCCAGCGACCCGCCTCCTTATTAAGGGGGCGGGTCGTGCGGCGTCATGTCGACGTCATACGGCAGGTGGCCAATAGAAGCGGAGAGGCGGAGATGAGCGGGACGTAAACATCCCGCCCACCTCCTTCCTTTTGCAGAGGCGGCGTTAGACGCTGTGACGCAGGTAGGAGATGTTCCTCGCTCTTGCAGCTTCTCACACAGCGATGTGTGCTGCCGCAGGAACGAGGAACAACATCGTACCTGTCACTGCTGCCAAATTATGGAAATGTCGGACCGTACACCAACAATACGATAACGACGCTTTTGCGCTCATTAATCATAGCAAAAAGGATTTACACACTACGATATCGACTGCGACGCCGGATGTGCGTCACTTTCGATTTGACCCCCCGAATATCGCACCTGCGATGTCGTAGTGTGCAAAGCCTGCCTAAGCCACAGAGGACTAGCCAGTTCCTGTATGTAGAGGAGATATTCCATCTTAGGCCAGAGTTACACTGGTGAGAGTCTCGCATCACATCACTCGGCACAGCCACACACTCTCATGAACATCTCAGCTGCATAGAAATACATGTGTCGCGGGCGGAGGAGGGGACGCCGCGCTCTCCCACTGCTGCTCGGGTCCGGCTGCCGCGGCTGCTGCGGCCTGCCGCTGCTCGGTGGCTCGAGCGATGGGCCGGATCCCGGGGACTCGAGCGGCGCTCCTCGCCCGTGAGTGAAAGGGGTGTTTTGGGTGTGGGGATTGTTTATTGTCCGTGACGCCACCCACGGTTGTGGTGATTTGTTGACACCACCGCTGCTCTGTATGGGGATCCCGGGAGGGATGGTATTGAGCAGCCAGTTGTTGTGTTGCCCCTCTATACTGTACAATGTCACCCGGCATCAGATTACGGCCGGGGTGCTCCTCGGGCAGGTGGGCATTCACATCCCGCCGGGCTACAAACACTTCGGCCTCCAGGCCCGGTTCATATATAAACCCATAGCCCCGGCGGACATCAAACCGCCTCACCTGTCCTTCATACAGCGGTCCACGGACACGGAATGTCGCCTGGCGGAGGTTCTCCTTCTCCCGGATTGCACGGGCCACCAATTCCGCTTTCTTCTTTTCTCTTTCACCGATCTCCAGGCCCAGCGGTACCGGCTCCCTGTGCCAATACGGCGCTGCTGCGAGCTCCGGCGCACGGGTCGGGCCCCGCGGGACATTCTGAACGTTGCCCACTGTCAGGGATCTGGGCGGCAAGTCCCGCGGTGTCTTGGCCTTGGGCGCCACCTTGCAGTGACAACCCGGCGCTACCTCAGCCGAGGTGTGGGGGATGGGCACAGGGGCTTTCCGCAGCTGGGCCTCCGGCTCGGAATGGTTCATCAGCTCCGGCTCGGGGACTTTCTGTGGAGACGCCTCCGGTGCGGTTTTCGGAGCCTTCCAAGGCAGCATCTCCGGTCGACTACGGGCTCCGGCTGCAGGTCGGCCCGCCTTGGCGGGCATGCTGGGTAGTGCTACCGGTTGCGGTGTTAGCAGGCCTAGTGGCGGGGTCACGGCCTCCGAGACGGGTGGCGAGGGAGGCAGCGGGGGGAGAGGGCTCGGACCGGGTCCCGCAGCCGCGATGATTGGCCCTTCCAGGGCATCGGGGCGTGGGTCACTCACCCTCCCTTCCTCCGCTTCCTCCTCGCGTCTCCGCACGGCTGCTATAATGTCCGCCATGTCGGTCTCCCACTCCTCCATGAGGAGCTGCATCTTAACCTGCAGCCGTTGGTAGAGCTGCGCGGTCCGGATCTCCACCCACGCCGCGGTTCCAGGCGCGGGGGCTACGGTGTTGCGGGACGGCATCCACATGCTGCTGGCGGCTTCTCCCAGGAACAAGATGTCCGCAGAGTCCTGGCGTCCCTGCTTTTATAGCTGCTCTCACATGCAGCCAGCCGCCATCGCGTCCCCCTTAGCTTCTTTCCGGCCCCTCCTCTATTGGGGCGGGGTTTTGGTCTTCGCGCCTCTGCTACTCGAGAAGACGCTCGAGCGGGAACTTTTCGCGCCAAAGATGGCGACTTCTGAAATTTTTCAGCCGGATACCTCCGGCGGTCACAAGGCGCACCTCTACCCAACGGCAGAGCGGTAAGATCCTGTTCGTGACGCCAAGTTGTCGCGGGCGGAGGAGGGGACACCGCGCTCTCCCACTGCTGCTCGGGTCCGGTTGCCGCGGCTGCTGCGGCCTGCCGCTGCTCGGTGGCTCGAGCGATGGGCCGGATCCCGGGGACTCGAGCGGCGCTCCTCGCCCGTGAGTGAAAGGGGTGTTTTGGGTGTGGGGATTGTTTATTGTCCGTGACGCCACCCACGGTTGTGGTGATTTGTTGACACCACCGCTGCTCTGTATGGGGATCCCGGGAGGGATGGTATGGAGCAGCCAGTTGTTGTGTTGCCCCTCTGTGGGTAGGGGTTGGTGATCCCGGGGCCCAGTGATGAGGTGGGAGATGCAGGGCTTGGTGGGTGCAGGGACGCGGGGGCAGCGCTGTGCCTTGCGGCACTGTGGTACTCACTCAGCCTGAGACGATGACACAGTTCTCGGTAAAACACACGGCTGGAAAGACGGTTCCCACGGACGGCTGCACTTGCTTTCCCCAGTAGGTGACGGTGACGGTCCCTCTGTCCTGCACCTAACTTGATAATGGTTGCGATGGGTTCCCACCGGTAACCCGCTCCCCGGCTTGGATATGGGCCGGAGGAGCCCTACTTTGCCTGCAGGCGCTGGCCCTGAGAAACTGGTGCCCTGGCGGTGGCGGTGTCTCTCTGTAACGGTCGGACTGTTGCCTTCAATCGGGACTTGGTTGTTTGGAGACAGACGTCCCCTTCACTGACGGATTTGGCAAATTCACGGCGACTCCTAGCCTTGCCGGGATCCGAAAGGCCCCTGCCCTGGTGCTGACTGTTCTTCGTATACTGCTCCAGACCGCCGGGCCACTACCCGTCCGCGGTCCTTCCAGCAACCTCCGAGCAGTCACCCCTGCGGACTATCACCGCCGTCTGCTGACCTTGCTGTCACAGTCTGGGCACACAGCCGGACCAACTTCAGGCTTTACTACTCTCACTTTTACTCCTTTTCTGTTACTTCAGCTTTCCTCTTCAGCTCCACTACCACTTCCTTCTACTTTCACTTCCTTAACTTCACTGTTTACTCCTTCACCTCCCTAACTGAACTCCTCCTCAGACTCTAGTCTGGCTTCAACTGCCTGGTTCTCCCGCCTCCAGGGCTGTGTACTCCTCAGTGGGTGGAGCCAACCGCCTGGCCCACCCCCTGGTGTGAACATCAGCCCCTGGAGGAAGGCAACAAGGATTTTGGTAGCCTTGGTGTTCCTAACTGGGGTGTAGGGTGTGGTGGTGTGATGACCTGTGACCCCTGGCTTGCCCAGGGCGTCACACATGCAGCTGACCCGCTCCTGTCAGGAGAGTGTGCAGCCATGCCGGGTGATGTGATACGAGACTCTCATTAGTGTAACTCTGGCCTAAGATGGAATATCTCCTCTGTGCTTTCTTCAAATTAACACCACGTCATTTTCTTTTGTGATAATCCAATTTTTTGGGGGGGGAATTTTACACATTCATGTAAATGAGGACTCTAAATCCACAGGTTAAAACCACTAAACTGCCACTGGTTTGTATGCAGTTTTTGGTCCATTTCTGCAATACAAAAAAACACAAATGAATCAGTGCTGAAAATTTACATGGATTTTAGATGCAGAAATGTTATGGGTTTTAGTTTAAACACCTGCAAATAAAATCTGCACCAAATACACAGACATGGGAACATCTACATAAATTGAGGGGCGATCAAGATTTGCTATCTGCAGCCTGTTAGTTTATTCTGGAGATTTACCCCTATTGTGTTACAAAGGGTAAAATCAACAGTGATTGTGCGGCATTTCCACTCATGACATTTCTCTGTAATTCTATTATTTGTTAGATTTTGTTACATACAGCATTTATTCATTGTATACTCTATAGTTAATTGAAACATATTCCTTGCTGAGTCTGTACAGCTATATATTTTAGTTTTGTAAAGTATAGATCAGGTGTTGGACATAGTATACGGACAAGGGGTCAAGTGCTCAATTCTTTCCCCCCTCCCACTGACAACACTGCCTATTCCTCCGTGACCTCAGGGCTTTTCCAATTACGTGACGGAATCAACATCTTCACCTCTAAAATCCTCAACACAACATGGACTTTGGGATTTATTTTCAAGGTTGTTACATTTTCTACCTTTATTTCTGTTAAGGGTGCTTTACACGCTGCGACATCGCTAGCGTTTGCTAGCGATGTCGAGCGCGATAGCACCCGCCCCCGTCGCTCGTGCGACATTTGGTGATCGCTGCTGTAGCGAACATAATTGCTACGGCAGCGTCACACGCACATACCTTGACAGCGACGTCGCTATGACCGCCGAACAATCCCTCCTTCAAGGGGGAGGGGCGTTCAGGGTCATAGCGACATCACTAAGCGGCCGGCCAATAGAAGCGGAGGGGCGGAGATGAGCAGGATGTAACATCCTGCCCACCTCCTTCCTTCCTCATTGCCGGTGGACGCAGGTAAGGTGAGGTTTGTCGTTCCTGCGGTGTCACACACAGCGATGTGTGCTGCCTCAGGAACGACGAACAACATCGTACCTGTGGCAGCAGCGATATTAAGGAGAGGAGTGACATGTCAACGATCACCGTTTTTGAACGATTTTGCGATCGTTGATCGTCGCTCCTTGGTGTCACACGCTGCGATGTCTCTACCGGCGCCGGATGTGCGTCACTAACGACGTGACCCCGACGATATATCGGTAGCGATGTCGCAGCGTGTAAAGCACCCTTTAGTCTGCCTAATTATATGATTCTTCTAAAATATTTCATATTAATATATACATATATACAGTCCCATCAAAAAGTACCGTGTCCGAGACTAATGGCCGCTTTACACGCAACAACATCGCTAACGGGATGTCGTTGGGGTCACACCATCGTTAGCGAGGTCGTTTCGTGTGACACGTACGAGCGACCGCTAACGATGCAAAATACTCACCAAATCGTTGATCGCTGACACGTCGTTCCTTTCACAAATATCGTTGCTGCTTTTAGATGCAGGTTGTTCGTCATTCCTGAGGCAGCTACGCGTGACACCCCAGGAATGATGAACAACAGCTTACCTGCGTCCTCCGGCAACGAGGTGGGCGTGACTTTCCTGCGGCTGGTCTCCGCCCCTCCGCTTCTATTGGACGCCTGCCATGTGACGTCGCTGTGACGCCGCACAAACCGCCCCCTTAGAAAAGAGGCTGTTCGACGGCCACAGTGACGTCGCTAGGAAGGTAAGTCCTTGTGACGGGTACTAGCGATTTTGTATGCCACAGGCAGCGATTTGCCCGTGACGCACAAATGACGGGGGCGGGTGCGATCGGCAGCGACATTGCTAGCGATGTCGCTGCGTGTAAAGTGGCCTTAAGTCTTTACGGCTGCTTCCAGTGTTTGTTGATTGTCTGCAGCGCTGATGTCACATCAACATCGCTACAGCAGACAACAAAAGTTGTTCAGAGCCGCAGAGGTCACTGAATGGCTGCAGTGCTGTTAACATGAGGTCAGTCCTATAAACAATAACAGACACAAGGACCAGGAGTGGAAATTAGGCCTGAGAAAGGTGACTAAAGAACAGTTCATTAAAAATATAAAAAAAACCTGTACTTCAGGTTTTGGATTTTTTTTATATGGCCTGACCTCATATTTAGTGATGGGCGAACCCGAGCGGTAAGGTTCAGGGTCCGTACCAGATACCTAGTGTCTGTGCATGGACCCCGAGCAAGGATTCTCAAGGAAGTCTGTGTTACTGTTCAGGTTCAGCCGCCCGAATAATGATAGAAATTTTTAAAAAAAGGAAAGAGAAAGAATATAGGGAATATAGCAGGACCATTATACTTATCAACCTTCCCCGTGGCCGTAACACTACTTCCTGGTTCGCTCATTACCTCTAATAAATATTCACTGGTTCAATCAACCACCATCAATTCCAGCGCCTGTGATTGGTTGCAGTCAGACCGTCCCCCCAACCTGTGTGACAGCATCTGTGATTGGTTGGAATCACACACCCTTTGTGCATCCCTATAGTGATGTGAAATTAAATAAATAAAATAAAAATGGCATAGGGTCCCCCCATATTGTGATACTCAGCACAGGTAAAGGAGACAGCTACAGGCTGCAGTCCCCAGCCATGCACTTATCTTGGTACCATGGTGGGGTACCAAGGGAACCTCCAGCTGTGACCTCAGGTAAACTCAGTGATGTCACCGCTCACAGCTGCAGCTAACTTAGTGTCTGCCTAAAACCGCAGCAGGAAGTTATGTTCTCTAATGTGACTGCGTGCTGCGACTTCAGTATGTAGCAGAGCCAGGGTCGTTGTGGGACCTCATGTGGATTATGTTGAACCAGGGTGTTTGGGGGAGTAATAAATTGGGGAATGAGGGTGAGGTTTTTGTATTTTAGTTGAAATAAAGATTGGTGTTCGTGTTCATTTCTTTTCATATCAAGGATTACTAATGGAAAGATCTAATAGACCCATACCCATTACTAATCTAGGATCTAGGGCTTAGTGGCAGCTGTGAGCTGTCATTAACCCCTTATATCACCCCAATTGCCACCTAACCAGGGCAATCGGGGTGAGCCAGGTAAAGTGCAGGAATTATCGCATCTAAGAGATTCGACAATTCTGGGCTGCTGCTGGCTGCTATTTTTAGCCTTGGGGGACTGGGGGGGGGGGCAATAACCATGGGCCTCCCCAGCCTGAGAATACCAGCCTATAGATGTCAGCTTTATATTTATTTGCAAGTAACTCAAGCTCCACTGACTGACACCGGCACAGAGGGATAGGTGGGGGAAGGGGGAATATTTAATTTCCATTAACTAACCTGCATGTGACTATAAACTTCCATAGCCTACAGCATCATAACGGGGCAACATACAGCAATAAAAGTTACTGATTCCAATGTTGTACTTTTTTCAGATTACGGACATGTTTTTCATGTCTCTCTTTGCAGGTCATTTAGTCTTGTATTATATCCACAAGAGCTATTGCTTTACCCTGTCGTATATCGAGCAAAACACCTGGACATGGCTGGCAAACAGTAATGAGCAGGAACATAGCCAAGGAGAACATAACGCCCCCAGCAGGCTCGGATGAAAATGCAAATGAAAGAATTTTCCAGATCTCTCGCATTAACATCAAGTCAATGAGCAAACAGGAAATCAATGAAGTCTGCGGCGTATATCACTAAGCAACACGTTGTGATGTCACACTCTGTCACAATCAATACGAAGTCAGGAGTATGGTGGGAACGTTAATTAGCACGCAGGCACAAAAAGTGAATTTAATCAGCAAGCGAGACAGTCTGTCATATTTTTGTTGTTCGTCTACACCTTCTCTTTTGGAGAACTGAGAATACACGGCATAATTAAAGTAGCAAATTAGCTACTGAGCTAAACACCAGATTGCCGTGCTTCGAGGATTTGGATATGGGAGTGTCGGTGACGGGCAGGAAAACCGTGGTAATAGTGTTTATGTGTCTCATTCTGCAAGTAACACATGTTGTTTGATACAGGAGATGAGGCAGATCTCGGCCTCTTTTCCTGAAATTAATTGGCATAAAAAATCATGTTAAACAAAGTGGAATTGCTTTTAAAAGGAAAGCATATCATATTTATGAGAAATATTTGCGTTCGCGTACATAAATATTAATAGATGTTACTTAGTTTTCCGAGTATGTAGGATCAAAAATATAAGAATGAGCCAGGTAATTGGTGTTTTATTTTAAAACTGTGAGATCAATCAAAAATTCCAAAAGTGATAGCTAAAAAGTTT
The DNA here is from genome assembly GCF_048569485.1 of Anomaloglossus baeobatrachus. NCBI lineage: Eukaryota > Metazoa > Chordata > Amphibia > Anura > Aromobatidae > Anomaloglossus > Anomaloglossus baeobatrachus. Next base: position 255,478,460 of record NC_134359.1, on the reverse strand, counting down.
GCCATAATAGAGAAATACTACCCACAATAATACCTGAATACCTCATTATGGGGTTACCGTCCACTCTCGAATTGCCTAAATGTTGATATTCAATGGGACAATCCAAAAAAATCCAAGAAAAATCCAGCAATCCCAAACGATAAAAAATTCCAAAGCTTTTTTTCCCATTTTAAAATTCCATGGTTCACACTCCATTAGGAGGGAAACACATGACGCGTTTCGGATCCATCAGATGCTTACTCATATCTGACATTTGAGATATGGGTTGTATCGTTCTATTGGATGTTGGATCATTCATGAATGACACATCCAAGCACTTGTGATACTCTGCCGAGTATCGAGCGTACCCGAACACCCCAATGCTTGATTGAGTATGGAGTAGTGGATTGTTGTGTTGGATGTTGGATCGTTCATGAATAACACAGTCAAGCACCCATGATACTCGGCCGAGTATCGAGCGTACCCGAGCACCCCGATGCATGATCAAGTATGGAGTAGTAGATTGTTGTGTTGGATGTTGGATTATTCACGAATGACACATCCAAGCACTTGCAATACTCCAGCAGAGTACTGTTTGTACTCAAACACCCTGATGCTCGATTTACTATGGAGCAGTGGTGAACACACCTACTCATCATTACTGATGACCATTTCGTAAGAAAAGTCATCAATATCATAGTATTGGAAGTTCCTTTAAAGTAGAAATTCTATTTGCCTCCAACTTCTTTTGGATCTAGCTGCAAAGATTGGCAAGTTAGATATGAGTAAGGATCTGATGGATCCAAAACACGTCATATGTTTCCCTTTTAATGGAGTGTGAACCATGGAATTTTAAAATGTGAAATAAAGACTTGGAATTTTTTATCATTTGGGATTGCTGGATTTTTCTTGGGTTTTTTTTGTATTGCTTTTTCCAGTGACCAGCTGAACTCTGAGCCGTGCTTTCCCTTCCCTATACCAGGAATTGCAGTGGGTGGTGGAGTGGCTGATAAGTATTTTTCTTGGTTCTTGATACAATGGGACAGCGCTACTTAGAAAATATAATTTTTGTGTTTTTTAGCTAATTAGGCAACCGTTGAAAGCCTACTGTGCCAATCTTTCCTGCTGGCTCCAAAAGAAGTTGGAGGCAAATAGAATTTCTACTTTAAGGAACTTCCAATGCTATGATATCGATAACCTTTCCTATGACATGGTCATCAATAATGGTGAGAAAGTGTGCTCGCCACTGCTCCATACTTAATCGAGCATCCAGGTACTTGGGTACGGTCGATACTCGGCCAAGTATCACGGGTGCTTGAATGTGTCATTTGTGAACAATCCAACATCCAACACAACACAACAATCCAACACAACACAAAGAGCCACTTGCAGTAGCTGAATGGCTCTCCCAAAAAAAAAAACTTCTCTGGAAATGCTAAGTTTGTGGCTGGATGTATGTGGGGAAAGCCAAACTGCCCAATCATTGACTTCCATTATACTCATTACTCGAGTCGAGCCCGTCAGACCATCATACCTGCTTAACTTAACAGCACTCAAGCACGTTTGTGCACGCTCATAATAAGTCATCAATATCAGATCAGTGGCAGTCTAGCATGTGGCACCCATACACATCAGATTTTACCAACTTTGGGAGTGGCCACTAAACAGCATGCGAGAACAGTGGTGTTCTGCACTTTACTCTATTCACATCAGCTGCCAAAGTAGAAAAGTGTCAGATCCCCATCAATTTGACATTAATGATCTATAGTGCTGGTACAATTCAATTCACAGGACCATGTCCACTGGTAGAAGTCGTAGACAGGACCCCTGAGAACCACCTTTCACCTGACCACGTTCACAGCTCTACTTTTGAATAGCCGCCATGACATGATGAACATGTGACGTTGCCCTAGACTGGCTAATCAAAAGAAAAGCCACAACTGCCATATGGTAGGAGGTGGTTCGCTGGGCCTCTATCCCTAGTCAACAGATTACTTTCATGGCCAATGGAACGAATACTGAGAATCAACTTGGACCACTATAATGACCCATTCTAAGGTTTGGTAATCAATATCAAAGTACTTGGATTTTTCAATCGTTCTTATGTACAGTAGGTAGACAATAGAGCAACCTGGTCAGCCAACCTAGATTGCTCTCTTTCCCAATCCCACATCCACTTGCAATTTCAGATGCAATTAATTATGGGCGATTGTTTTATATATATATTTAGCTATGATGTATTTTTTGGGCTGTTGCTCAACCAAAATACTTCTTCTCGTAGCCCTCCCCATTGGGACAAAAATAGTGCTGAGTTTGGTTGCCTAAAAAGGTTGCTTCCTTATTTCCTCTACTCAAACTTGGAGAACACTGTCAAATTGTATCATGGTCCCAAATCGATGTCTTTTCCATGGCTTAGAAGGAATTTGTGTATCCGTAACAAATTGATATCCTAAATATATATAGTGTGTCCACCCACATCCTGTCCACCGCCTTTAAATTGAGAACAGCGGCAGCTATATGCATAGAAGTGGTGTCTAGGTATAGTAAAGTAGCCATGCACTACGCAATGAAACCACCTATAGCGCCACCTGGTGGAAAACAATGGAGTTAGCATATTTATTTCGAAAACAAAACAAAATAGAGAAAAAAAGTGAATTACAAAGTTGTAGGGCATCATCAATTCAATACGAATCAACACCTTGCATACAGAAATGCTATGATTAGAACGTGTAAAACTCACAAGGCTGCGGACGTGAAGTGATACCTCATGGAGACCTTCCTAGAAGTCATTGGGTATGGTGGCTGTGTGGAGTGGCCTCCACGCTCACCTGACCTGACCCCATTGGACTTCTTTCTGTGAGGTCACATCAAACAGCAGGTGTATGCGACCCCTCCACCAACATTGCAGGACCTACGACCACGTATCACAGATGCTTGTGCAAACGTGTCACCTACCATATTGCACAGCGTGCAGCAAGATACAGTATGCTGTGCAGAGGCCAGATGTGCATTGCAGCTGACGGGGGCTACTTTGAGCATCAAAGTTAAATGAGCGCCATATGCGTGACCAGCATTCAATGTTTTCGGGGGGGTCATGGGTTTCATATCATAGCATTTCTGTATGCAAGGTGTCAATTCGTATTGAATTGATGATGCCCTACAACTTTATAATTCACTTTTTATCTCTATCTTGTTCCGCTTTCGAGATAAAAATGCTAACTCCGTTGTTTTCCACCAGGTGGCGCTATAGGTGGTTTCATTGCGTAGCGTATGGCTACTTTACTATACCTAGACACCACTTCTATGCCTATAGCTGCCGCCGTTCTCAAGTTAATGGCGGTGGACAGGATATGGGTGGACACATTGTATATAGTTTTGCATATTTATTTTATGTACAATATTTCATTAGTTTAACTAACATTTACAAACTATTTTACTAATACCTGAAGCTGTCCAAATTACCAATTAACCATTGAATGTCATTTTTTATTATTTTTAGTGCTCGCTGCCTAGCAAAGGCTGGATTCGTAGGCACTGTAGAAACGTCCACCGTAACACGGCAGCAATGAATAAATAAAATGCAGCATAAATAACACGTTCTCGTAGCCGCTATGTAACATGGAAAATTCTGTGTTTTCTCTCCATGTTGCATAATTCTGTTATGATTGGTTCTAGATAAATGTGTCCATATAACATACTATGGCTTTCACCTTCATAAATCAAGACGGAAAATGTAGGCGCTCCATCATTTTATGTTGGACACATGTATCTAATGTATTCTGAAATGGAACAGAGAACCAAGAGCATTTGCAAATGTCAGACCATTTAGAAATAAAATGGAGTAGATGTGAAATGGAAATTACGATTGGATGTGGTTTGCAGAGCTCAGGCTAAATGGTTTTATTTAGTCAATTCATGAATTCAAAGGCCTTCTGCTATAAATATTGGCTGTCGATAGACAGCAGTGTAGAGCAAAAAGAGCATAGATGTAATACAGAAGAACATTTAACACAATATTACCTTGTCTGGTGCCATCCCTAAGGGCGGCTTTGCACACTACGACATCGCAGGTTCGATGTCGGTGGGGTCAAATCGAAAGTGACGCACATCCGGCGTCACTTGCGATATCGTAGTGTATAAATCCTAGATGATACGATAAACGAGCGCAAAAGCGTCGTTATCGTATCATCGTTGCAAGCTCCGACTTTTCCATAATTTTGCTGCAACGATGGTACGATGCTGTTCCTCGTTCCTGCGGCAGCACACATCGCTGTGTGTTACGCCGCAGGAGCGAGGAATTTCACCTTACCTGCCGCCGGCGGCTCTACGGAAGGAAGAAGGTGGGCGGGATGTTTACATCCTGCTCATCTCCGCCCCTCCGCCGCTATTGGCCGCCTGCCGTGTGACGTCGCTATGACGCTGCACGACCCGCCCCCTTAGGAAGGAGGTGGTTCGCCGGCCAGAGCGACGGTCGCAGGGCAGGTGAGTGCATGTGAAGCTGGCGTAGCGATAATTTTCGCTACGCCAGCTATCACATGATATCGTAGCTGCGTCGGGGGCGGGGACAATCGCGTGCGACATCGCAGCATCGGCTTGCGATGTCGCAACGTGCAAAGCCCGCCTAAAGCCTGCTTTACACGCTGCAATGTATCTTACGATGTGTCGGTACATTGCAGTACATTGCAGTGTGTGACAGGTATGTGCAATTGCGATTGAACAGTAAAACGTTCATCGCATACACATCGTACCTTTCTCTAGAATTGCACGTCAGATTGTTCATCGTACCCGGGGTAGCGCACATTGCAGTGTGTGACACCCCGGGAACGATGAACAGATCTTACCTGCGTCCTGCGGCTCCCGGCCCACAATGCGGAAAGAAGGAGGTGGGCGGAATGTTTACGTCCCGCTCAGCTCCGCCCCTCCGCTTCTATTGGCTGCCTGCCGCGTGACGTCGATGTGACGCCAAACGTCCCTCCCACTCCAGGAACTGGACGTTCGCCGCCCACATCGAGGTCGTATGAGGTCACACATACGATGGGGGCGTTACAAATTGCATACGATATCATATGCGAAATTGCAACGTGTAAAGCAGGCTTAAGAAACAAAGTTGCACGTAGTCATTTCAATGATCATGTCAGGTCATTTTATGGAGGAAGAAAGGATCCTCTCTTTTAATTTATTTTTGAAGTTTCATTGGGTTGTAGGTTTTAAAAAAAAAAAGTACTGAAGTACAGAATATTATAGTTCTGGCTCATGATTTACTTTTTCTCCCAATACTTAATGGTTTGGTCAGGTTAGGATTTACACATTTCTATGCCCTAAGCCTAAAGGCCGCTTTACACGCTGCGACATGGCTAGCGATGTCGGTAGCAATCGCACCTGCTCCTGTTGTTTGTGCGTCATGGGCAAATCACTGCCCATGGCGAACAATATCCCTAGGAAGCGTCACACGTACTTACCTTCCCAGCGACGTCGCTGTGGCCGACGAACAACCTCTTTTTTAAGGGGGAGGTCCGTGCGGCGTCACAGCAACGTCACACAGTGGCCCACCAATAGAAGCGGAGGGGTGGAGAGCAGCCGCATTAACGACACGCCAACCTCATTACCGGAGGACGCTGGAACGCTGTTGTTCTTCGTTCCCGGGGTATCATACGTAGCGATGTGTGCTGCCTCAGGAACGACGAACAACCGGCGTCCAAAATGAGCAACGACATTTGGAAAATGAACGACGTGTCAACGATCAACGATTTGGTGAGTATTTCTGATCGTTAGCGGTCGCTCGTAGGTGTCACATGCAACGACATCGCTAACGAGGCCAGATGTGCGTCACGAATCCCATGACCCCGACGACATATCGTTAGAGACGTTGTTGCGTGTAAAGTGGCCTTAAGCCTAAGCATCATCATGCCATCGGTGCTCCCTTTTAATTGAAAACACTTACAAAATGCTAAAATAAAAATGTTCAGACGCCTTCTGAGCAATTTTTGATAGCCCATTGACTACTATTGTAACGTATGTACCGTCATCCCAGTGGAAAACACCTGAAGAATTGTCTATTCATGTCTTTTAATTGCTTGACATCTTTGGAAATCTGAAGCAGGTAAAGATGCTTCCAGATATGAACCTATCAATATCTAGTTGTTTTTCATTAAAAAAATGAATAGGAAGAGGTCTTAAAATAATTTTTTTTGAGTGCTTTTTCAGGCGTTTTCATGAGCAGGTCTACTATCAAAAACACCTGAAAAAGCACTCAGAAAATGCTTGAAAGACTTCTAATAAAAATCTCAAAATAAGTCATATGAAGAAACCTTTACCCAAACAGCCAATATGTATTGCCAGCTTTACTCAAGAGACAACCACAGATTGAGAGACCTTCAAGGGGTATCCACTACTTGAACAACCCCTTCTTATTCTTTTTGTTCGCCCCCATAATAATAAATAAGCCCATGTGCCAAGGAGGGCTATGGCCCTATGTAAAATTTTAGCTCCGGGAAAGGGTTATCTGCTTACAATCAATAAGACTAGTTAAAAAATAAGTTAGGTGTTAAGTCACCTCAGTGGGTGAGAATTTTGGGCACTAAGTTCTCATTTTTTTGCTTAAAGGGGTTGTCCACTAATTGGTCAACACTTTCTCATTCCCCTTATATCACCCCATAAAAATAAATAAGCCTATACTAACATCCAGTATGGCCACGGTTCCAGTGATGTCTAAACTCATATTCCTGGGACCCACGTCACATGGCTATGACACGCGAGGCCCGCAACCAATCAGCGCCTTTGGACGTTTGAGCAGGAAGTGCTCACATCCTGCTCAAATGTTCATAGGCTGGGAGACAGACATCGGGCACTGATTGGTCGTGGGGCCCACATGTCATAATAATGTCATGTGGGCCCCGGCAACACTGCTTTAGATATTGCTGGAACCATGGCCATTTACTTTTACGGGGCCAAACAAATGGAGTGACAAAGGGTTGTCCAAGGAGTGGACAACTCCTTTAAGTAAATGACGAGGAATTAGTGCCCAAAATTTAAGATAACCCAACACTTAACTTATTTTTTAATTAGTTTTATTGATTGTAAGCAGGTAACCCTTTTCCCAGAGCAAGAATTTTACATAGGGCCATAGCCCTCTTTGGCACATGGGCTCTTGGACACTGCCTTAAAGAGTTATTCCTACAGTTAGGTCCAGAAATATTTGGACAGTGACACAATTTTCGCGAGTTGGGCTCTGCATGCCACCACATTGGATTTGAAATGAAATCTCTACAACAGAATTCAAGTGCAGATTGTAACGTTTAATTTGAAGGTTTGAACAAAAATATCTGATAGAAATTGTAGGAATTGTACACATTTCTTTACAAACACTCCACATTTTAGGAGGTCAAAAGTAATTGGACAAATAAACCAAACCCAAACAAAATATTTTTATTTTCAATATTTTGTTGCGAATCCTTCGGAGGCAATCACTGCCTTAAGTCTGGAACCCATGGACATCACCAAACGCTGGGTTTCCTCCTTCTTAATGCTTTGCCAGGCCTTTACAGCCGCAGCCTTCAGGTCTTGCTTGTTTGTGGGTCTTTCCGTCTTAAGTCTGGATTTGAGCAAGTGAAATGCATGCTCAATTGGGTTAAGATCTGGTGATTGACTTGGCCATTGCAGAATGTTCCACTTTTTTGCACTCATGAACTCCTGGGTAGCTTTGGATGTATGCTTGGGGTCATTGTCCATCTGTACTATTAAGTGCCGTCCGATCAACTTTGCGGCATTTGGCTGAATCTGGGCTGAAAGTATATCCCGGTACACTTCAGAATTCATCCGGCTACTCTTGTCTGTTGTTATGTCATCAATAAACACAAGTGACCCAGTGCCATTGAAAGCCATGCATGCCCATGCCATCACGTTGCCTCCACCATGTTTTACAGAGGATGTGGTGTGCCTTGGATCATGTGCCGTTCCCTTTCTTCTCCAAACTTTTTTCTTCCCATCATTCTGGTACAGGTTGATCTTGGTCTCATCTGTCCATAGAATACTTTTCCAGAACTGAGCTGGCTTCATGAGGTGTTTTTCAGCAAATTTAACCCCTTAAGGACGAAGCCAGATTTGTACTTAATGCCCAGGCCATTTTTTGCAATTTTGACCAGTGTCCCTTTATAAGGCTATAACTCTGGAACGCTTCAATGGATCCCGGTGATTCTGAGATTGTTTTTTCGTGACATATTGGGCTTCATGTTAGAGGTAAATTTAGGATGATATTTTTTTTATTTTATTTGTGAAAAAAATCTGAAATTTGACAAAAAAATTAAAAATTTTGCAAGTTTCAAACTTTTAATTTTTATGCCCATAAACCGGAGAGTTATGTCACACAAAATAGTTAATAAATAACATTTCCCACTTGTCTACTTTAGATCAGCGCAATTTTTGAAACAAAATTTTTTGGGGTTAGGAAGTTAGAAGGGTTCAAAGTTCATCAGCAATTTCCCATTTTTTCATCAAAATTTACAAAACCATTTTTTTAGGGACCACATCACATTTGATGTGACTTTGAGAGGCCTGGGTGACAGAAAATACCCAAAAGTGACACCATTCTAAAACCTGCACCCCTCAAGGTACTCAAAACCACATTCAAGAAGTTTATTAACTCTTCAGGTGCTTCACAGGAACTAAAGTAATATGGAATGAAAAAAAATAAAAATTAACATTTTACCTAAAAATGTTACTTTAGCACTAATTTTCTTACTTTTTCAAGAGGTAACACCAAAAATTGGAGCTCACACTTTGTTACCCACTTTCTTATGAGCGCGCCGATACCCCACATGTGGTCAGAAACCTTTGTTTGGGTAAATGGGAGGGCTTGGAATGAAAGGAGCAATATTTGAATTTTGGAAAGCAAAGTTGGCTGAAACAGATTGCGGGCACCATGTTGCTTTTACAGATCCCCTAAGGTACCTAAACAGCAGGAACCCCCCTCAAGTGACCCCATTTTGGAAACTAGACCCCTTAAGGCTTCTATCGAGGGGTATACTGAGCATTTTGGACCCACAGGTACTTCACAGATTTTGATAACGTTACTTTGTCATATTGAAAATTGTAATTTTTTTCTCAAAAATGTTGCTTTAGCATCAATTCTCTCACTTTTTCAAGAGGTAATTCCAAAAATTTGACCCAAATGTTTGTTACCCACTTTTTTATGAGCGCGGTGATACCTCACATGTGGTCTGAAACCTTTGTTTGGACAAATGGGAGGGCTTGGAACGAAAGGAGCAATATTTGAATTTTGGAAAGGAAATTTGGCTGAAAAAGATTGCGGGCACCATGTTGCATTTGGAGGACCCCTAAAGCCCGCTACACACGCTTCAATATATCTCACAATCCGTCGTTGGGGTCAAGTTGTAAGTGACGCACATCCGGCATCGTTTGTGAGGTATCTGCGTGTGACATCTACGTGCGATCAGGATTGAACGCAAAACCGTTGATCGCAAACACATCGTATCATTCTCTAGAATTGAGCGTTTTGTTGCACGAACCTAGTGAATTGTAACGTGTGACATCCCTCATACGATTTTGGTGGCTGATGCTATGTGCGCAGGTGTGCGCTCTGCACCGCAGCTTAAAAAAGGTCCACTTCAGAGCGCAGCTGAAAAGCTGCGTTCTGAAGCGCCTCACAATGACTGTCATTCACTAATCTCTGTCAGTCAGTCACTATCTCTGTCCCTCACTCTCTGTCCATGTCAGTCTATCCCCCTCTCTCATATACTCACCGATCCCCGATCCCCGGCGCTGCACGTCATGACCACTGAGGAAGGATTCTCCGGTCGTGACGGTTACTATACCCCTTAAAACTTAACCTAAAAATAATACACCGACTGCATGCGACTTGGTTAAACAAATTGGCCACAGCAGCCTTTATTACCTATTATTAACATACTAACCACAAAGGGGGCGCCGTCCAACGGGCGACCCCAAACACAGAATAATAGGTAACACATAATAATAAACGGTACATGAAACCCTATGCAGGCCCGGTCCAGAAACCCTTTTCTACACCAATATCCCTGGCCGCAACACTCCGACCCAGAGATGAGGTATTAATCACCCCACGGATTAATACCCCCCAAACTTTGCAGAACCCCGTGCCTGCAATTTCCCGGAACCCAGAGACACCATACCAAGACAGTGCCTCTCGGTCCAGCTACAAATCCCTTCCAACCGCTTCTGGACCAGACCTACCCCCGCTGCTGCGACAAAACATACATCCCTTTTATAATAATTCCTTGTTGTCTTCTTGTTTTTTTTTTTTTTTTGAACATAGTTAAACAACTCACAAATACAAAAAGGGAGGGTGGGCGGGAATCTGACGCTGTCCGGAGTCCAAAAGGGGAGGTAAGACCCTCCCTCATCGCTTTTATACTCCCCCCCCCCCTCCCCTACAGGGATCCTCACTCCACCAATCCCCTATACCTTCCCATAATGCCCCTCATTATAACTTTATTAACCCCTCACTCCCTCCCTTCCCTCTGGTCATGTCGCCCCTCCCCCCTATGGGGTCCATGGCTTTCTTGACCACTGAGGAAGGATTCTCCGGTCGTGACGGTTACTATACCCCTTAAAACTTAACCTAAAAATAATACACCGACTGCATGCGACTTGGTTAAACAAATTGGCCACAGCAGCCTTTATTACCTATTATTAACATACTAACCACAAAGGGGGCGCCGTCCAACGGGCGACCCCAAACACAGAATAATAGGTAACACATAATAATAAACGGTACATGAAACCCTATGTAGGCCCGGTCCAGAAACCCTTTTCTACACCAATATCCCTGGCCGCAACACTCCGACCCAGAGATGAGGTATTAATCACCCCACGGATTAATACCCCCCAAACTTTGCAGAACCCCGTGCCTGCAATTTCCCGGAACCCAGAGACACCATACCAAGACAGTGCCTCTCGGTCCAGCTACAAATCCCTTCCAACCGCTTCTGGACCAGACCTACCCCCGCCACAGGACAGGACACGTGACACCTTACGTGGCCTGGACCCGCCACACGCCCAAGGCTTGCTCCACACCATCCCGCAAACCCAGGGCCCATAATCAGAACCAATGTCATTCAGATGAACCCCATCACCTCTCCGAAACTGCCACTTCGCCGATTCCAGGTCCACATGCCTCACCACCACGCCGCCGTTTCTCCGCACGAAACGCGCAACCACCCTGTTCACTTGTGCCCGGGCGCGATTAATCTTCTCAACCGACCGGGCCCCCCTCCACCATAATCTGGCCACAATATCCGACCACACCACTATCAGGCCCGGATACCTTGCCCATAACCGCAGTAGGTCGATCTTAATGTCCCGAATCAAATCGCAGGATGCCCGCGAACCCAGGTCATTACCCCCCACGTGCAAAACCAACACGTTCGGGGGTCTGTCCATCCTACAATAGTACTCGAATTCCGGCACGACCCTGCTCCATTCCATGCCCCGCACTCCAATCCACTTGACCGATGCCAGCGACCTGTCCAGACCCAACTGCCGACCATTCGGGCGAGCGTCGGCCCGACGGGCCCCCCAAAAAACGAACGAGTGCCCCAGGATCCAGATCAGACACACTCCTACAATAAAGGAAACAATTTTAACAACAACACCAGCATTCCAGATTGCAACAAAGAACAACAAAACCTAACGGCAGAACAAACAACTCCCCACCAGAGTCCTCAACGAGATAATAACTGCGGGCGCACATAACCACGAAAACGAGAGGACTCCTACCGACCAATCCGTCTCACCATGTCATCTCCAAGACCCCAACGAGAAGCCTCGGTAGCCGCCCCAATCCTGAACGAATGGGACCCGTAATCCTCTGGGCGCTCACCCGCCCAGCGCAAACAACTCCTCAGCACTGCCACAAACTGATAACGAGACAACCAAGCCCCGTCCTCGTGACGTAGCAGCGGGCCCGGAAGACCGCCCCGCAGACCACAAAACTGACTCACCACCTGCACCGGGCACAAGCCATCCCCTTGCACCGCATACAACACTACCAACCTGCCCCGACCCATCTGGTCCGTCTTGGACCGCCGAAGCCGACACTCCACTCTCCGTCCCACTACCGACACATCCTCGAATAGCAAACCACCCCCAATCACCCTTGACGGGCTCACCAATTCTCCTATCCGAAAAGCCCCGAAAAAAGCCAACACGAAAGCAGTTTTAAACAACACCGTCTCATACGCTGAGACACAAATGCCCTGCAAACCATCCACCAAACGCCGTAACAAGTCCAACGAAATGGGCCGCCTAGTGTCCCGCACCTTCACCCCTTTCCGAAAACCTTTCAATGCTTGCCGTACCCGAAAGTCCCTTGAAACGTCCTGCTCACCCCTAACCTTTAACCAGAAGGCCACGGCCGCCACCCTAATCGCCACCGCCGACGCTGACCTCCCAGCCCTAAAATCCTCACTCACCAATGCCAAGAGCGCCAGTAAATAATCCGCTCGCCCGTTAACAAACATCTCACCCAGCACTGCCTGCCACTCAACCCACACCTTAGCATAACGGCACCAAGTCACCTCGGTCACCGAATTCCTAATCAAACCCGCAATCACTGCCTCACCAGGCTCCACAATTCCTCTGGGCACACCGCTCCGACCTCGTCCGCCCCCGACAGTAACTCCCGAAACCTGTGGAACTGAAAACGAGATAAAGCGTCAGCCACCCCGTTATCCACCCCCGGCACATGTTTTGCAACCACATGAATATTCCACAACAAACACTTGAGCACCAAATGCCGCAAATATGCCACTACAGGTCCAGATTTCGCTGACAAGCTGTTGATTGCATGTACAACTGCCTGATTATCGCAATGGAAGCACACCTTACGTCCCGAAAATTGCGACCCCCACAACTCCACCGCCACCACGATTGGAAACAACTCGAGCAGGGCCAGATTTTTGACAAGGCCACCCTGCCGCCAATCCTCAGGCCACCTTCCCACACACCAATGACCCTGAAAAATGGCGCCGAAACCCGCCGACCCGGCCGCATCCGTATATAGTTCCAGAGCATCATTGGGCACCACCTTCTTCAACCACAAAGTGCGGCCGTTAAAATGTCGCAAGAAGACGTCCCAAACCAACAAGTCTGCCTTGATCTCCCGCGTGACCCGCACGAAATGCGCCGATTACCGTACGCCTGCCGTAGCTGCCGCCAACCTCCTGGCGAAAACACGCCCCATCGGCATAATCCTGCATGCAAAATTCAGCTTTCCAAGCAAAGACTGTACCACCTTAAGCCGCACTTTTTTTGCTGCCAGCATTGCTGCAACCGCACTCCGCAAATCCACAATCTTGTCCTCCGGCAACCTACATTCCATGGCCAGCGAGTCGATTTCAATCCCCAGGAACCGCATAACCGGCGCCGGCCCCTCCGTTTTCTCCTGCGCCAAAGGGATCCCGAACCGATCCGCCACTCTCTGCAAGGCGAACAACAAACCAGCGCAAACCATGGAACCCGCCGGACCAACACACAGAAAATCATCCAAATAATGAATAATGGACGACAAGCCGGACACGTCCCGCACCACCCACTCAACAAAGGAGCTAAACGCCTCAAAATATGAACAAGAAATCGAACAGCCCATGGGCAAACAACGATCAACATAAAACTTCCCGTTCCACCAGCAACCCAGAAGGTGCTGACTCTCCGGATGCACCGGCAACAAACGAAACGCCGATTCTACATCCGCCTTTGCCATCAATGCACCGCGTCCTGCCGCCCGTACCAAGTCCAACGCTTTGTCAAACGAGACGTAGTACACCGCCGACAATTCCGGCGCAATGCCGTCATTCACAGACGACCCCTCCGGAAATGAAAGATGATGAATGAGCCGAAATTTATTCGGCTCCTTCTTTGGCACCACCCCCAGCGGGGACACCACCAAATTCCTGCACGGAGGGCTCTCAAATGGGCCCCCCATCCTGCCCAGCTCAACCTCTTTACCCAACTTCTCACCCACAACCATAGGGTGGTCCCTTGCCAACCGTAAGTTGCGACAAACCGGAGGCAATGCCTCAACCGCCGACGGAATCCGAAAACCGTACAAAAAACCAAACCGCAAAAGCGACGCCGCTGCCCCGTCCGGGTACCTACTTAAAAACGGCGCCATCGCCTCTATTTTCACCGGCGTCCTCCCTTTTTCCAGACCCGTCCCCAGCCTTGCCTCTCCCTTTTTTAAAGCATTTGGACAAGCTATGTCCCCCCCCGCAGCCGGAGAACTCATGCTTGAACCTACACGCTGCGCCAAATTTGCACTGCCCTTCGTTAAATTGCCAGCACAATCCCTTTTTCTGAATCCCCGAGGGCCCGGCTCCCGGTCCCCCGGCACCGCCACGAAAGGGCTGGCTCGGGGCCGCCATTAAGCGCATCCATAAGGAAATGTCCTTATGGTCCCACCGCATGCCGGGCCGCAACTCCTTCCGCTGCCTAAACTGCTCATCATACCGCAGCCATGCCAAACCCCCGTACGTGCGATACGCCTCCCCGATTGCATCCATATAGCCGAATAGAGCCGAGCAGTGCTCCGGCTCCTTTTCCCCTACCACGCTAGCCAAAATTGCAAACGCCTGCAACCAATTGGAAAAGGAACGAGGAATGAGCCTATAACGGCGTTTTTCTTCCTCCTCCTTTTCCTTCTTGGAATCGCTCGGCTTCACCTTGTCTAGGTTAAATTTTTCCAGGGGCAGCAGGGAAAATATCTCCACATACTCCCCTTTCCAAATTTTTTCCCTCACCTCTTTTTTGAGGTGCGCCCCCAGCGGTCCCTCAAAGCACACATACACCTCGCTCTTAGCCCTATCATCCAGCCTCACCACCTCATCTTCCTTTTCCTTCTCCTTTTCTCCCGCTTTCTCGCCTGCAGGCTCCACTACTCCGCTACCTACACCCGCCCCCACCGGCACCTTCTCGCCGCTAGTCGCCGCCGCGCCATCCACCGCCGACCCTGTCCAGGCCGCCGCCGCCGCCGGCGCTCGCGCTAAACCCTGCAAAAACCCCAGCAACTGACTAAGCAAAATTGACCCCTCTGGCGCTGCCGTGCCCGCAGCCACCTCCCCAGCACCCGCTCCCCGCGCCGCAAGCAATGCCGAATCCACGGCTAGCTCACCCGACCGTGACGCGGAGACGGAATGCGATACTGCGATGTCGTCCGCCATCGGCTCCTCTAATTCGTCCCCCGACCTGAGGGCTCCTTCTTCCTCTTCGCTGTAGCCGTCCTCCACCGTCCCAGCTCCAGAGGACGCAGCCGATGCGCCCCCTCCACCACAGCCACCCTCCTGGGCAGCCGCGTGGGCACTGGCGGTGGGCGTCCGCTGCTTTCTTTGCGGCGACAGCCCACAAGACCGTCCTGTCCCCTGGGCCGCCGCCGACCGAGTCCTCTTCCTGGAGGAGCCTCTCCCCGAGCTCAGGGGGCTCCCCACCGCCGGTTCTCCCCCCCCCCGGGCCTCCGACCGAGACCTCCCGCTGGGTCCTCCCCCCCCCCCCCAGGGAGACCGCGTCCGCCGGGCGCAGAGCTGATGATCTGAGGGACCTGGCGCGCCCTGCGGGGGTCCCACCGTCCCTCCTCTCCTCCGCAGCCGTGCAGGTATCCGGGTGGCGCCTGCCCACACCGGTCCCCCTGTTGGCTGCCTGCGCCCGGCCCCCCCAACGTCCCCGGGGGGTACTGCTGGCCTCCATCACAAGCCGGGCTCGCTCCTGGTCAGAAGCAGCCGCCGGGACGTGCCCCGCCGCCGGGGGCCCGGCGTCCAGAGCAGGCCCCAGGCTGGACACGCCCCCTCTCCGTGCCTCCAGTTCATGCTGGGCACGGCCCGGTCCCCGGGCTGCCGCCGGCCTGTTCACTCGAGCCCGCGGCCTGGGACCGGAAGTAGGCCCCAGGCCGGGCCCGCCTCCATCCAGGCCACCGCTGGCCTCATTCCATCGCTGGGCTCGCTCCCGGCCGGGAGACGCCGCTGGGCTCTGCACTCCAGCCCGAGGCCTGAGACAGGAAGAAGGCCCCGGGCTGGCCACGCCCCCTTCTCGGCCGTCGCGGCCGCTTCGGAGATTCCTCCCGGCGGCCGGGGCAGACGCTGGAAGCTGCTGCCGCCCGCCCCCGCCGCGGAGGGTCCCGAGGGGGGCTCTCACTGGGCCTCCTCGCCCCCCTTGCGCCCGGAGAGTACCTGAGCGGGGGCCTCGAACGCCGCCCGCGTCTAGAGGGGGAGCGAGGGGCAGGTGCCGACGGGGACACACAGGCAGCCCTGACGTGGGATTGCACTGCCTGGGCCCCGTGCACCGCCATCGCCGCTCTAATCAGCCGATCCAGCTCCTGGAGGTCCGCCATGCTGGTCCTTGTGGTCCTGGTCCTGGGTCTCTCAATCTGACGCTGTCCGGAGTCCAAAAGGGGAGGTAAGACCCTCCCTCATCGCTTTTATACTCCCCCCCCCCCCTCCCCTACAGGGATCCTCACTCCACCAATCCCCTATACCTTCCCATAATGCCCCTCATTATAACTTTATTAACCCCTCACTCCCTCCCTTCCCTCTGGTCATGTCGCCCCTCCCCCCTATGGGGTCCATGGCTTTCTTTCACACTGCTCCGGCGGCTTTTACTGTTTTGAAAAAGCCGGCCGCCCATTAAACAATCTCCTATTCCCTGCTTTCCACGCCCACCGGCGCCTATGATTGGTTACAGTGAGACACGCCCCCACTCTGAGTGACAGGTGTCACACTGCACCCAATCACAGCAGCCGGTGGGCGTGTCTATACTGTGTAGTGAAATAAATAATTAAATAATTAAAAAAAACGGCGTGCGGTTCCCCCCATTTTTAAAACCAGCCAGATAAAGCCATACGGCTGAAGGCTGGTATTCTCAGGATGGGGAGCTCCACGTTATGGGGATCCCCCCACCCTAACAATATCAGCCAACAGCCGCCCAGAATTGCCGCATACATTATATGCGACAGTTCTGGGACTGTACCCGGCTCTTCCCGATTTGCCCTGGTGCGTTCGCAAATCGGGGTAATAAGGAGTTATTGGCAGCCCATAGCTGCCAATAAGTCCTAGATTAATCATGTCAGGCGTCTATGAGACACCTTCCATGATTAATCTGTAAATTACAGTAAATAAACACACGCCCGAAAAAATCCTTTATTAGAAATAAAAACACACACATATACCCTGGTTCACCACTTTAATCAGCCCCAAAAAGCCCTCCATGTCCGGCGTACTCCAGGATGGTCCAGCGTCGCTTCCAGCGCTGCTGCATGGAGGTGACCGGAGCCGCAGCAGACACAGCCGCTCCGGTCACCTCCACACAGCAAATGAAGACAGCCGCGCGATCAGCTGATCTGTCACTGAGGTTACCCGCTGTCACTGGATCCAGCGGTAGACGCCTGACATAATTAATCTAGGACTTATTGGCAGCTATGGGCTGCCAATAACTCCTTATTACCCCAATTTTCCAACGCACCAGGGCAAATCGGGAAGAGCCGGGTACAGTCCCAGAACTGTCGCATATAATGTATGCGGCAATTCTGGGCGGCTGTTGGCTGATATTGTTAGGGTGGGGGGCTCCCCATAACATGGAGCTCCCCATCCTGAGAATACCAGCCTTCAGCCGTATGGCTTTATCTGGCTGGTTTTAAAAATGGGGGGAACCGCACGCCGTTTTTTTTAATTATTTAATTATTTATTTCACTACACAGTATAGACACGCCCACCGGCTGCTGTGATTGGGTGCAGTGTGACACCTGTCACTCAGAGTGGGGGCGTGTCTCACCGTAACCAATCATAGGCGCCGGTGGGCGGGGAAAGCAGGGAATACGAAATTGTTTAATGAGCGGCCGGCTTTTTCAAAACAGTAAAAGCCGCCGGAGCAGTGTGAATGCCGTGCAGTGCCACGCCGGGGATCGGTGAGTATCAGAGAGCGGGGGACACTTCAGTCACTCGGGGGATTAGCGGTCACCGGTGAGTCCTTCACAGGTGACCGCTAATCAGGACGCGACACAGACAGAGCCGCAGCATGACAATGAAGTCGGGTGAGGTTCACCCGAGTTCATTCTGACAGTGCGGCTCTGTCTGTGTCTGCTGTCATCTGCCATTCAGCTCTGCTACATGGCTGTCTATGTCTGCTGTCAGCGGCCATGTAGCAGAGCTGAACGGCAGATGACATAGTAAAAACGCATCCCTACACATTACACACACTTGTCAAGTCAATAAATAAAAAAAAAAAAGGTGCTCAATGCATACGTCACAGAACACATGATCTAAAGGATCGCACACAAAATTGACCAATTTAACATAGACTACTAACGCACGTGTAACAGCAAATGAACGACCAACGTGCAATCTCATAAGATCCCGTATGCAACCTGGGCGTGTCACATCGCAAATGCGATTGTACAACTAATTGCAACGTGTAAAGTGGGCTTAAGGTACGTAAACAGCAAAAAACCACCACAAGTGACCCCATATTGGAAACTAGGCCTCTCAAGGAATTTATCTAGATGTTTGGTGAGTACCCTGAACCCCCAGGTGCTTCACAGAAGTTTATAACGTTGAGCCATGAAAATAAAAAAATAAAATTTTACCACAAAATTGTTACTTCAACCAGGTAGCTTTTTTTTCACAAGGGTAACAGGAAAAAAATCACCATGAAATGTATTCTGCAATTTCTCCTGAGTTTGGTGATATCTTATATGTGGTGGAAATCAACTGTTTGGGCACACGGCAGGTCTTGGAAGGGAAGGAGTGCAATTTGACTGAACATTTGGCTGGAATAATTAGTGGACGCTATGTCGCATTTGGAAAGCCCCTAAAGTGCCTAAACAGTGGAGGCCCCCCACAAGTGACCCCATTCTGGAATCAAGAAACCTCAAGGGTTTTATCTAGGTGTATATTGAGCATTTTGAATCCACGAATACTTCACAGAATTTGATAAGCTTAGGTTGCCATATTGAAAATTTTCATTTTTTTCACAAAAATGTTTCTTTAGCATCACATTTCTCACTTTTTCAAGAGGCAACAACAAAACGTGGACCCCACAGGTTGTTATCCAATTTCTTGTGAGCGCAGGGATACCCCATATGTGGCCAAAAACCTCTGTTTGGATATATGGGAGGGCTTGGAATGGAAGGAGCACCATTTGAATTTTGGAAAAGTTGAAATAAATTGCGCGCACCATGTCACATTAGCAGGGCCTCTTGGGTACCTATACATTAGAAACCCCCCACAAGTGACTCCATTTTGGAAACTGGACCCCTCAAGGATTTTATTCAGAAGTATAGTAAGCATTTTGAATCCACAGGTACTTCACAAAAATGTTGCTGTAACAAATTTCTCTCTTTTAGGCTATGTGGCCATGATCCAGCGACACGGCGTCCAGTACACAGTGCCAGCCTTCCTGCAGAGATGTGAGTGTTGTCCACGGGAGAACGCAGCTGCCCATGCCCACGATTTGGGTTCAGGCCGCTGTGGAGCTCTATGCTACCTGCAGAGCACACTCATCTCCGCAGCATAAATTGACATGCTGAGGCTCGGGAAGCTGCGCCACAGGTCGGTTTATGCTGCGGAGAAAAGAAGCACAGTGGGCACGGGATTTCTAAAAATCCTTCCACTGTGCTTCTACTGCACAACGCAGCGTTATGGACGCAGGGAAAACACTCTGCGTCCAAAACGCTGCAAACCCTGATTGTGGGCGCACAGCCTAAAATGCTACAATGGATGAATGGATAGATGTCAAACATATATAACGTCCCACCCCCCCTGCATATTCTAAGCTGGCGCCCTTTAGTGCCTTTCATGTGGCACTAAAGGGTGCCTAGCCTTGTATTTAGCCCAAAAAGAAAAAAAAATAATTAAAATAAATGACGTGGGGCCCCCCCTATTTTTGATAGCCAGCTAGGGTAAAGCAGACAGCTGTAGCCTGCAAACCACAGCTGACAGCTTCACCTTGGCTGGTGATCAATTTGGAGGGCTCCCCAAGCTGTTTTTTTTTTTAATTATTTATAAATAAATAATTAAAAAAAACAAACAAACGTGGGGTCCCCCCAAATTAGATCACCAGCCAAGGTGAAGCTGACAGCTGGGGTCTGGTATTCTCAGGATGGGAAGAGCCATGGTTATTGGACTCTTCCCAGCCTAAAAATAGCAGGCCGCAGCCACCCCAGAAGTGGCGCATCCATTAGATGCGCCAATTCTGGCGCTTCGCCCCAGCTCATCCCGCGCCCTGGTGCGTTGGCAAACGGGGTAATAACTGGGGTTGATACCAGGTGTGTAATGTCACCTGGCATCAAGCCCAGCAATTAGTTATGTCACGGCGTCTATCAGATACCCGACATAACTAATTGACAGTAATAAAAAAAAAAATTGACAACAAAAAAAAATTTATTTGAAAAAACACTCCCCAAAACATTCCCTGATTGACCAATTTATTGAAAAGAAAAGAAAAAAAAAATCCGCTGTAATCCATTTGGACGTCCCACGTCGACTCTGGACCTTCTAGAATATGGGGGACACGTTCAGGGAACGTATCCCCCATTTTCTAGGTGTGAGGACCCTCCATTTGAGGAGAGTGGGTGCAATGAATCTGCACCCACCCTCCCTGGGTCACAGCTGCACACACAGTGCCGAGCAGCAGCAGCAGCCAGCGTCCTGAACACAGGAAGCTGTCAGCTGCTCTGCACATGTGACCGGCGTCTGCTGAGAAGGAGCCGGAGGAGGGGGCCGCGGGGGATCAGCGCTCCGACAGGTATGTATGACACCGGGGAACACCGGGGGTGATAGGGGGGGACCCGGCAGGGCCTGGGGAGCAGGTTTCTGTCGCATGTGTTATGGCACATGCGACAGAAACCATAGGAAAGGGGGAAATGCGGCCGGCGCGCTGCTGTGCTTGGATTTTCGGGAGGGGTTGGGGGTCGGGGGGGGGCACTTTGGGGATACCGAGGGGACCGGAGGGAAGCGGGAAAAAGATTTATCTCCCATCTGGCATGTTTGATCATGCCAGATGGGAGATAAATCATTTTTTACCGGCGCGGTCATTTACTGTAACCTGATCATCGGTATACGGTGTATACCGGTCATCAGGTGAGCGGGGACAGGAAAAACCGGCCAGAATCATGATCTCCAGGGTCTCAGCTACCCCCGGCAGCTGAGACCCCGGAAATTTTCTGACTCTGGGGGGCGCTAGACCCTTTTTTCCGACCGCCGTTAAAAAGCGGCGGTTTGGAAGAAGTACCCTAATTTGTCGCCGTTAAAAGGCGTATCGGCGGTCGTTAAGGGGTTAACTCTGGCCTGTCTATTTTTGGAATTGATGAATGGTTTGCATCTAAATGTGAACCCTTCGTATTTACTTTCATGGAGTCTTCTCTTTACTGTTGACTTAGAGACAGATACACCTACTTCACTGAGAGTGTTCTGGACTTCAGTTGATGTTGTGAACGGGTTCTTCTTCACCAAAGAAAGTATGCGGCGATCATCCACCACTGTTGTCATCCGTGGACGCCCAGGCCTTTTTGAGTTCCCAAGCTCACCAGTCAATTCCTTTTTTCTCAGAATGTACCCGACTGTTGATTTTGCTACTCCAAGCATGTCTGCTATCTCTCTGATGGATTTTTTCTCTTTTTTCAGCCTCAGGATGTTCTGCTTCACCTCAATTGAGAGTTCCTTAGACCGCATTTTGTCTGGTCACAGCAACAGCTTCCAAATGCAAAACCACACACCTGTAATCAACCCCAGACCCTTTTAACTACTTCATTGATTACAGGTTAATGAGGGAGACGCCTTCAGAGTTAATTGCAGCCCTTAGAGTCCCTTGTCCAATTACTTTTGGTCCCTTGAAAAAGAGGAGGCTATGCATTACAGAGCTATGATTCCTAAACCCTTTCTCCGATTTGGATGTGAAAACTCTCATATTGCAGCTGGGAGTGTGCACTTTCAGCCCATATTATATATATAATTGTATTTCTGAACATGTTTTTGTAAACAGCTAAAATAACAAAACTTGTGTCACTGTCCAAATATTTCTGGACCTAACTGTATCTCTAAGATCCTATCCCAATATGTAGTAGGTGTAATAAGAATAGGTCTTCTAATTCACTGTGTTGCTTACGTTAGGGAATTGCAGGACCTTAGGTATCCATAGATACGACCACAGCCAGCTAGTTGCTATGGATACCTAAGGTCCTGCAATGCCCTGAACATGAGGTAAGCAACAGTGAATCAGGAGAACTATACTACATTTCTAATTGGAAGTATTTGCTAATATTCCTATTATTACACCTCCTACATATTGGGATAGGATCTTGGACATGGTAATACCCCTTTAATTCCCATTCGTTAATTCTCCCCGTGTATAAAGTTCTTACCTTATATTCGCCCAGCACTGTACATTACTTATTTCCACCAATTTTAACTTACATTTTTAATTCTTAATAATCTCATCTCCCGGCATGCTCTTCCTAATTAATATCTTTAGTACACAAATGTTAAAGTAATATAAAAAGCATCAAGAGTCTCGAATTGGACTTGAATTAATACGTTCCATTTCAGTGCCCTTAATGAATCTGGGGGAATTTTTTTTCTAAACCTATCATATTGGGATTGTCTGCACTACATGACACCGCAAAACCATGGAAACTGAGGACAGTTAACAAGGCAGATTTAAGCTTCCGAGGATGAAAGGGGGATCTGTGTGTATTGCCTGAGCAAATAACAAACCTGTAATTCCATAAGACGTAGGAATGAAGTAATGCATTAGACAAGAAAAAAACACATGTTCTCTGCTTTGCCTATTACAGGATGAACAGAAGTACAGATCGCCTAATTATCTCTCTCTATCAATGATTTATGCGGCTTTCATATGGAAGGGTATTTAGATACTTGATGATCTATTTTTAGTGAACATTTTCCTTGGCGTACAACATTTGCTGATAGGGTTATTCAACACATAACAAGTACTCATCTCTTGCTCGTAGCCCATTAAGTGACAGCTCGTTATAATAGAGGCAGCCTATGGTTACCATAGGGCAACTGCCGAAGACTACACAGGTTGAAACATCAGAATTAGCAAAAAAGTGGGTGTGAGGATGAGGAGGCGAACGTATACTTGTAAACTCTACCGGAGAGTCCGGGAGGCTTAGTGGGTGTGAGGATGAGGAGGCTAACTTATACTTGTCAACTGTACCGGAATGTCTGGAAAAGAAAGAACCCCCCCAATGGTGTAACTTGAGCCATAATGCAAATAATGCAAAAATTCTACATGGCCCTATAGATCATGGTCTTTCATAGTATTAGTCTCATACAGGCCAAAGGGACCTTTTGATTCTTCCTAGGCTCCAAGGCTCTGTTGTTATTGCAACACCTGGACCCATTGTTATGCCTCTTAGGGGTACTTTACACGTTGCGACATCGCTAGCATCAGCTAGCGATGCCGTGAACGATAGAACCCGCCCCCGTCGCACATGCGATATGTGTTGATTGCTGCCGTAGCGAACATTTTCTCTACGGCAGCGTCACACGCACATACCTGCTCGACGACGTCGCTGTGACTGCCTAAATAACCCTCCTTCAAGGGGGAGGTGCGTTCGGCGTCTCAGTAATGTCACTAATCGGCCAGCCAATAGAAAGGGAGGGTCGCAGATGAGCGGGACATAACATCCCGCCCACCTTCTCCCTTCCGCATTGCCGTCGGGACGCATGTAAGGAGATGTTTGTCACTCCTGCGGCTGCACACACAGCGATGTGTGGACCTGCAGGAACGACAAATAACATCGTACCTGCGGTCGATCCGACATTATGAAAATGACCGACGCTACACAGATCACCGATTTTCGACATATTTGCGATCGTTTAACGTCGCACAAAGGATTTACATGTTGCGATGTCGTTACCGGCGCCGGATGTGCGTCACTAACGACATGACCCCGACGATATTTCGGATGCGATGTCGCAGCGTGTAAAGTACCCCTTAGACTTCCCAACTCACAGGTGTAGAAGAATCCCAAGATCTCCTGTAAACTAGCGCTTCAAGAAGTTTTCCTGTACATGATGCCAGCTTGCTCCATCATCAGCCTATGGTTGCCATAGGTCAACTGCAAAAGACTTCACAGGTTGAAACACCAGAATTAGCAAACAAAGTGGGTGTGAGGGTAAGGAGGGTGTGAGGATGAGGAGGCTAACTTATACTTGTCAACTGTGCCGGAACATCCAGAAGGCTCACGGAAAAAGAGAGAACCTGCCAATGCTGTCATTTGGGTCATAATGCAAATTTCCAAATGACCCCATCGATCATGGTCTTTCATAGTATTTGCTTCACTGATGCCAACGGGACCTTTGCATATTGAAGTGGGTTCACAAAAATATGAGTCATGTTCACATTGTGGACATATGCAATGTACCTGACATCTCAGCTAGGTATACTGACAAGTTTACTGGGCAGTGTACCAATAGTAGGACAATTTTGATGGCCAAAGTCCCCATTGCTCAATTCAACTTTTCCTTTGTGCAATTTTTGGACTGCCAGAGCTTTTGTTTTGATTTTTCTTCTGATTAACTCTTGGCTACCCATACTGGTTTAAGCTTAATTAACAACCAAAATTCCACAATCACCATTTTGATTCATTCATAGGGGCACATAATTAAATATGCCAAGAGGATATGCGCACAAACACCATATCAAATTAGAAACATAGCACAAAAGAGTATGACGTGCTAAATTAGTTTTTTTTATTATTGAAATATTGGATATTTAGGAAAATGACCAAGTGGTCACCCAGTGGTGCATCAATATCAAATGAAAAAACAAAATACTGGACAGTAAAACAATGAGACCATATATACTACATCAAGGCATAGACATGTAGACTACAGGATGAAGAGCTAGACATTGAGGGGTGAATAGAGCGTAGATCAATGGTGGAGGTAAGTATCATCCATACCCTCCATGGGCTTAAATAAATAAAGTGCATGTGCTTAAAATCCGCCACAGCTGATCAAAGCAAGTATACCGAATAAATTCCCAATGTTCGACAAGACCCATAGTATACAGCCCCCTACATACGTTTCACTATCTTTCAAACATGCTATGTCATATAGTGACGATCGCTTCCTCGGGGGGAGCACATTTGAAAGATAGCGAAACGTACGTAGGGGTCTGTATACTATGGGTCTTGACGGACATTGGGGATTTATTCGGTGTACTTGCTTTGATCAGTTGCGGAGGAGTTTAACGACCGCGGCAGTAATATTACTTCCTAGCGGTTATAGTGTTCCTGCTCGCGGTCTGCTGCCGGCAGTATGCAGCAATCGGTGCACATCTCAGCTGATTTTTACAGCTGAGTTGTGAGCCTGCTAGGCACGAGCAGAATCGTTATCTGTCTGTGCCATTTAACCCCTTAAATGGCGCTATCAATATGTGACAGCGCCATTATAACGGCATCAGCGGTAAACATTTACTCACCGCCCGATACCAAAAGTCACGTGACGTGAACACGTGACTTCCGGTGATTGTCATGGTAGCACAGGGTCATATGATGACTCCTGTAGCTCACATGAATCACTTTCAGTTTCACCCGGCCCAGAGCTGAGTGAGACATGAAATAATTATATCTGCTCTTCACAGCTGTGTAGCTGTGATCAGCAGATATGGCAGAGCAACCAGATTGCTGATCCTTATAGTACCCCTAGGGGGACTAGTAAAATAAAAAAAAGTAAAAAAAAAGTTTTAAAAAATGTAAAAAAAATAAGAAAACCTAAAAGTTCAAATCCCCCCCCTTTCGCCCCATTGAAAATTAAAGGGTTAAAACAATAAAAAATATACACATTTGGTATTGCAGCGTTCAGAAATGTCCGCTCTATCAAGAAATAAAATCAATTAATCTGATCAATAAACGGCGTAGCAGCAAAAAAGTTCCAAACGCCAAAATTACGGTATTTTTGTCGCCTCAAGTTTTGCACAAAATGCAATAACAGGCGATCAAAATGTAGCATCTGCGCAAAAATTATATCATTAAAAACATCAGCCTGAGATGCAAAAAATAAGTCATAACTGAACCATAGATC
This sequence comes from Anomaloglossus baeobatrachus, assembly GCF_048569485.1. Classification (NCBI taxonomy): domain Eukaryota; kingdom Metazoa; phylum Chordata; class Amphibia; order Anura; family Aromobatidae; genus Anomaloglossus; species Anomaloglossus baeobatrachus. Next base: position 255,452,394 of record NC_134359.1, on the reverse strand, counting down.
CTGAAAAATGAGAACTCTACAGGTCACGGAATATGGGGTAAAACGTGCGCCACTTTTTTCGGACAAACTTCTGATTTTTTTTTAACCCTTTAGATAAAAGCAAACCTATACATGTTTAATGCCTACGATCTCGCACTGACCTCAGGCATCACACCAACACATCAGTCTTACAATACATTGAACACAGTGAATAAAATATCTCAAAAACAACAGTGCTATTGCACTTTTTTTGCAATTATTCCGTATTTGGAATTTTTTTTTCCATTTTCCAGTACACTATACAGTAAAACTCATAGTTTCATTGAAAAGTACAGCTCTTTCCACAAAAAATGAGCTCTCACATGACCATATTGACTGAAAAGTAAAAAAGGTACGTGTCTCGGAAGAAGAATGGCGAAAAAAAAAAAATGGAATGCGAAAAATCGGCCGGTCGTGAAGGGGTTAAACCTATGGAGGGTATGGATGATACTTACCTAAACCATTGATCTCCACTCTATTGATCCCCTCAATGTCCAGCTCTTCAGCCTGTAGACTACATGTCTATGCCTTGATGTAGTATATAGAGTGCCTACAAGTAGTATTTAACCCCCTGCAGATTTAGCAGGTTTACACATTCGGAATTAACTTGGCATTGTGACATTTGGACTGTAGATCAGCCTGGAAGTGTGAAATGCACTGCAGCAAAAAAGAATGTTATTTCTTTTTTTTATTTTTTTTTTAAATTGTGAAAAGTGTATTCAGAGGGTCATTTATTATTCAACCCCTCAATCCACCAGAATTCTGTTTGGTTCCCCTAAAGTATTAAGAAGTATTTCAGGCACAAAGAACAATGAGCTTCACATGTTTGGATTAATTATCTCTTTTTCCAGCCTTTTCTGACTAATTAAGACCCTCCCCAAACTTGTGAACAGCACTCATACTTGGTCAACATGGGAAAGACAAAGGAGCATTCCAAGGCCATCAGAGACAAGATCGTGGAGGGTCACAAGGCTGGCAAGGGGTACAAAACCCTTTCCAAGGAGTTGGGCCTACCTGTCTCCACTGTTGGGAGCATCATCCGGAAGTGGAAGGCTTATGGAACTACTGTTAGCCTTCCACGGCCTGGACAGCCTTTGAAAGTTTCCACCCGTGCCGAGGCCAGGCTTGTCCGAAGAGTCAAGGCTAACCCAAGGACAACAAGGAAGGAGCTCTGGGAAGATCTCATGGCAGTGGGGACATTGGTTTCAGTCAATACCATCAGTAACGTACTCCACTGCAATGGTCTCCGTTCCAGACGAGCCCGTAAGGTACCTTTACTTTCAAAGCGTCATGTCAAGGCTCATCTACAGTTTGCTCATGATCACTTGGAGGACTCTGAGACAGACTGGTTCAAGGTTCTGTGGTCTGATGAGACCAAGATCGAGATCTTTGGTGCCAACCACACACGTGACGTTTGGAGACTGGATGGCACTGCATATGACCCCAAGAATACCATCCCTACAGTCAAGCATGGTGGTGGCAGCATCATGCTGTGGGGCTGTTTGTCAGCCAAGGGGCCTGGCCATCTGGTCCGCATCCATGGGAAGATGGATAGCACGGCCTACCTGGAGATTTTGGCCAAGAACCTCCGCTCCTCCATCAAGGATCTTAAGATGGGTCGTCATTTCATCTTCTAACAAGACAACGACCCAAAGCACACAGCCAAGAAAACCAAGGCCTGGTTCAAGAGGGAAAAAATCAAGGTGTTGCTGTGGCCTAGTCAGTCTCTTGACCTTAACCCAATTGAAAACTTGTGGAAGGAGCTCAAGATTAAAGTCCACATGAGACACCCAAAGAACCTAGATAACTTGGAGAAGATCTGCATGGAGGAGTGGGCCAAGATAACTCCAGAGACCTGTGCCGGCCTGAGCAGGTCTTATAAAAGACGATTATTAGCTGAAATTGCAAACAAGGGTTATTCCACAAAATATTAAACCTAGGGGTTGAATAATAATTGACCCACACTTTTATGTTGAAAATTCATTAAAATTTAACTGAGCAACATAACTTGTTGGTTTGTAAGATTTATGCATCTGTTAATAAATCCTGCTCTTGTTTGAAGTTTGCAGGCTCTAACTTATTTGCATCTTATCAAACCTGCTAAATCTGCAGGGGGTTGAATACTACTTGTAGGCACTGTATGGTCTCATTGTTTTACTGTCTAGTATTTTTTTTCTTTTGATATTGATGCACCACTTGGTGACTCATTTTCTTAAATATCTAATATATCAATAATAAAAAAACGAATTTAGCACATCATACTCTTTTGTTCTTTGTTTCTGGTTTAAGCTTAACTACATGACCACTGTCTGCTCCAAAATTCTGCCTGACCTCCTGGACTCTGACTTTTCCGACTACTCTTTCGGATCCAACTTTTTCCCATTTATTGATTTTCTGATTCTTAAGGGGGCTTTACATGCTGCGACATCGCTAATGCGGAGTCGTTGGGGTCACGGAATTTGTGACGCACATCCGGCCGCATTAGCGATGCCGTTGCGTGTGACACCGATAAGCGATTTTGCATCGTTGCAAAAACGTGCAAAATAGCTAATCGGCGACATGGGGGTCCATTCTTAAAAATCGTTACTGCAGCAGTAACGAAGTTGTTCCTCGTTCCTGCGGCAGCACACATCGCTGCGTGTGACGCCGCAGGAACGAGGAAGCTCCCCTTACCTGCCTCCCGGCTGCTATGCAGAAGGAAGGAGGTGGGCGGGATGTTACGTCCCGCTCATCTCCGCCCCTCCGCTGCTATTGGGCGGCGGTTCAGTGACGCTTCAGTGACGTCGCTGTGACGCCACACGGACCGCCCCCTTAGAAAGGAGGCGGTTCGCCGGTCACAGCGACGTCGCCGGACAGGTAAGTATGTGTGACAGCTCTGGGCGATGTTGTGCGGCACGGGCAGCGATTTGCCCGTGTCGCGCAACAGATGGGGGCGGGTACCCACACTAGCGATATCGGGACCGATATCGCAGTGCGTAAAGTAGCCTTTACTCTGGCTATTTTAGTGATTTTACAGCTCGTTGTATCTTTCACTGGCTTTTTTGTAGGTACAACAGGAGACCACTATGACAAATATCTGGAGACCGCTACAGTAAATACTTGGAGACTATAAAGGCATTAAATGGTAAAAATAACAGAGAACCTCTTGGCTCTTGCCTACTTCAAACTTAATCATTAAAGCATATTTTGAGATGATGAATTGCTGCAGGTTTTGTGATACTAGGTCAACATACTAACTTACTAAATATTAGTTCTGATCTAGTTATGAGCAATGTGTAACACTGGTTGGAATGGACCCACTACGCCACGGGCCGGGTTTACACTAAAGGGTCTTTACTAAGTGAATATCAGGTTTGCACTAAAGGCTTTGATGGTGAGAATATGCTTGGCCACCAGTATTTACCAGGTACACACCTCCTCATACAATACTTGTACATTAGATTTGTCAGCGGGGATTATGGCCTGATCATACTGTAATGCTGGAGGTAGTGGACCACTCAGTAGTGGACAGAAAGCCATGGAACCCATAGGGTGGAAGGGTGACATGACTAGAGGGAAGGGAAGGAGTGATGGGGTTAATGGAAACAGGAATGGTTTGTTTATGAGGCAGAATAAAGGGATTGGTGGGGTAGGTGGAGTTCTCTGGAGGAAGAGGTGGGACAGTTGAGGGGTGTAAGTAAAGGATCTTGACTTACCCCCTCTCTCTTGACTTCCGGATATGGAACGATCCGGACGTGCGACAGGATGGCTGCTATCCGGGACCAGCGGCGTCATCATGGCAGTGCACGGGCCCCTGGCAGCGCGGTCCCACGTCTTGGCTGCTCGGGGTTAACCCGTTGGCACTTTCCCCTCGCTCCCCTGTCAGCTGCGGGCGGCGTCCCCCCTCCCTCATCTCTCAGGTACTGGCCGTGTGCAGGGGGAGCGAGGAGGAGATGCGAGAGCCCCTTCGGGGACCCTCCGCGGCGGTGACGTGGGCAGGGCAGTACTCAGCTGCCGCTCCGGCCGCGGGAGGAATCTCCGTCCGGGCCGCGGCAGCCGGGAGGGGGGCGTGGCTAGTCTGCGGCCTACTTCCGGTTCCGAGCTGTGGCCTGGATTGCTGGATGCGGCGGCTCCCGGACGGGGAGAGCGTCCGGCGGTGACAGAGGCCAGCTTTACCCCTCACGGACGGTGGGGGGAGCCGCGGAGCTGCAGCCAGTGGTGGGTCCGGCACCAGGGCAGGCGGGCCTGGGGCGACGGGTGCCCGGGAGGCGTCGGTGAGTGGGGGTGACGGCAGGGGCCCTGCAGTTCCTGCTCGGTCACCCAGATCAGGGTGCAGCTCCCGGCCGCGGCGGTCTCCCCCAGGAGGGGGAGGGCCCAGCGGACAGAGGCTTTCATGGGCCCAGGAGGGCTGGATGCGGCGGCTCCTGGCCAGGAGAGCGCCCGGCGAGGACGGAGGCCAGCGTTACCCCTCCCTCCCCCACTGGTGGAGGGGGGGGGGCCGGGGGGCTGCAGCCAGCAGGGGTCCGGCATCAGGGCAGGCGAGCCTGGTGCGACGGATGCCCGGGAGGCGTCGGTACGTGGGGGTGACGGCGGGGGCCCTGCGGTCCCTGCCTGGTCACCCAGAGCAGGCGTGCAGCTCCCGGCAGCGGCGGTCTCCCCCAGGGGTGGGGAGGGCCCGGCGGACGGATGCCTTCTGGGCCCAGGAGGGCAGGAGGCTGGCGGCTCTGGATGGGAGTCTGCTGACAGCGGGTCGGGCCACAGGTACCCCCCGTCCTTGCAGGCAGCAAGGGGGGGGGTCGGGCCAGAAGATGAGGCCCACGGTGGCAGCCCGTGGGACGGGACGGTTTCCGGGGTTGTCGCCGCGGGACAGAAGATGGAGGATGGTGCCCACGCGGCGTACCAGGAGGACGGCCGTGGTGGTGGCAGCGCTTCGGCGGCGTCTGCGTTACATGAGCCAGTGGCGGTCGGCTCCAGCGAGGAGGAGGAGGAGGCAGCGACGGAAGAATCAGATGTCCGGATGGCGTGACTTTTATTCCAGGATACGCCGGGTCGCGGTCGGGTGAGACGGCCGTGGATTCGGCAGGGTTGGGGCGCAGTTGGTGGGGGGGCGGCTGCGGACACGGCAGCGCCGAGTGGGTTTCTGTTTTGACCAGGTATGGGGTTTTACTGCAGTGGTGTGTATGGTTGTGGAGAGTGCGCATGCACCGCCGGCGGCATGGACGGGATCGGTGGTTAGTAGGCGCAGGTGCGGCAGGCAGAGTGAGGGCGCAGGAGGCGGCAGGGGAGCATTTTCGGGCAGAGGTGGCAAGGGCTGTGACAGAGTGAGTGGTGAGGAAAGAAGAGGGGGATGAGATGGTGCGTCTGGATGACAGTGGCCAAGTGTGAGAGGTATGGGTGCTTCGAAGGCCCGCTGGGGGGGGGGGGGGGGCTCACCTGCTGGAGGATGTGAGGGATAAGATTTGAATGGGGAAAGTGTACAAATACTTTCGCTGCTCCCCCTGGAACAGTTTCACCTGGATTAGGTTAAGCCACGTGATTTCAGGAAGGATAAGTAGAGGGAGGGGAGCGCCGGTGGAGGCTCACCCCTCGTACATTTGCAACGTGGCTGAGGGCATTTGCGTTTTTGGCAAGGGTATCGGGGGGAAGGAATTGGGTAATTGGTTTGGCATGGTTTGGTTATATGGATCCATTTGGGGTGGCTTGTTAGGTCATATGGCGGTTTAGTCTGGCTTCAGTACGCCGAGTAATTTCAGCAAGGGAAGGTGTTGCGTGCCAGTATGCGGTAGGATCATACGGGCACATCCTTATGGCTGCAGTGGATGGCGGCTCCTAGTCAGCCCCTTTTGGGGGGCAGTTGGCTGTTCGGGGCTTGGAACCCCGGCGACACGGACGATGAGGGTTTTTTGGGGGGAATAGAATGATGGGTGGTGCAGATTTGGCGCGGACGGTTGTCTTACGCATAAGTGTTGGGTTGTGGTAAGGAATATAGTAATTCTGTGTCTTACTATTTGTATTGGTGGATCTTCGCATCCTTATTGGAAGTTTGCGCTGGGCTAGGGGACACCTGGAGGTTGTCAGTGGAAAGAGGGGTCAGGAAGTGGCTTTGGGCAGGATGGGTGGGCCATTCGGGGCCCTCCTTGTCATGATTGGGTTTATCTGTTGGGGGTAGTGCCGGAATGGAGCCGTATATATATATATATATATTTCGGCTTGTTCAAAACGTATCTTATATGGAGGAGTCATCGGGGTATGCCTGCTTGGCTCCAGAATGGTCGGCGGTTTATTATGTGTCGTTTGACAGAGGGTGGGATTTGGTAAAGACGGTGAGCCGTGGAGCATTGATGGCAACGGCGGATTTGGAGGCGGCACTTAGTTTGTTATTGGTTCACCCTGCTAGCTAGCAGTTCTGGTGCTGCGGTGGGGAGGGGAGTTATTATGTTGATCGGTGGGTGCTAATGGGTTTTGTCCCATTTTATGTTCCTTTTGGAGGTGGTTATTTCTTTGTGGAGTGGTTTGTGCGTGGTGTGGCCCAGCTTACACCTCTCATTCAGGATGGGTTGAGTCTCTGTACATCGGGTTGGCGGGTTGATGATTCGTTTGGGTTGATTGTTTCATTGCAGATGGTGGTGGATACTCTTTTGGGCCTGTTGGGGCAGGCGAAGACTGAGGGTCCAACGCCAGTGATACGGTTTGTGGCGGATAAAGTTTGATGTTATGGTCAAAGAGGTAGGCTTGGTGGGTAATGGTGTGGTCCTATGGGCTACGATAGAGGCAGTTGGGTCAGCTAAGATGGTGCGGTTTCAGGCGGTGCAGTCGTTGCTGGGGCGGTCGAACCACGGGTGCAGAGTTACGCCGCTGGGGCGCGTGTCTGCTGGACGGCTGGCGATGGCTGCGCCAAGGGTGCAGCCATCGGATCATTTGTGTGGGGTCACGAGGGAGATCGATGATGATCTGACGGTGTAGGAGGTTTTCTTACGGCGATTTAGTGGCCGCGGATTGTGGCTGGGTAAGGTGGTACCTGATGGAACGTAGCTGCGGTACTCGGATGCAGCGGGTCCAGTTGTTTTTCTGGTTGGGCATTGTGGGTAGCGCTTCCAATCGGTGGTAGTGGTCGAGTTGGGGAGGTTGGCAGTTTTTTCCGAGAGGAAGGTGTGCTGTCATTCTGACTATCAGTTGGTGGAGAATTTGATTAATAGTTGGTTTGCTAATCCTGGGGCCAAGGGTGGCGTACTTGCGGCAGTTGGTTTCTCAATTGTATGCGTTTTAAAAAAAAAAAGAGGTTATGCGTGGCGCAACCAGTACTGGGGGTTCGCCAAGGGAATAGCAGCTGCTTTGTTTTCTTTCAGTTCTGCAGGCCTCGGGAGTTGAGCCTGGGTAGCAGGCGAGGTGGGCACGGTGTGTCCGGAGGGCATGTGGAGTCTGGTGTGGCTGTGTTGGGGAGCGGCTCGGAGCTCAGTGACTGAGGTTATTTGGTGCTGGTATCCAGAAGTGTGGGTGGCGCGGATAACGTTGTTTGGGGCCATGTGTGAGGAGGGCCCGGTGGAGTATTTGGTGGTGGCGTTGGCAGTGGGGAGTAACGGTTTTTCAGGTTGCTAGGCCGGCGTCAGCAGTGGAGCAGAGGGTGGCGGCTGTGGCTGTCTTGTTGAGGATTGGAGGTGGAGAGATGTTTCGCAGGATCTTAGTGCGTGGCAGGCCTTGAAGGGTTTTGTCGTAATGGTGTGAGGGAGCGGGGACACAAGGGTCCGTCTCCGTTGTTTTGTGACAGCGTTTGGTGAGTTGTTTGTGGTTGATATGTTCATCTGAACACAAGCGGGTTTGGTTTCCTCTTGTCCAAAACGGTTTGTGTTAGCCTTTTGGGGGGGGCTTTGAGATTGTGGGGTTGGTCAGCTCATCTACGGTTAAGAGCGGAGGTTGGATGTTGGAGGATGTGTCTGCAGTGGGGCAGTGGGTTGAGCGCCAGCTTTGTCGCTCACCGAATCAGATTGGGCAGGTGGTGAAGGTTGGTGTTGTTATACGCGGTCCTGGGTGCGGAATTATGTTGTGAGGACGCCCAGGCTCGTTCTTGTCACGTTTGTTAAGGTACCATTTTGTGGCAGTGCTGCAGAATTGATTGCAAGCGGCGGGGGTGGGCGCCTGGAATACTACGGGTCGTATTCCTTCTGGATTGGGTTGCTACGGAGGCCCCTCGGTGGTCTCAGAAAAGGGGTTGTGAGAAGTATTGGGAGGTGGGAGTCCTCTTGTTTTTCGACGTTACGTTTGGCCTCAGTTGTTATCGGGTTAAGGCCAATGGGGGCGTTTGAGTCTTTTGGGAGTGGAATAGGTGGCGTAACAGGTTGGTGTTATCTGTGGGTTTATAACCTCTGGGTTTTGTGGTGAGGGTGTGCCTCATATTTGGATATTTGGGCATTCGTTGGTTCGCGGGGCCTCGACGGTCTGAGGCTCGCCCGAATTTTGCCAGTTGGGTCTGGACGGGTCGATGGTACTGGTCCAGTAAATGGGAGGCGGCGATTTGGTATCTCGAGAAGTTATTTATGAATGTTTTAAAAAAAAAAAAAAAAAAAAAAATTTGTTGGTTTGTTGCATTGTGGAAGACATACCCGGGCTTAATCGTGGGGTAGTTTTGATAGTGTGACCAGGTTGGAATGGCGTGTGGCTCGTGCGGTAGGCAGTATCAATCGAGCCTTATTGGGGGGCGGTGCCAAAAGTTGGTGGCGCTGAACTGGTGGTTTTGGAGATGCGATGGGGGTACATCTTAACGTTCTTGGTGCTGTTTTGTGGACGCTGGGATTGCGTGGAGGTGTGATACAAGCTTTTGGTGTGTGGCGGGTCCAGGCCACGTAAGGAGTCACGTGCCCTGTCCTGTGGCGGGGGGTAGGTCTGGTCCAGAGGCGGTTGAAGGCAATGGTAACTGGACAGAGAGACACCATCTTGGTATGGTGGCTCCAGGTTCCGGGATGTTGCAGGCACGGGGTTCTGCAAAGTTGGGGGGTATTAATCCGTAGGTGATTAATACCTCATCTCTGGGTCGGTGTGTTGCGGCCAGGGATATTGGGGTGAGAAGTGGTTCCTGGACTGGGCCTACTCAGGGTTGTATATTTACTGTATTGGTTACTGTGTTACCTATTGTTATTTGTTGGGGTCGCCCGTTGGACGGCGCCCCCTTGTGTTAGTATGTAAATAATAGGTAATAAAGGCTGCTGTGGCCAATTTTAAACCAAGTCACATGCAGTTCATGTATTATTTACAGATGGTATTGGTGGGTAACACACACACAGCACGACTGGAGAATCCTTCCTCAATGGTCAAGAAAGCCATGGAACCCATAGGGTGGAAGGGCGACATGACTAGAGGGAAGGGAAGGAGTGATGGGGTTAATGGAAACAGGAATGGTTTGTTTATGAGGCAGAATAAAGGGATTGGTGGGGTAGGTGGAGTTCTCTGGAGGAAGAGGTGGGACAGTTGAGGGGTGTAAGTAAAGGATCTTGACTTACCCCCTCTCTCTTGACTTCCGGATATGGAACGATCCCCGCCCACCCTCCCTTGTGTTTAATACCGAGGGGAATTTTGTCTGGGTTGTTTCTTTGTCACAGCAGCGGGGGGTAGGTCTGGTCCAGAAGCGGTTGAAGGCAATGGTAACTGGACAGAGAGACACCATCTTGGTATGGTGGCTCCAGGTTCCGGGATGTTGCAGGCACGGGGTTCTGCAAAGTTGGGGGGTATTAATCCGTAGGTGATTAATACCTCATCTCTGGGTCGGTGTGTTGCGGCCAGGGATATTGTGGTGAGAAGTGGTTCCTGGACTGGGCCTACTCAGGGTTGTATATTTACTGTATTGGTTACTGTGTTACCTATTGTTATTTGTTGGGGTCGCCCGTTGGACGGCGCCCCCTTGTGTTAGTATGTAAATAATAGGTAATAAAGGCTGCTGTGGCCAATTTTAAACCAAGTCACATGCAGTTCGTGTATTATTTACAGATGGTATTGGTGGGTAACACACACACAGCACGACTGGAGAATCCTTCCTCAATGGTCATGAGCTCAGCTTACCTTGGAGAGGTGTGATTACAGGGTATTCACTAGAGCCCATAATTGTGAGGATAGGATTGGCCGTCGGTAGTCACCAGGCATCACTCCAGGACAGTTCCCGGGACTGCAGAACACAACCGGAGAGTCAGAGACTTAGGTGAAAGTGACAGATGGGTTAAGACAGAAAAGTTGTCAGACAATCCAGGGTCAGCGCAGGCGGCACAGATTCACTATATATAGTGGATTTCAGGAGCAAAGAGATCAGGATAAACAGTACACGAGGTCCTAATCCTAGTCAGCTTCAGTAATACTTTGCTCCTCCGATGCCGCATATAGCAACGGAAAGTTCACAGTTCCGGTCAGCAACGTAATCAGTGAGGGCAGTCAGAGAGTGGAACAGGCTTTCACAGGAGGTAGTGAGCTCTCGATCAATGGAAATCTTCAGGCAAAAGCTGAATAAACATAAATCTTGGATGATTTAGGAAAACCTGCACTCACAGGGGGTTGGATCCAATGGCCCTTGAGTTCCCTTCCAACTCTACCATTCTATAGTTCTATGATACTATCATGACGCTGGTTGGAACTCTCAATCATGCAAGAACGTACTGACCCCCAGCAAGTAGGAAACCTGGATACTGAATATCTGTGCAGGACAGTCAGATAGTGGAACAGGATACCAAGGGAGGTGGTGAGTTCTCTATTAATGGAAATCTTCAAGCGGGAGCTGGAGAAACATATAGCTGGGATGATTTAGGAACCCTTCATTTGCAGGGGATTGGACCCGATGGCCCTGAGGTCCCTTCCAACTCTACCATTCTATGATCCTATCATGCCGCTGTTTGGAACTGTCAATCATGCAAGAACATACTGACCCCCAGCAAGTAGGAAGCCTGGAGACTTAAGATCGGTGCACTCCTAGTTTACAACATCTGACAACGAATTTAATGGTGGACTTCCCAAGAGTCTCTACAATTTGATCATGATTTTTGTTTTTTTCAAAATAGACAACCCCTTTCATTATTCACAGTAGTAAAGCCAGCTGATTCTGACAAGGTATGGCGAGGCAGATGGGTGAGGCAGCAGGGTGGGTGAATATTGTTTTTTTTCATTCTTATGTGGAATATTGGAAATATGTAGACTATATAGTAAGGGTCGCACCATCTGCTTCCTCATATTCTATTTATGTCAACACAACATTTCCGCACCATGTCATATTTAATTAGCCTGACTTTCCACGGTGATCATTTCCATCAAAACTAATATTAATAATATTTTTTGTGCATTGTGATATGCGCTATATTCCTATAAAATGAATGCATTTGATGGTAGGAGAGAATTATAGCTCTGACTTATTCATAAAGGTGATTACATGCTTCAGGAACTATGGGAAGTTTGCACGTGGACAATATAAATGCAGATACTTTTGTCGTGATTGACGGTGAAGGTTGAGAGAGTTGAGAGTTTTGCTTTCTTCGTTGACTACTGAAGTCTCCTAATATGACAGAAGTTGTTCAACCTAACTAAAGTCGGATACTGTTTAAGAAACTGTATGTTCTGTCACCTCTGCTGTGCACTTCCAGAACAATTCAATCCAATTTTGGGATTAGTGCTAAAGCAAGAAAGTTCACGGAAAAGAGAACAGTACACTTGCTCAGAAGGAGGTACTGTAATCACATCCTAAGCTATCTGATATTCTGCAGGACATGTTCAGCTCAGGATTCAATATCTTTCCGGTGACAAGAGATAAACATTTAGTTTTTTATTGCATTGTATGAAGTATTAAAGAGAAACAGTCTTCTTTTACAGAGTTTTCAAAAAGAAAACTCTTGAATAACCTTTTGGGTTGAAGATAACAGGGCTTAAAAGAGTTGGCCATCTTGACCTGGTCAAAAAACTTTGACCTATTTTTTCACTACGTGGAAGTTAGACATAACTGACAGCAGATATCCAACTGTGAAGTCCAGAATTGTAGATCTAAGGCTTTCAATCCCTTAGATACCGTGGTTAAAAGAGGCAGGAAGACTATGGCTTTATAATTTTCCTTTGACATTCCATTGGCATCCCCAACCCCCATATCTAACCCTGTACAAGGAATAAAAAAATCAATGTGTGTCACAATGTGACTTGGATAATGAGGGATAGGGGCCCCTATGCTGTCCCTCATGCTAGGGGGCCGTATGCTATCCCTAATCTCAGAGAAACTCCCAATGGTGGAGGCGCCTGAGTTTTGTTCCTATCTCTAATTTGAGGGATACTCCAAATGGTGAAGATGCCTGAGTTCCATTCCAATCCCTAATCTCAGGGATACTCCTAATGGTGAAGACGCCTGAGTTCTATTCCAATCCCTAATCTCAGGGCTACTCCTAATGGTGAAGACGCCTGAGTTCCATTCCTGGCCCTGCACCTGAATAGACCTCGTCTGATTTTCCTCCTTCCCCTCCCACCAGGGAAGGATGGGGCAGGCATGTGATTTTAAACACAGATGAAGACAGACAAGGGAAAACCAAAGCTCTGACATAATGCACACACAGGATAGGACAATAAGAGATGCAGGAGGAAAAAAGAGCAGAAAGGAAACTACAAAACACAACTGGGGTAAACGCCACAACCACACAAAGCAACAAGAACTACAAGCACTAGTATGTCTGAGACACCACACCAGACCAGTTAAGACAAGCTATAGCTGGCATAGGAGGCCAGTATATATAGGTGGGGAGGAGATGTGATAGGCTCCCTCACAACTGGTGATCAAAGAGAGCAAACAAGCAGATTAGCAGAGATTAACTCTTGCTAGCCTGCCTTTGAATCAGCACACAGCAGGTCGACGCCCGAGTCTGCCTGCATTACTCCCAGACACCATAGAATCTCTCAGGCAGAGTGTCAGAAACAGCAATCTGAACAGGACCTGACGTGACGCTACCATGACAGTTGGAGAAGATAGTAAAAGTCTTTGTGTGACAATGAGTTTCCATACCTGTCAGTTATCTAACAAAGTCCCTGTTACACCATGGCTAATTTTTCTGGTTCATCTTACATTGTATTTTGGAAGCGGAAACAGCCCTATTTACACAATTTGTAATATGAAAGGTATTAATGCCACCATTGTTTTGAGCTGGAAAAATGGCAGTAATAGTCAGGGTCATAGATAATTCTAATTTCAGACATCTAACCCCTTAGTGCCATGGGCTGAAGGAAATTTAGGGTGTAAATTAACAGGGCAAATACACTGCAAGAAAATCGCAAATGAGTGTTATCACAAACCTTACTTTCACAATTATCTTGCTGTGTAAACAGATTGCCGATCACCTGATGATTGAGTAAAACACTTGTTCATCGGGTGAAATGATCATTTGTGGAGCAGAAAAGATCATTCTCGGCAGCATATCGTCCTGTGTCATCAAAACCTGTGCTGCCAACAACAATGGATGCATCTTTAATTTGGCCTGCCTCGGCAAACAGGCATTTAAGCGAGCACCGATCAGTAAAAGTTTATCAATCGGAGGTCATATTATGTAAATGGTGGTTAAGAGAAATGTTTCCTTTGTCACTCATGTGCCAGCTGTTCATAAAAGATTTCAGGGATGATGCTCCAATATGTTGCATGGGTCTGCTGTCACGCAGTGACTACCGGGGTTCCTCCAGATAAACGGGAACCCACGGCGGGTGCCGCAACACACAGGGTACATGATACAACAATTGGCTCCGGCGCTAGGGAAAGGGGAGCCAGGTCACCTCCTAAACTCTCCTGAGGTTGATCCTTGCACTCCATAATGTCCCTATACGGGTTGCCTCTCATGTGCCTATCCCTGTCTTCCTCTGGACTCAGCCCTCTATAGTGTACAGGGCAGCGGAACATTAGTCCCCCTCTAGATTAAAGACACAGAGAGGATTAGACAGACACAGGTAAAATGAACAGCAATCATACATAGCACTCCAAACAACAAGAGGTAATAATGAGGAAGGGACCAGAGGGGAAAAAACAAAAAGGAATAAAGAAGGGAAAAACTCAACACAGCTTTCACACAACAAATGTTCTCTGAATGGCTTCCAAGTCCACAGCTCACAGGCTTCCTCTAGAGGCAAGCTAAGCAGAAACTATCACCTGCAATTACCTGACCTAGGAGGGAAGTCTTTATAGCAGAGCTAATTAGCAATAGAGAACAGCTGACTATTGCTCAAACTCAGAGTTTCAGAAGACCATGGGATCTACTTAACCCTAGCAGCACTGGAAAAAGGAAAATAGGAGTGATCACTCTCTGTCGTGGTACCCTTGTGACAACTGCATGGCCACTGTAGGTGCAGAAGACACAGTGGAAGAGATAAATATCATAAAAAGTTTAATATTTCAATCTCAGATTCACATAAGGCTTTAGTAAAGTACAAGAAACCAGCAGCACTCATGCAGCCCCACATAAGGACACTGCCACCATGTTTCACTGTGGGCAGCATGCATTTTTCTAAATTCATTTTTCTAACTGCATGGTGGTGGCCATGACCATATGTGGAAAAGTAAAGACCTCGCATCACCTCCCATAGGTGCTCAGGAGAGCATATGTCCCCATATGTGGGACTGCACAATGCTGCTGGTGATGGGTTATACATGTCGTTGATGGTATCATGAACTCACAGATGTTCTGTTCTAAATTGAAAGAGAAGATGCTGCCATCACTCAGTGCCTTTGGTAGATGTACAATTTTCCAACATGACAATGATCCAAAACACAACTGCTGCATTTCTGGAGAACAGGGTGAAAGTGTTTCAGTGGCCAAGTGACTCCTGATCTGACCCCAAATGAACACCTATGGGAAATACTGAAGATACAAGTTGTCATCACTCTCCATCCAGCATCCATGATCTAAAAGAGCTCGCTCTTGAAGAATGGAAAAGATAAATGTTGCAACATGTCGCCAAATTCCTCCTTCCATGCCTAGAAGACTTGGTTCCGTCCTTAAAAATCATGGAGGTTATACAGAATACTAGATATGATAATTTTTCATGTGGGGTGAATCGATTTTTGCATCAACAAATTTGAGTAAAATTGAAGATTTTGTAATAAAAGTTATATACCATATATATATATATATATATATATACAGTATATATATATACTTTCATGTTATGAGTTAAAAAAATATTCCATGAATCTCAGTCTTGTCAAACTTTTTGATATTGTTCTTGTGTCTTGTGTTTAGCGAAATATTGATTAAAATCTTACTTTTCAAAGGGGTGTACACATTTATGCTCAGCAGTACTGTATATTCATGTAATTTTAGCATCATTTTCCAGGATACATGAGACTTTAAGAAGCATTTACCTTAATTGTGTATAGTTAGTTTTATGGTTCGCACACATCTCGTCAAATCAAGTCTATGGATGCCAGAAAAAATGGACGGCACACAGTGTATCTGTATGGGGCCCATTTTTCATGGATACTTTACCATTCTGTAGCATAGAACACTGTAAATGATCCTGTGAATGATTGTAGCATAATAGCTGCTGAGAAAAAAAATGCATTACACACGGATGACATACAAATACTAGGCGAGAAAAAAAAACGCACACTCGCATAGCACATGACACACTGAATACCAAACGGACTTCTCTCGTCCAACTTTCCTTGATGAAAATTGGACCAACTTTGTATACATAGAAGTGCACGAACTCTTAAAATGAAAATCTATCCATGTAAATGATTTATTTTCCCCTATACGCTGCTATTCTACTTCCTGTTTGTAGTTTTTTCAGCAGATTTTTGTAGCGGAGTTTACTTTCTAATTAACAATAGAAAGGGCTAAGCTATGTTCTAAGCATAGAATAGTGGGATAATTTTACAATCTCTATGCTAATGTATATTGCAGCTTAGGTACACTTCACTACATTTGTATTTTATATGAAGTTTGTATGAATATTATTATCAGGAGGCAATAATTGTGTTGTTTCTTTAATAAAATTCTTATTGATTCCTTAACGAGAAAGTCAACTACGGGAAATTATTCTTCATTTCGAGGGGGTTTATTTATTTTATCATCTAATTTGATCACCTATTTTATCACCTTTTCACAGAATAACTTTAATCTAAGGGCTCCTTTAGATGTCACTGATCATCAGTCCAATCATGCACAGACGGACCGCGCGTCTCTCGAACTCTAGTGTGACAGAATAATAAAAATATATGCAAGCTGTTGTGCTCAGGTCGGGAGACACATGTCCAGTCCATGCATTGCAATTTGAGATTCATCCAATGATCATGGACTTCTAAAAGAGCCCTAAAGCGGGCTTTACACGCTACGATATATCTAACAATATGTCGTCGGGTTCACGTCGTAAGTGACGCACATCCGGCATCGTTTGATATATCGTAGCATGTGACAGCTACGTGCGACGGTGAACGAGCAAAAATACTCACGTTATCGTTGCTCGTTGACACGTCGCTCATTTTCTAAAAATCGAACGTCCAGTTGTTCATTGTTCCTGAGGCAGCACACATCGTTCCGTGTGACACCCCAAGAACAATGAACACAGCTTACCTGCATCCCACTGGCAATGCGGAAGGAAGGAGGCGGGCGGGATGTTACGTCCCGCTCATCTCCGCCCCTCCGCTTCGATTGGCCGGCCGCTGTGTGACATCGCGGTGACACCGAACGTCTCTCACCCTTCAGGAAGAGGATGTTCGCTGCCCACAGCGAGGTCGTTTGGAAGGTAAGTACCTGTGACGGGGGTTACAACATTGTGCGACACGGGCATCAAATTGCCCGTGCCGCACAAACGATGGGGGCGGGTGCTATAGCACATGCGATCGCTCATGAAATCGACGCGTGTAAAGCAGCCTTAAGAAGAGTTTGTCCAGATCCACACTTGAGCAAGTTGATCATCCTGTAGAGTAAAAGTAAACTATGATGTTCCCAAATACTTTTAACCTGCTAATATAGGGTTAATCCGCAGATAAATAGCGGTACAATGATGTCCAGCTGCCTTACTGAAAGTGCAACTACTTGGAGATAGTTAACTTTATTCCTCCCTGCAGCCTCCGGCTTTCAGTTATAGAAGTCTCACTGACTTTATTCCTCCTAGAAGCCTCCAGCTTTCAGTTATAGTGGTGCAGACAACTTTATTCCTCCCAATAGCCTCCAGCTTTCAATCATAGAGGCCTGGCTAACTTTATTCCTTCTAGGAGCCTCTAGCTTTCAGTTATAGAAGCATGGCTGACTTGAGGTATGGCCAACTTTATTCAAACCAGCAGCCTCCAGTTTCAATTATAGAGGTGCGGCTAACTTTATTCCTCCCAGCAGCATCTGGCTTTCAGTTATAGAGGTGCAGCTGACTTTATTCCTCTCAGCAGCCTCCAACTTTCAGTTATAGAGGCACGGCCGACTTGAGGTATGGCCAACTTTATTCCAAACAGCAGCCTCAGGCTTCAATTATAGAGATGCGGCTGATTTTATTCCTCTCAGTAGCCTCTGACTTTCAGTTATAGTGGTTCATTATTCCCCCCAGCAGTGGCTGGCTTTCAGTTAGAGAGGGGCAGCCAACTTGAGGTGTGGCTGGCTTTATTCCTCCCAGCAGCCTCTGGATTTCAGTTATGGAGGTGCAGCTTACTTTATTCCTCCCAGCAGCCTCTGGCTTTCAGTTATGGAGGTGCAGCTGACTTTATTCCATCTTGCTGCCTCCGTTTTTCAGTCAGAGGAGCGACCAGAGTGGCTACAGTCATTACTCATTACACAACATCGGTGGTTGCAATTGCACCTCTATAATCTGATTGACAGCTCAAGGTGCAGCACTTCTGGTCAGAGTTGGCTGTCAATCAAAGTGGTGAGGCATGCTTACAGACACTACTCACAAATCTGTAAGCAATGACTGTAGCCGGTTTGTGCACAGTTTGACTGACAGCATTTGTAAAGCTAATAACCTGCAGATTGACCCTATATCTACAGGTTAATAGACATGACAGGTTCACTTTAAAGGTGCTCAAACTCAATATATGAATTTGGGATAAAAACAAAAAACAACAATCTTGAGGGGTCACAGATATCTAAGCTGCCTTGGGATGTCCAAAGCTTTCCAACATCAGATGGTGGGGGGGAAGAAGGGTTGGACATGCTGGGTTTTAACATTCCCAATCCTTTATTTTTACAGGTGTTTCTAATAGCTGCTTACTTCACTCTCCCCATTAAGAACACCTGTCTACTTGAATAAGCAATGATAAAACTAGAAAACAGGAGCGCTGATAGGGTCTTACCAGATAAACAAAAGGGCGATACACTCACCTAATGTGGTTGTGAGGGTCCCAACCACCACAGATAGCATACAGATAATATTTAGTTGTATATTGCACTTTGTTCACACCATGGTGTTCCAGACGTATATTCTTTAATTAGTATGCATTTTCTGTCTGAGAACCCTGCCCCACCCATAGCCATGTGTCTTATTTCATATACATAGCTTGGTCCTTTGCTTCCCATACAGAGCAAGCTTTTTAACTGCAGGTGAGGTTACACATAGGTTAGGGACCCCAAAATTAGAGATTACCTTGGCGTTTGGTTTTGGGGCTCTTTTGCATTGATCAATACAATGGCTAAACATCTCTCATTCCTATTATTCATAGCAGTTATGCATATACCATTTTCATGTTTTTCCCTTTTTTCAGATAGTTCATTGTATTTTTCAGTCTAGTATTCCCATAGCAATTTTGCTTTTCATTATTCCCCTATACATTGTGACTGGTGTGCAACTCTTTATCCTATTGTTTAGTTGTATATTTTTGAGTCTTGCACCTTGTTCACACCATTGGTGTTCCAGACATACATTATTTAATTAGCATACAGATAATGGTGGCTGCTGCAGCCCCAAATGGATAAGTCTTCAAAGCAGGAGAGGAGAAGGGGTCAACGCCACGCATTCGCCAGAAAAGATGTAAAATTGTTGATTAATAAATAATTCTTTTATTCCATAGGTCAACGCGTTTCGAGGTATGGAACCTCTTCCTCAGGACCAAAATATCAACAATATAACTTTACTGTTGATA
This sequence comes from Anomaloglossus baeobatrachus, assembly GCF_048569485.1. Taxonomy (NCBI): domain Eukaryota; kingdom Metazoa; phylum Chordata; class Amphibia; order Anura; family Aromobatidae; genus Anomaloglossus; species Anomaloglossus baeobatrachus. The sequence goes on along the minus strand of NC_134359.1, from coordinate 255,433,349 downwards.
TTTTGGTCCTGAGGAAGAGGTTCCATACCTCGAAACGCGTAGACCTATGGAATAAAAGAATTATTTATTAATCAACAATTATACATTTTTTCTAGTGAATGCGCGGCGTTAACCCCTTCTACTCTCCTACTTGAATAAGCAGGTATACATATGGGATGGTCGGGCGGAATAGCTGTCAAACAAATGAGCACTTGACAAACAGATATCTACTGTAAGCTGTCTGCAGATCTTAATACCCACTTGATAGCTTATCCTTTGGTTTAAATGGTTCGCAATATCCTCTAGCAAACAAGTAAATCCACTCTAGATTTATCTGAGAACAATAAAATGATATAACTGCAAAGCTTTAAAAAGTTACGTAAGATAAAGTTCTCCCGTCTGAAGGATTTCTACATCTTTTCATGTTTAAGTTTTCATTAAATTTTTAATATCAGCAAGTTCTTTACTTCTTGATTGTAACATTTCTCCAATTCATCTTGTTTGCTGAAATAAAAATATTTCACTCAAGGAACAAAGAATTTCTATTTCAAAGCAACTAAACATAGTTCATTTTATTACTTTTTTTTTCTTTACCGTAGCTGCGGACGTGAGAACACAAAGATTTCTTACTATTATACCGCCAAAAATGATTCCAGAAAATGAAAATGATATCCCAAGGGGACAAAACTGCTAAAAACACAAGTTCATAGTTTGCCACATGCTTATAAACAAAAGGAGACGACAGTACGTAGAAAGATGATAGATTAAACGTATCTTGTCCTTTTATTTTTGTTGAAAGGATTCCAGAATTTTAATAACTTTCAAGTCTTCTTCGGGGAATCCAAGTTATTCAAAGCATTTTCTTTCTTATGTATCAGTAAGAGATAAATCTAAAATTCTTAAGGATTTTCAATGTCAGTGCAAAGGAAGAAACAAAAAGTATGTTCTAGAGGAAAATTAATAGTCTTAAAGTTAATGGTAATGAGAACAATATTTATTAAGTATTAAAATGATATATAATACTACTGCGTATACATTTTAGATGGCGAAACATAATATATAGTTTTAAATGAGGTTTACTAATTATATTTTTTGGGCCTTTGTTGTATTGTACATATAATAATGAGCGTGTCTTATCTTTTTTTTTACTTTTAGATTCATTGCTTAGATGTTAGTTTGTAGAATAAATACAATTACTATTCACTATTTTAAAATGTTTTTAAAGGGAGCCTGTCACCAGATTTGGGGCCTATAAGCTGCGGCCACCACCAGTGGGCTCTTATATACAGTTACAATAAGCTTTTGGTAGAGGGCACCACAGATATCAACTGGGATCAGACCAATAACACACCAAATTACATGGACCAAGAATATAGCAAAAGAGAAAGCAAAACAATTAGGATCACCAAAAGATCATATATAGATACTTTATTCACAAAATACAAAAAAGTACAGAATAGGATGCGCTTAGTATTGTCACTCTCTGCGCGTACGCCAGTAATCTGCTCAGGTACGCAGACACAGAATTATTTACCTTTATCATGCTTTCTGCGCATGTGTTTAGTATCGTTATTTTCTGCGCATGCAATTAGTATCGTTATTTTCTGCGCATGTGTCGCGGGCGGAGGAGGGGACGCTGCGCTCTCCCACTGCTCGGGACCGGCTGCCGCTGCTGCTGCGGCCTGCTGCTGCTCGGTGGCTCGAGCGATGGGCCGGATCCCGGGGACTCGAGCGGCGCTCCTCGCCCGTGAGTGAAAGGGGATTGGATTTTGGGATTGTTTATTGTCCGTGACGCCACCCACGGTTGTGGTGATTGTATGGACACCACCGCTGCTCTGTATGGGGATCCCGGGAGCGGTGACAGGGAGCAGCAAAGTTGTTGGTTCTCCCCTCCATGGGTAGGGGGTGGTCGTCCCGGGGCCCAGTGATGAGTTGGGGGATGAGGGATGGCGGGGCCGGTGCAGGGCTTGGTGGGTGCAGGGACCCGGGGGCAGCGCTGTGCCTCACGGCACTGTGGTACTCACTCAGCCTGAGACGGGGACACAGTTCTCGGTAAAACACACGGCTGGAAAGACGGTTCCCACGGACGGCTGCTGTTGCTTTTCCCCAGTAGTTGACGGTGACGGTCCCTTTTCCTGCACCTAAGTCTATGTTGGTAGCGATGGGTTCCCACCGGTAACCCGCTCCCCGGCTTGGATATGTGACGGAGGAGCCCCTCTTTGCCCGCAGGCGCTGGCCCTGAGAAACTGGTGCCTTGGCGGTGGCGGTGTCTCTCTCTAACGGTTGGACTGTTGCCTTCAATCGGGACTTGGTTGCTGGGAGACCCAGAGGTCCCCTTCACTGACGGATTTGGCAAATTCACGGCGACTCCTAGCCTTGCCGGGATCCGAAAGGCCCCTGCCAATGGTGCTGGCTTCTCTTCGTATACCGCTCCGGTACCGCCGGGCCACCACCAGTCCACGGTCCTTTCGGCAACCTCCAAGCAGCCTCTCCTGCAGACGGTCACCGCCGTCTGCCGACCTTGCTGTCTCAGTCCGGGGCACACACCCGGACCAACTTCAGGCCTCCTCAACTGTCACTTTCTCTTCCACCTTTACTCCTCTCTCTTGCTCCTCTACCACTTCATTCTTAACTCTCCCTCTCCCTAAACTGATCTGCCTGGTTTTCCCGCCTCCAGGGCTGTGAACTCCTCGGTGGGCGGAGCCAACCACCTGGCCCACCCCCTGGTGTGGACATCAGCCCCTGGAGGAAGGCAACAAGGATTTTTGTGTAGCTTTGGTGTACCTATCCGGGGTGTAGGGTGTGGTGGTGTCATGACCTGTGACCCCTGGCTTGCCCAGGGCGTCACACATGTGTTTAGTATCGTTATTTTCTGCGCATGCGTTTAGTATCGTTATTTTCTGCGCATGCGTTTAGTATCGTTATTTTCTGAGCATGCGTTTAGTATCGTTAATTTCTGTGCATGCGTCGCGGGCGGAGGAGGGGACGCCGCGCTCTCCCACTGCTCGGGTCCGGCTGGCACTACGGCTGCTGCGGCCTGCCGCTGCTTGGTGGCTTGAGCGATGGGCCGGATCCCGGGGACTCGAGCAGCGCTCCTCGCCCGTGAGTGAAAGGGGGTTTTTGGGTGTGGGGATTGTTTATTGTCCGTGACGCCACCCACGGTTGTGGTGATTTGTTGACACCACCGCTGCTCTGTATGGGAATCCCGGGAAAGATGGTATGGAGCAGCCAGTTGTTGTATTGCCCCTCCGTGGGTAGGGGTTGGTGATCCCGGGGCCCAGTGATGAGGTGGGTGATGCAGGGCTTGGTGGGTGCAGGGACGCGGGGGCAGCGCTGTGCCTTGCGGCACTGTGGTACTCACTCAGCCTGAGACGATGACACAGTTCTCGGTAAAACACACGGCTGGAAAGACGGTTCCCACGGACGGCTGCACTTGCTTTCCCCAGTAGGTGACGGTGACGGTCCCTCTGTCCTGCACCTATGATGATAATGGTTGCGATGGGTTCCCACCGGTAACCCGCTCCCCGGCTTGGATATGGGCCGGAGGAGCCCTACTTTGCCCGCAGGCGCTGGCCCTGGGAAACTGGTGCCCTGGCGGTGGCGGTGTCTCCCCTTCACGGTCGGACTATTGCCTTCAATCGGGACTTGGTTGTTAGGAGACAGACGTCCCCTTCACTGACGGATTTGGCAAATTATGGCGACTCCTAGCCTTGCCGGGATCCGAAAGGCCCCTGCCCTGGTGCTGACTGTTCTTCGTATACTGCTCCAGACCGCCGGGTCACTACCCATCCGCGGTCCTTCCAGCAACCTCCGAGCAGTCCCCCCTGCAGACTATCACCGCCGTCTGCTGACCTTGCTGTCACTGTCCGGGGCACACACCCGGACCAACTTCAGGCTTGCTTAACTGTTTCTTTTCACTTCTTTACTCCTCTCACAAGCTCCTCTCCTTTGCTCCACTACCACTTCACTTCCTTCTACTTTCCTCCCCTGGCTTGCACTGCATGGTCCTCCCGCCTCCAGGGCTGTGCACTCCTTGGTGGGTGGAGCCAACCGCCTGGCCCACCCCCTGGTCTGAACATCAGCCCCTGGAGGAAGGCAACAAGGATTTTGGGTTAGCTTAGATGTTCCTAACTGGGGTGTAGGGTGTGGTGGTGGTGTGACCTGTGACCCCTGGCTTGCCCAGGGCGTCACATTCCCCCTTAGAAAAATGCAGACCGTCCGAAAAATATATGAAAAGGTAAAACGGTAAACATTACAACTTATTACATCATCCCACATCGGGAGGTTCAGTTCTTAAACGTTGCAAACGGTTTACGGTGATGGTCTCCGCTCTCTCCCACCCAAGCAACCTGGCCCTGATGCTGCCCCTAAAACCCAGGCAGCACCCCTTGACCCAAGTCCTGCACCAAGTCACCCGAGCGGGATCTGTCCTTCCCCTCCAGAGGGTAGCCACCGGTTCCTGTGGTGGCTGGGCCCCAGCCTGCTCTGCTGAGGGCCCTCCCTCCAACCTGCCTCTCCGGAGGCGGTAGCTGCGGAAACGGTAACGGTAAACAACTTATTTACATGCCACTAACGTTTGTGGTTGCCCTGCAAGTTCACGGGCTTGTCTATGGAAAGTTCTCCATGCAACTTTTTAAACGGTCCCCACGGGGACAACGGTGGCGGCTACGGCCGGTTTCCAATTCACGGTGAATCAGGTGACTCCATCAGTTGATCACTTTCATTGCAAACTTTTTCAAACAAAACTTTTAAACAAACACTCACAGACTTCCTGATCCCCTCTTTAAAGGACGGTCTCCCTGTACCTAAGTGGGGGTCTAACTAGGTTGGGACGGGTGGACCTCCGGGGTCCGGTGTCAGTGGGACTGGGCAGTGGGGTAGAGGGAACAACCGGTTCCTCCTCCCTGTTATTGTGTATGGTAGGCGGAGGCATAAGGGAGCTGGGCGCAGGTTCATCCCTGGGCACTGGCGCTGGTTTTGGCTCACGGTTGACCGCTTCCACCACTTCTTCATCCACAGGTTGTGGGAACAGTATCACTGGAAGAATCACCGCGCCGTTCTGTGTAGGCCAGTCTGCTGGGAAGTCACCCATCACAGTGTGGATCACCTCTTCTGCCTTCCCTGCTGGTGGAGGGACTGGTACTTCGGCCATCGCCCTTAATGCTGGTGGGCACCTTTTCAGATGGTCCCGGGAAACTGTGGCCAAAGTGCCTCCCTGGTCACGACTGATTTGGTAGGCCTTCCCATCTTCCCATCCCGTGGGCTGTATGACGTACGGGTTCTGTTCCCATTGGTCATCCAGCTTGTGGGTTCTCCTTTTCCGCTTCAGTACGACATCTCCGGGCTGAAAAGGGCCAGCAGACGCCTTTTGATTAAAGCGCTGCTCCTGCAGTTCCCGACTCCGACTTAAGTTCTTCTCGACATATTCTTGAATCTGCCGGTATTGTGCCCTCCGCCGAGTTTCCCATTCAGCTGTCGAAGGGAGTGCTTCTGGGGCCTCCAACCCCATTTCCAGGTCCACCGGCAGGTGGCCGGGGCGAGCCCTCATCAGATATGCTGGGGTGCACTTTGTGGAGCTGGACGGGATATGGTTGTACATATCGACCAAGTCGGGTAGCTTTTCCGGCCACAGGTTCCGCTCTTCCAGCGGTAACGTCTTGAGGAGTCCCAGGACCAAGTGGTTCATCTTCTCACACATGCCGTTGGTCTGGGCATGGTAAGGGGTGGTCCGGATCTTCTTGCAGCCGTACAACTGGCAGAACTCGTGGAACACCTCCGCTTCAAAAGCCGGGCCTTGGTCCGTAAGCACCTTTTCTGGATATCCATGTGGTCGGCAGAAATAAGCCTGGAACGCTCGAGCGGCAGTTCGACCAGTTAGGTCCTTGACGGGGACAACCACCATGAATCTTGAATAGTGGTCTACGATGGTCAACGCGTAGGCGTACCCACTTCGGCTGGGGGTGAGCTTGAAATGGTCTAGGGCGACCAGTTCCAGCGGCTGATGTGTGATGATCGGGTGTAGGGGCGCCCTCTGGCTAGCCTCGTCCTTCCTCCTCAGCGTACAAGGACCACACTCTCGGCACCAGGCTTCTACCGACTCCCGCATCCCACTCCAGTAGAACCGCTCCCTCAACAGCATCTCCAGCTTCTTCCACCCAAAGTGTCCGGCACCCTCATGGTATGCCCGCAAGACAGTAGCCACTTCGGCTTGGGGAATAACCAACTGGCAGATTTTCTCATGAGTTTTCGGGTTGATCAGCTCACGGTACAGCTTCCCTTGATGTAGATACAGCCGTTTCCGTTCCTTCCACAAGCGCTGGGCTTCAGCCGGGGCGGCAGGGTCCATCCCAACAGCACCTTGTTCCACCAGGGTCTTGACGAGGCGGACAGCCGGTGCCTGGTTTTGAGCTTCCTGCCACTCTTGACTGGGCCGGGGGTCCAGGTCCACCCGTTGTTGATGTACCTGTACCTTCTCAGTTGATGGCTGGTGAAATGCAGGCAACTCGATCTCCTCGAGGTCGTCATCCTCGCACCCTTCTTCTGACAAATGGGGCATTCGGGAGAGTGCATCAGCATTAATGTTGACACGACCAGCTCGGTACTTGATGGTGAAGTCATAGTTGGCTAGCCGGGCCACCCACCGCTGCTCTAACGCACCCAACTTGGCCGTGTCCAGGTGAGTCAACGGATTGTTGTCCGTGAAAGCGGTGAATTTTGCGGCAGCCAAGTAGTGGCGGAACCGCTCTGTGATAGCCCATACCAATGCCAGGAGCTCGAGCTTGAAGGAGCTGTAGTTCTCAGGGTTCCTTTCAGTTGGCCGAAACTTCCGGCTAGCATAAGCAATCACTTTCTCCTTCCCATCCTGGACCTGGGACAGGACTGGTCCTAATCCCACATTGCTGGCGTCCGTGTAGAGGATGAACGGGCAGCCATAGTCAGGATACGCTAGGACCTCTTCTCCGGTCAAAAGCCGCTTTCAGCTGGCAGAAGGATTCCTCATGCTTTTCTTCCCACACCAGTGGGGCTCCGATGGGTCTACCACCTTTAGTCTGTCCCACGAGGAGATCTTGCATGGGGGCAGCCATCTTCGTGTACCCTTTGATAAAGCGCCGGTAGTACCCCACCAGACCCAAAAACTGCCTTACTTCCCTCACTGTGGTTGGTCTCGGCCAGCTCTGGATGGCAGTGATCTTCTCAGGGTCGGGGGCGACACCTTCTGCACTTACCACGTGCCCCAGGTACTGCACTCTGGGTTTCAGCAGGTGACACTTAGAGGGCTTCAATTTCATCCCGTATTTGGCAAGGGACGCGAACACCTCAGCCAGGTGCTCCAGATGGGCTTCATACGTCTGGGAGTACACAATCACATCATCCAAGTACAATAGGACGGTCTCGAAGTTTAGGTGTCCCAGACAGCACTCCATCAGCCGTTGGAAGGTTCCTGGGGCATTGCACAGCCCGAACGGCATACTATTGAATTCACAGAGCCCCATCGGGGTGGTGAAGGCAGTTTTCTCCCGGTCCTCCGGGGCCACAGCCACTTGCCAGTACCCACTGGTGAGATCAAGGGTAGAGAAGTAATTTGCAGTTCTCAGGGCGGCCAAAGACTCTTCAATACGGGGCAGTGGATAAGCATCTTTATGGGTTATCTGATTAATCTTCCGGTAGTCCACGCACATCCGCATGGTACCATCCTTCTTCTTGACCAGCACCAACGGAGCGGCCCAGGGACTACAGCTGTCCCGAATAACCCCTGCCTCCTTCATATTCCTCAACATATCTTTGGCACACTGGTAATGCGCAGGGGAAATAGGCCGGTACCTCTCTTTGATAGGGGGGTGTTCCCCGGTGGGGATATGGTGTTGGACCCCCTTGATCTGCCCAAAGTCTAGTGGATGTTTGCTGAAAACCTGTTCATACTCCCATACCACCCTGTACACCCCTGCTTTGTGATGTGTAGGGGTATCATCAGTGCCCACGTGTAGCTGTTGGTGCCACTCATTTACCTCCTCTTGAGGCGGGGAAGTGCTGGTAGTAGGTGGGGAGACTGAGGGACTGGCTTCGTGAATGGTGTGGGGATCCAGGGTGAGTAGCTTGGCAATGGTGGCATACCGGGGAAGCCTGACTTCTTCCTCCCCACAGTTCAGCACCCTCACGGGCACTCTCCCCTTCTTCACATCTACCACCCCTCGGGCGGCCATTACAGTGGGCCAGTGCTCGGAGGGTATGGGCTCCATCATGGCAGGGTAGTCACGCCCCTGAGGCCCTACTGCTGCCCTACACCAAATCATCATCTCACTCCTAGGGGGCACAAGCAACGGAGCAACATCCATCACTCTGACTCCACCAATCTCTCCTCCTGTTGAGTTTACATGCTGGCGGTACATCAAGGCTCGGATCTCACGCTGCACAGCTCTCTGTCGGCTCCCCGCCGCCATGGCGGCCAGCTGCTGCAGTAGGGCCAACACATCACCCATACAGTGCTCCATCACATTGGTTCCTAGCACTATCTTCGGGTTATGATCACTGGGTTCATTCATGATCACAATCATACCCTGGTGTTGCAGTTCAGCTTGCCCTACTGTCATAGCCACCTGTTTATACCCCACTTGGGTCAATGGGAGTCCATTGGCAGCGATTAGCGTTATACTAGTGTCTGAGGGTGCCAGCTCGTCTATCCCCCAATACCGCTGGTACAATGTGTATGGTATGGTGGTTACCTGTGATCCAGTGTCCAAGAGAGCCATCACCGGTATGCCGTCCACAGCCACGGGAATGATGGGTCGGGCCCCGATATACCGGTCCCGCCAGTCTGGGGGGCCACGGGGTTCTACTCCTGAGGATTGGCCCGGGGCACCAGGGGTTGCTCGTTTAACGGGCACTGTCGGAAGTAATGCCCAGGCTTACGGCACTTGTAGCAGGTTGGAGGTCTGCTCCGCGGGTTGCTAGCACTTCTCCGCTGCATCCAGGGGACATCCTCAGGGCTGTCGGCAAGCTGTATCTGTGCTGAAGGCTGGGATCTGGTCAAAGGTTGGAGGGCAGCAAGAATCTTGGCGAGGTCTCCGTCCATGCGACGGACCTGTGCTGCCAGTTCCTCCATCGTGCTGCATGGGGCTGCAGGGGTTGAAGAGGTTGGTAAGGTAGGAGCCACCACAATGGGGGCCGTCTCGATGGGCCACGGGGCTGGCTCCAGGACTTCCGAAGCTGGGGGCTGTAGTGCTTTAATGGCCCGTTCCTTTAATACAGCAAAGTCCACATCAGGGTGTTCTAGGGCCCACAGCCGGAGCTGTTTGCGATCCTCAGGGGATCTCATCCCCTGCACAAATTGCTCTACTAACATCCTGTTGCTGTCCACCTCATTGATAGGATTCACTCGCTTTAGTGTGCGGAGGGCGGTTTGCAGACGTAAAGCATAGTCCCGAATGCTATCCACAGTCCGTTGCCGGCACTGGTAAAACTGCATCCTCAGCTCAGCTTCCGTCCGGGTCTCAAAGGCAGTCTGTAGCTTCTCAAAGATGGTGGCTACAGAGAGCCGGTCCCCCTCGGCCCAGGTCTCCGCCTCCTGCTCAGCCGCACCGGTTAACTGGCCCAGCACTACCGCCGCACGTTGCTTATCGGTCAGGGGGTACAGTTCTAGCAACGGGTTAAGCTTTTTCCGGAAGACCTGTAAGGCATCAGGTTTCCCGTCATACTGCGGTAGCCAGGTAGCTCCGGGCGCATAGGGCAAGGAGAACGGCATCACCTGAGCGAGCGCGGGGGCCGCGGCACCTCCCGCTAGTGCGCCCGGGACTTGGGCAGGCCCATTCCCATCCGCGGGTGCCACTGCGGCTGCGACCACCGCTCCCCCAGCGGCTCCGTCGGGCGCAGACATCTTGTTTCCATCCCCTTTAGCTTCTTTCCGGCCACTCCTCTATTGGGGCGGGGTTTTGGCCTTCGCGCCTCTGCTACTCGAGAAGACGCTCGAGCGGGAACTTTTCGCGCCAAAGATGGCGACTTCTGAAATTTTTCAGCCGGATACCTCCGGCGGTCACAAGGCGCACCTCTACCCAACGGCAGAGCGGTAAGATCCTGTTCGTGACGCCAAGTTGTCGCGGGCAGAGGAGGGGACGCCGCGCTCTCCCACTGCTCGGGTCTGGCTGGCACTGCGGCTGCTGCGGCCTGCCGCTGCTCGGTGGCTCGAGCGATGGGCCGGATCCCGGGGACTCGAGCGGCGCTCCTCGCCCGTGAGTGAAAAGGGGTTTTTGGGTGTGGGGATTGTTTATTGTCCATGACGCCACCCACGGTTGTGGTGATTTGTTGACACCACCGCTGCTCTGTATGGGAATCCCGGGAAAGATGGTATGGAGCAGCCAGTTGTTGTATTGCCCCTCCGTGGGTAGGGGTTGGTGATCCCGGGGCCCAGTGATGAGGTGGGTGATGCAGGGCTTGGTGGGTGCAGGGACGCGGGGGCAGCGCTGTGCCTTGCGGCACTGTGGTACTCACTCAGCCTGAGACGATGACACAGTTCTCAGTAAAACACACAGCTGGAAAGACGGTTCCCACGGACGGCTGCACTTGCTTTCCCCAGTAGGTGACGGTGACGGTCCCTCTGTCCTGCACCTATGATGATAATGGTTGCGATGGGTTCCCACCGGTAACCCGCTCCCCGGCTTGGATATGGGCCGGAGGAGCCCTACTTTGCCCGCAGGCGCTGGCCCTGGGAAACTGGTGCCCTGGCGGTGGCGGTGTCTCCCCTTCACGGTCGGACTGTTGCCTTCAATCGGGACTTGGTTGTTAGGAGACAGACGTCCCCTTCACTGACGGATTTGGCAAATTATGGCGACTCCTAGTCTTGCCGGGATCCGAAAGGCCCCTGCCCTGGTGCTGACTGTTCTTCGTATACTGCTCCAGACCGCTGGGTCACTACCCGTCCGTGGTCCTTCCAGCAACCTCCGAGCAGTCCCCCCTGCAGACTATCACCGCCGTCTGCTGACCTTGCTGTCACTGTCCGGGGCACACACCCGGACCAACTTCAGGCTTGCTTAACTGTTTCTTTTCACTTCTTTACTCCTCTCACAAGCTCCTCTCCTTTGCTCCACTACCACTTCACTTCCTTCTACTTTCCTCCCCTGGCTTGAACTGCCTGGTCCTCCCGCCTCCAGGGCTGTGCACTCCTCGGTGGGCGGAGCCAACCGCCTGGCCCACCCCCTGGTGTGAACATCAGCCCCTGGAGGAAGGCAACAAGGATTTTGGGTTAGCTTAGATGTTCCTAACTGGGGTGTAGGGTGTGGTGGTGGTGTGACCTGTGACCCCTGGCTTGCCCAGGGCGTCACACATGCGTTTAGTATCATTATTTTCTGCGCATGCGTTTAGTATCATTATTTTCTGCGCATGCGTTTAGTATCGTTATTTTCTGCGCATGCGTTTGCTGTCCTGGCCTCACATCACAACCCCATTGATTGTATTACCACGCATGCAGGTTATATACTTTCGGACACCATTACTTCTCAGCGTGTCTGCCTTCTTCAGAATGGTAATTAGATCATTTTTTTTTATTACAATGTATGTATTTAAGAACCTCTAGCATTGACTGTTTTTACTCTTACCCCTGAGGACGCCACAGGCGTGTGGCGATACGCGTGGGGTTTTCCCACATCCCCCTAATCTTAGTTTCCTATTATAGGTGTTGTAGCAGGAGGCTATAGTTGTTTTCTATTTAGGCTAATCATCTGCCAGCGCTTTTGCTTTATCTAAGCTATTGTATGATACTGTGGACCAGTTTATTTTGCAATACCATGTTATAACCTGGTGTGTAGTGGGCATTTTCTACATCGTTTGAGTCCTCATCCTGTTGGTTATTGTAGGTAAATACTTTTTATTGTTTTTCTGGTCCTTGATGTCCTGCTACGTGTATTTCTTGTATCTGCATGTTCACGTATTTTTGTATCGTTATTGGGGGATGGTATGTCTTTTAGGGACACACATTACATCTATACCCATTTTGGGGGGTTTTAAATGTTTTTAAGTGTGTTATTCTGTTCTTTTTTTGTATTTTGTGAATAAAGTATCTATATACAGTGGAACCTCGCTTAACGAGTAACCCAGTTAGCGAGTATTTTGCCTAACGAGCAAAGCTTGCTGTAACTTTGTAACTCGGTTTATGAGAAACCTTTGCTGTACGAGCAAATACTCACCGCACACACTTCCTGTTCCGTACTTCCACCGCGCTCTAACCCGCACTTGCAGTCCACACAAACACACACAAGTACGCACAAAACACACACAAACAAACACGCACACACACACATACAGTATTATGCTCACCTTACCTTCCGTTCCATCGCCGGCCTCATGGTACTTGTAGTTCGCCGGTACGGTGAACTACAAGAACCATGAGGCCGGTGATGGAATGGAAGGTAAGGTGAGCATAATATGTGTACCTTCCGTTCAATTGCCGGCCTCCTGGGTCTTGTAGTTCGCCGGTATAGGATGTGTATCGGCATTCAGCAAGCATCGCGACGAGGCAGGAACTTCCCCTGTCAGCCGCTACTCAAAGGCAGTGCGTTGGCCAATCAGAGGCAAGTGGCTCCTGCCTTTGACGTCAGCGCTCTGGCAGCGGAACTTCTTCCTTCGTCGTGATGGTTACCCCATACACATCCTGTACCAGCGAACAGCAAGTCCTAGGAGGCCGGCGATAGAACGGAAGGTAAGGTGAGCATAATATGTGTGTGTGCGTGTGTATGTGTTTGTGTGTTTTGTGTATGTTTGTGCGTGTTTGTGCGTGTTTGTATGTTTTTAGAATGGTACAATAGGGGACCAGGATGGGACATTTAACAAGTTGTGGAACGAATTGTCTGCATTGCAATGATTTCCTATGGGAAATCTTGCTTTGCTGAACGAGTAACTTGGTTTACAAGCCACTCCCAGAACGGACTGTTCTCTTTCACCAAGGTTCCACTGTATTTATTTCATGATCTTTTGATGATCCCAATTTTTTTTCACACCGCTTTCTCTTTTGCTATATTCTTGCTCTTATATACAGCATTCTAACACTGTGTATAAGAGCCCGGGCCGCTGTGTAGAATGTAAAAATCACTTTATAATTCTCACCTAAATGGTCGGTGCGGCACAGACTGGTCAGATGGGTGTCTCCGTTCTCCGGGTGCGATGCCTCCTCTTTCAGCCTTCTTTGTCCCCCTTTTTCTGAAGCCGGGGTGCATGACGTGTCCTATGTCATGTACACAGGCCGGCATTGAGGTCCTATGCAGGTGCACTTTGATCCGCCATGAGCAGGGCAGATCAAAGTATTGTAGTGCTCATGAGCAGGACCTCAATGCCGACGCGTGTTGATGACGTAGGATGCGTCATGCACCCCGGCTTCAGAAGAAGTAGGACAAAGATGGCCGAAAAAGTAGGCACCGGTAGCTGAGAATGGAGTCACCCATTTTATCATTCTGCACCAAACTGACCATTTAGTTAAGTACTATAACGTCATTTTTATGTTCTACACAGTGGCCTGGGCTCTTATATACAGCATGGTAGAATGCTGTATATAAGAGCCCGGTGGTGGTGGCCGCAGCTTATAGTCACCAAATCTGGTGACAGGTTCCCTTTAATAGTCTGCCTTATCTAGTCCTCCAACAGTTCCATGGTGTTCCATGTAATTAATTCACCTATTCTCGAATAATAATGATATGACTCTGTACATTCCGTCTCAGTCAGTACAGTAAAGCTGAAAAGTGAGCTACAAAAAATACCATGAAATGTCAGCCTACTGGTCTGTTTTAGGTGACAGTTATAAAGCTGGAATATTTCTAGAATTTATTTTACATGGATAGTCACAGTCAAAAATATCTTTATATGATTAAATAATATTTTTTGGATAATATAATCATTTTGGCAATTGTTTAAACTGCAAAGAAAAACATTGAATATAATTTCTTTTAACTGAATACACATAAATACCTCAATAGGACTACATTAGAAAGCATTGGGCATTTCATTTGCCCGTTCTACGTTATATTCATGCAATCCTATGATTTCTGTGTACGCCCTCAGTTTATTGCACAGCTGATGTTAATATGACTTGTGAGTTGGATTGTTTTTTAATAAGTATTTGAGTGTCCCGTCTGTAACCTTTACTCCCTACCAAGCTCAGATTAAGCAGCTTTTTACATTCTTGTAGCAATTTTAACTTTCTTCTTGGCAAAATACATCTCCCAAATTCTCCGTTTATTAGCCTACATAGTGTCATATGAGTCACTGGAATGAAGCTATGGACAAAGGTTTGCATACTTTCCATGAATCTGAGCATAATTCTTGAACAGATGGAGACTTATGCTTTGTCTGTAGTTTGATTGTGATCTCATTTTACATTTTTTTTCTCCCAAAGTCCATCTGTCGAACTATCCAGGGACTGTACTGAATGTCATGTCATTTCTTCTTCTTTCTTTTATAGAAAAGCAGATGTGTTTCATTTTAAAGCAGACTTCTCTATATCATAACGCCTTAAAGGGAATCTGTCAGCAGGTTTTAGCTATGTAAGCTGAAGCCAGCATGTTGCAAGGGTTAAATCATAGAATTCAGGGATGCCTGTCTTGTCACAGTCCGATCTGTTGTTTACTTGCTATGTTTGTTTAGGCAGCAGGACCCTTATCATTGCAAAACTACAACGTCACACGCAATCCCCCATCCTCTGATTGACACCTTACTATCTATGTACAATCTCTGTAGAAACCCTTGTTTGGACAGGACAGCTCTATCAGCTCTGCTACATGACTAAATCTAAAAATTCAGATTGTGTCAACAGCTACAGCCAGTGATCTATGTGATACATCCTTGGAGTCAGGATCTCTTTGCCTACATTATTCTGCTCCCAGATGAGGTAGCAAAAACCTGCTGTCAGATTCCTTTTAAAGGGGTTCTCCAGCAGAAATTGAAATGAAAACTCCAAATCCACAATCCATTTATTTTACTATTCCAATAGATCAAAGATGAAAAATATAGCAACTTTACAAATATTCTTAAATAAAAATCTTCTACTATTTAGTGTACACAGCTCCTAATTAAAAATGTCTTTCTATAGTAATATTTTACAAAGAAACTGTTACGAATCAGTGCTGCCATAACCGCAAGCAGCCGGCTGCGGTTGCAGTTACGCCTAGGCGCCGGACGCCGTTTTTGCCCATGCCTCGGGTTGTCCATCTGACTGCTTCCTCCTCCACGTCTAAGTGTGGAAAGGAAGCTAGTTTGCATGCGCATGCCGATTTACCCCAGCCAGAGCCTAAAGCGGGCTTTACACGCTGTGACATCCCTAGCTGATGCTAGCGATGCCGAGCGTGATAGCACCCGTCCCTATCGTTATGCCGATATGTGAAGATCGCTGCCATAGCGAACATTATCGCTACAGCAGCGTCACACGTACTTACCTGCTCGGCGACATCCCTGTGACCGGCGAACCGCCTCCTTTCTAAGGGGGCGGTTCGCTCAGCGTCACAGCGACGTCACTAAGTGGCCGCCCAATCAAAGCGGAGGGGAGGAGATGAGCGGGACGAACATCCCGCCCACCTTCTTCCTTCCTCATTGCTGGCGTATGGCAGGTAAGGAGAGGTTCCTCGTTCCTGCGGCGTCACATGTAGCGATGTGTGCTGCCGCAGGGACGAAGATCAACTTCGCCCAAGCGACAGCAGCGATAATTGGAAGAGGACCCCCATGTCAACAAGGAGCGATTTTGGACGTTTTTGCAACGATCCAAAATCGCTCCTACGAGTCACACACAACGAGATCGCTACAGCGGCCGGATGTGCATCACAAAATCCGTGACCCCAACGAGATCACTGTAGTGATCTCATAGCCTGTAAAGCCACCCTTAGTAAAGTGTTTTGACTAGTGAGCATGCTCAGCCTGATTGTGCCATTTCTGAGGCTAAGTCCTCAGTTCAGGCTACTGAGCATGCTCACACACTTGGTGCAAAAAGGCTCTTTGCACAGGTACTTGGACATCGTGCCGTGTCTAAGTCCTGTGTTGTGCCTACTGTGCATGCTCAGGCTGATAGTCTCATTTCTGAGACAGTCTGTGGTTCAGGCTACTGAGCATGCTCAGGCACTTAGTGCATTGGAGGCCAAGTCTGGGAAGGACTTCACTGGGCATGTCTGTGAGGTGGCAGGCCCTAATAGGCCAGAGGGCATCAGGTGTCCTGATGACGTGGCCACTCCGGACTGGCTCATGGAGGCCTGCCCCTATGACCTAGCATCCCACCATTGGTCGTCAGACGATGACTGGTGAAGTGTTTGGGGCGGTGCTGCCATTGTGTCATCAGTGACGTGGTGGTTCCGGATAGGCCGCCGGTCACATCACTAATGATGTGGCACTCCGCAATTAGCCCCTGGGTTGTCCACCCTGGGTTTGGGGCGGACCCTAGGTAATAAAAGGAGCTTGAGACAACATATAGGTGCGCAGTCTTCTTACATGCTCTGTGATAGCACACCTCCATGTGTAGAGCTCTTTGCATCCATAGCCCTAGGTCTGGAAGCGGTAGGCAAGGATAGGTGTCCGGTGCTTGTTACGCCAAGACACCCGTGACTCCGCTTGTTAGGGTCAGGCGCCGGGCTTCTTCCCCCTACCGTCCAGGTCTGCACAAGCAGCTCAGTGGGGTTAACTGGGCTACGGCTGCTGCGCCACCTGACCACTGGTGTGCCCCCTACGCGCACAGACAGCATACCCAGGAACCCTGTGGTGTTAACAGAGTGGTTCCTGGTCTGGGTTTGTGGATCCTGTGGAAGGAGTAAAGATCATGGATCAGGCTCCTATTATTTCTGAGCCACCCAGCACTGTATTCTCTGCCTAACCTTCGGGTTGCCAGCAGCTCCTTTACCATCTGAGAGCACAGTGGACCCCGACTGGCAATTGGGATATACACCACTTTATCCTAATCCGCCAGTCCCCACGTAACAGAAACCCTGTGTTGTCTGATCTTGCAGCTATACTCCATTTTATTAAGGGCTTGCCTGGTGAGCTGGATTTTTTAATCTGTTGATCAGGGTGAACATCATGTGCCCGAGGTGATGATGTGTTGGAGCTGGATATGGTGGACAACACATGGTTCAGTGAGGAACAGTATAGCAATGTATGCAGAATAGGAGGTAGATATCAGGAACTGAAAGCTCGAGATGCAGCTAACCCAGCGGTGTGGACAGTACAGGAATAGCAGAGATGTGTAGGCAAACTGATAACTTGCTTGCAGTAAGATGAAGTTTCACACAGAAATAGCAGAAAAACTGTGGAAAAGAAGCACACATAGGGTCTTATCCGATAATAACGTGGGTGCAGAAAATAAGGCAGGTACTCACCTGTTTTAGTTGTGACAGGCACAACTTCTTATGAGCATGAAGTAAATAAATGTAGAAAGTAGTCAGCCGCAGCCCCGATGATACAGTGTAAATAACAAAGTGGCTTGAGAAGTCGGGTTAAATACTGCGCTAAGAACCACGATTACAAGGGATATGATGAATTATTTTCTTTATTTTCACAGGTCAACGCGTTTCAAAGGCATCTCTGCCTTCTTCATCAGGACAAAAGAACGAAAAGAACAGCATAACATATGCTGCTGGCAGAGGATACATATATACGACTGAACAAGTAGCCACGTTTACAGAGATGACGTCAGCTAACCGGTGACTAAGCGTCCTTATTTTTCCTTTTTTCTACTCCTTCCTGCCTGTTACACGTGACGCTTAGTAACCGGTTAGCTGACGTCATCTCTGTAAATGTGGCTACTTGTTCAGTTGTATATATGTATCCTCTGCCAGCAGCATGTGTTATGCTGTTCTTTTCGTTCTTTTGTCCTGATGAAGAAGGCGGAGATGCCTTTGAAACGCGTTGACCTGTGAAAATAAAAAAAATAATTCATCATATCCCTTGTAATCGTGGTTCTTAGCGCAGCATTTAACCCGACTTCTCAAACCACTTTGTTATTTACACAGAAATAGCAGAAATTCATGGACAAACTAATAATTTGCTTGCAGTGAGATGAGGTTTCACACTGGAATAGCATAAATTGATAGACAAACTGATAACTTGCTTGCAGTGAGAACAGGCTTCACAGAGGAATAGCAGGAATATATAGACAAATTAATAACTTGCAGTGAGATGAGGTTTCACACAGAAAAAGTAGAAATGCATAGACAAACTGACAACTTGCTTGCAGTGAGATGAGGTTTCACACAGGAATAGCAGAAATGCATAGACAAACTGATAAATTGCTTACAGTGAGTTGAGGTTTCACACAGGAATAGCAGAAATGCATAGACAAACTGATAACTTGCTTGCAGTGAGTTGAGGTTTTACACAGGAATAGCAGAAATGCATAGACAAACTGATAACTTGCTTGCAGTGAGTTGAGGTTTCACACAGGAATAGCAGAAATGCATAGACAAACTGATAACTTGCTTGCAGTGAGATGAGGTTTCACACAGGAATACAAAAAATGCAAAGACAAACTGATAACTTGCCTGCAGTAAGATGAGGTTTCACACAGGAATAGCATATATATATATATATATATATACACATATATATATGTATATATATATATATATATATATATATATACTGTATATATATATATATATATATATATATATATATATATATATATAAAAACACTGAAATATTGATGCAGAAATGCAGCTACACACAGGAATAGTGGAGATGTGCGGGATAACTGTTATCTTGCTTACAGAGGTGTGCATACTCACAGAAATAGCAAACAAATGTGGACAGTATTAGCATTGCAGACATGAGCTTGTTAACATAACTTGACATAGGAGAGCTGAGAATGCAACAGCACCAGGAATATCTGGACTAAATTTGTAAGTAGTAGCTGGTTTCTTGATTACAGACAAGTGTAGGGAAAGATAATTAGATTCTTGGCAGAAACAATAGTCAAGAGGAAGATCATGCTAACTCCAGGAAAAGCATGCAGGAGCATCGGGCTAAACCTCCAAATACTCAGGCAATGGGTGATTACCTGACCCAGCCTTAAAAGACCTAAAATGATGAAATCACTGGTGATTGCCAGGATACCATAGTAAAGGACTAGCACAAATAGATCTAGCCATAGGGGAAAGTAGGAGAGGGACATGCAAATGCTAATTTATCAAAAGTATGTTAGAAAGCACAACATAACACAATAAAGTATGACAACATGAACTGTCTGTTAAAAAATGGTTGTAGAAATGTACTTGCCCTTTAAATGGCCAGTGTCTTGTCAACCAACTGCATAAATCAATAGTATCAGTAAATTTAGAAAATACAAAAATATCCTTACTTTTCTATAAATTAACTGCTATTTCTTTTCTTCCCCTCTGCCTTCTGAAGGCAACATTCAGCCAGAAACATAGATAGAAATATATCTTGCTCCATTTTAGCTGGACTGTCTGCCACCTCACTGTGTGATCAGATTATAGCTGCTTATTAAAGTTTATGAAGAGGTGAGATACAGAGAGAGAGGCAGAGAGACACACAGATTGGGCTGCTTCTTTCTAGTACATGTTTTATCTCACCCCAGAGCTAGATTCACAGCTACACTGCTTAGTACTGCTGTATAATGTCCTCCATGCTGGTATTGTTCCTAAACATATGTTAGATTGAGACAGGAGAACAGGAATCCGTCATGTCTATGTCTGCATCTGAACAGCTAGTCTTCACCCACTAACTCAGAGACAACTTAATATGGAGTAAGAGGCTGCAGAGGGGAAAAGAGAGAAACATTGGAAAATACAAGTCAAGCCAGAAATAGTCTTAAACTTCATGTACAAAGACGTCACCTTATTCTAAAATATTACCTGATTTGACAAGTAAGATATATGTTATGCTCGCCAGGCGAGCAAAGATTTTAGCAAACTCATTGGGCCACAGCACACAGAAAACCCTGAGGTGCTTGACTACAAACCTACACCTGGTCTTCTCCAGAGTCCCTAATGGTGAGGGTGTTAGACTGCAGGTGTGAGTTCGGGTGCCACTCCGGAAGACTGGTACTGCGACAGCTGGACCCAGTGGTACGGGAGCGACAGTCACAGGTGGTAGTTGACAGCGGCAGCAGGTGTGGAGGTTCCATTCGGGATGGATGGATGGACAGATGAGGCGGCAGCCGTAGCTGGTGAGGATACTTTGCGGCAGCGGGTGTAGAGGTTCCGTCCGGGATGGATGGATGCGGCAGCAGCAGCTGGTGATGATACTTTGCAGTAGCAGGTGCAGAGATTTCCTCCGGGATGGATGGATGCGGCAGCTGGTGAGGATACTTTGCGGTAGCGGGTGCAGAGATTTCCTCCGGGATGGATGCGGCAGCTGGTGAGGATACTTTGCGGTAGAGGGTGTAGATATTCCGTCCGGGATGGATAGATGGGTGGACGGATGGATGCGGCAGTAGCAGCTGGTGAGGATACTTTGAGGGAGAGGGTATCGTGGCTAATGTGACAGCTTGTATCAGCAGCGGCCGGTATATAATATGGCAGCAGAACACTGGAATACAAATAGAAGTCAGCAGCAGAACTAGCACAGAGTAACAGCAACGCTAGAGACAGCATCACAGTACTAGTGGACCTAACAACTAGCAACATGTAAGACTTGTTGCCCAGGCACCACTGATAGGACAGTGGTGCCTTAACCCCTTAACGACCGCGGGCCGTAAAATTACGTCCTAAATGACATAATCTTACTGCCCGCGGTCCTCCGGCGGCAGCATGCCGCGATCGGCACACATCTCAGCTGATTTTCACAGCTGAGATGTGTGCCTGCTAGGCACGAGCAGAATCGTTATCTGCTCGTGCCGATTAACCCCTTATATGGCGCTGTCAATACATGACAGCGCCATTATAAGCGCGATCGCGGTAAAGTTTTACTTACCGCCGAAACCGGAAGTCACGTGACGCGATCACGTGACTCCCGATAGTTGTCATGGTAGCACAGGGTCATGTGATGACTCCTGTACTACACATGAATTGGTTTCACTTTCGCTGTGCCCGGGGCACAGCAAAAGAGAAAGACAGCGTATCTGCTGTTTACAGCCTTCCAGCTGTGATCAGCAGATACTGCAGAGCGATCGGAATGCTGATCGCAATAGCCCCCTAGGGGGACTAGTAAAATAAAAAAAAAAAGTAAAAAAATAAGTTTTAAAAAATTAAAAAAAAACAAAAAAACCTAAAAGTTCAAATCACCCCCCATTCGCCCCATTGAAAATTAAAGGGTTAAAAAAATAAAAAATATACACACATTTGGTATCGCCGCGTTCAGAAACGCCCGATCTATCAAAATATAAAATCAATTAATCTGATCAGTAAACGGCGTAGCGGCAAAAAAATTCCAAACGCCAAAACGACGTTTTTTTGTCGCCACAACTTTTGCGCAAAATGCAATAAGAGGCGATCAAAACGTAGCATCTGCGCAAAAATGGTACCGTTAAAAACGTCAGCTCGAGACGCAAAAAATAAGCCGTCATTGAGCCTAAGATCCCGAAAAATGAGAACGCTACGGGTCACGGAATATGGCGTAAAACGTGCACCACTTTTTTCGGACAAACTTCCGATTTTTTTTAACCCCTTATATAAAAGTAAACCTATACATGTTTGGTGTCTACGAACTCGCACTGACCTGAGGCATCACACCCACACATCAGTTTTACCATATAGTGAACACAGTGAATAAAATATCTCAAAAACCATAGTGCTATCGCACTTTTTTTGCAATTTTTCAGCATTTGGAATTTTTTTGCCATTTTCTAGTACACAATATGGTAAAACTGATGGTTTCAGTTAAAAGTACAGCTCGTTCCGCAAAAAATGAGCCCTCACATGACCATATTGACTGAAAAATAAAAAAGTTACGTCTCTCAGAAAAAGAATGGCGAAAAAAAAAAACGGAAAGCGAAAAATCGGCCGGTCGTGAAAGGGTTAAGTACCTGCGGTCTAACAGCTAACCTGGGAGGCACTTCCGGGTTAAGAGGATGCTGGCCCTTTAAGAAAGGAGTACTGACACTCCGGGGGCAGCAGCATGGGACGGGAAAGGGACCACTGCTGCAGGACGCCAAGACAGGAGAGGAAACCGACGTCCTCACTGGGGTAAGGGAGCAGAACAGTGCGAGGACGCCGACACGGGTGTTGCAATATAAAGATTCTAAATTGATTTCTAATTATTTACTTTACTCAGAAAGATTTAAATGAAGAAATTATAATATAATTTGTCTTGTATTGCTTGATAATTTATTTTTTTTTAGTGGAAAGTGGATTTTAGCTGATTTAATAGCAATAATTTCATTGTGATATCAACTCGACCCAGAGAAACAAATTTCTATTAATTAAAATGATTACTTCTGAGAAGAGCACTCACTTTATTAAAAGCCAATATTTTGTATTTTTGGACCTTTTTTCCTTCCCTGTAATGTAACGTGTGAAGTTTTTCTTAATAACTTATTTTATTTCACTAAATTCTGCGTTTTCAAGATACCTACAGAGCGCAGAATGTATTAAATCAGATTAGTCATTACAAACAGCGTGGGATAAAAACATGGAAAGTATTTTCCCGTTCTAATTGAAGCAGAAACTATCCGACAAATCAGCTAAATCCAAACTTTTTATCACAAATACAAAACACAATTAATTTTACTAATTTATGGTCAGATAAAGTTATGGGGATCATATAACAAGTGTAATGATATAAATATTTTCACTCTCATTTTTAAAGGGATATAAACCCTAAAATAAATACTAAATAATGTAGTGCCCATACAGTTTGTAAAACATAATTTATTGAATAGTATAAGCATCTTATAGTTTAAGTTGTCCGCTTCAGGAAAATCCCAATGTTTTCAAAAGGACTTTTAACAAGTAGTTGATTAAAAGTATCCTCAATGCTGAAATCCCCATTGATCTGTATTGATCCTTAATTTGATAGACAGGTACAGGAGTGACAGCTAAAGCAACTCTGCAGTGTGAAGATCCCAACAAATAGCTCAACTTTTAGGACTATTTTGGGGCTGTCCTGAAAAGAAATGTCCCCCTTCAAAATGTTAATACAAAAAAAGTAAACTATCCTTTACTTAACCTCCCCAGGTCTAGCGTTGAGTCTTTGCTGCTCCTCCCGGACTCTGTTGTTGTATGTGTGATGCCCCTGGACTATCAGGTCGTCACAGGGTACTGCTTGCTCTTTCTCATTAGTGCAGTATTCAAATCCCTGCACCACACCCAACAGACACACCAGTGGGCGGCTTGAGTGGAATAGAGTCGCCCATCTAGGGGTCAGGAAGGGGAGGTGAGGAGTGAAGGAAAGGAGAAGTGAAGAGGAATAGTAACGTGGAGGAGGTTGGGAGTAGTGGCTCTCAGGAGAAGCTTACTAGGTTGCAGACGATGGTCTGGACCTAGAGGAGTCGGACTCCCGGTCGCAGGGGATTGAGGCTAGGTGCCTGGGACCTGTAATAGAGGACGGTCAGCTGTCTGGTCCTATCACTGGTCCGGGACCAAAGTCACGGCGGGGTACACTGACCCGAGGTCGGGGAGAAGCTTCAGGCAACCCGGCAATTAGCCTGAGGAGAACGGAGCCTTTATGGACTGTTCCCACTAGCTCCAGAATCGGGGCACTAGCGCAATGAGGGGGATAGGGCCTTCCATACAAGCGGCCCACTAAAAATCCCAAGCGTGAGCCCTGAGAGCGGGCTCCCACACTTAGCCATAGTGGAGAGCGGGGCCCAGCAAGTTCCAGATTACTGAGCCCCTACGGTGCATTTAAACTTTGTGCCAAGAGACAGGTCATGGATCACCAGGCAGCACTGCAGGGTACGGGACCCGGACTAGCTCCCCTTGAGAGGCAGCGGCACCCAGACACTTGGTTTACCCGGTTGTCAGCGTCTGCTTATTGACTGAGTGAGTACCTGAGTGATTCCCCTTCACGGCACCCAGTAGGACCATCCAGAGTCCTGGGGCCTACCCCTACCCGTGAAGGGCAACAACACCTTGCTGCCCTACTCCATCACCCTGGGTACTCCCAATGGCAGCGGCAGTATCCCCAGTTACTGCACACCACGAACTATAACTCCCCTGTATATATCCCCCCTTATACTTTAGAGTGTGGCCCCTAAGCCCCCGGTCCGGAGACCCTCAAGCCATGAACGGACACTACCCCTGGATCCGAGCAGTTCGATCCGCTGCTGGGGCGCTATATATGCAAAACACTAACATCATGTCAACATTGCTGCGGACCACTTTTCTCAGCAGTTTTGTCAATGTAGATGGTACATTAAAAAAAAAATGTGGAGTTCCCCCTAATTTTGATAATCAACAAAGGTGAAGCAGACAGCGGGGGGTTAGGCTGGGAAGGTCCATGGTTATTTGGCCCTTCCCTAAAAATATTAGCCATTGTGATGTGATCCGACAATTCCGGGGTGGCTGCCATTTTAGGCTGGGACGGGCCAAATAACCAAGGACCTTCCCAGCCTGATAATATCAACACCCTGCTGTCTGCTTTGCCTTGGCTGGTTATCAAAAATAGGTAGCTCCCACCTCTATTCAGTTTAATGGAGGCAGGATTTTGGAGAGTAACTGTTAAGCACAGGGTTACATTTTCCTGTCAAAACATAGTCTATGACATTCCCTGAGTCTCATGAGGCATCTGTGCAAAACTTCGTGATTGTAAATGCGACGGTGCGGATTCCTTTAGCGGACACACACACACACATACACACATACACACATACACTCAGCTTTATATATTAGATTTAAACCTTAGGGTCCATCATTCCATAGATCTGTAATAATTTTCAATAATACTAAAACTACTTATCGTCATACCTATGCCTACTTTACTTTATTTAATCTCGCTGAGCAACGAGCATTACAAAATTCAAAAATATTTAAAAAGTTCATATCCAAGGAGAATAATCAGCTTAATGATGGGGTGATAAATGGAGAATGAGCAAAATTGTATGGTATGAGTGTAAGCTGTCAGTGTCTTTGAATGCAAAGTAAATGGAGTAAACTATTAAGAGATAAGCTACTTAGAAATCATGACTAGGGTTTATGCTTATCCATCTTTTTTTAAACTGGTCCAAATGTATCATTCATTGCCTAATATTTCTATTATTTCCAATGTGTTCTCTTTCCATAGTTTTGAAACAATATTAGAGATCTGACTCTGTTTAAGGCCCCCTTCGCACGTCAGTGATTCTGGTACGTATGTGCTTTTTTTTTTTATACGTACCAGAATCACTGACATACGAAGAGCCATTATAATCAATGGGTCTGCTCACACATCAGTGATTTTTCACTGAACTTGTCTCCGTGGCCGTGATTCTGCACGGTAGCAAGTCAGTTTTTTTCTGGTATCACTGATGACCCACGGACCACACTATGGTGTGATCCGTGTGTGATCTGTGAAACATGTACCAGAAAATCACGGACATATTAACACTAGAACTACTGGACTCGTGACACCTATATAGAAATACATGGTGCAAAGTAGTCAAAATGACTACCTCAGTAGTTCTAGTGTTAAATATTAAATATTTTCAACTTACCTTGTTACCTGCGATTCACTCTGCAGCCTTCGCTGTCGGCAGTTCCTGCCTGGCTCATGAATATTCCTGAGAGCAGGAATAGCCGACCAGGAAGTAGCTGCTGAGAGCAGTGGGCGGACACTGCAGAGCCGAGGAGTTCAGCACCATGGACAGCAGGAGCGAAGGCAGGTGAGTAATGTCCATATACAATCACGGGTCACGGATTGCACATGGACAACCCACGTGTGCCGTGAATCACGGAACACGGAGGGACATGGGTGTGTTTTACACGTCAGTGAAGAACGTCAGTGTTTTTCACTGACGTGTGAAACGGGCCTAAATGATAGAAAATGTACTATCTTTACAATAGTGATAATGTCATAAAGAGTAGTAGTAGTAGTAATAATAATAATAATAATACATTAATCCTGGATCTGGGCTTCGCTACCCTTACCCTGGTCTACTGAACGCTGGGCTTTGCAGGTGGCTCTGCGTGCACCCATGTGATCGTCTGTCTGGGCCTATATTGGTATTAAGATTTTTAGTGTTCCGGAATCCTGTGTGCCTGCAGCTTTCAGTAACTCTGTTACTGGTTTCCCTACTGCTTACACTTTCCAGTACCTCTGCTACCAGTCTCCTGTCTGCCTGTGGCTTCCAGTAACTCTGCTACTAGTCTCCTGTCTGCCTGTGGCCTCCAGGAGCTCTGCTACCGATCTCCTGTCAGCCTGTGGCTTCCAATAACTCTGCTACTAGTCTCCTGTCTGCCTGTGGCTTCCAATAGCTCTACTACCGGTCTCCCATCTCCCTGTGGCCTCCAGTAACTCTGCTACTAGTCTCCTGTCTGCCTGTGACCTCCAGGAGCTCTGCTACCGATCTCCTGTCAGCCTGTGGCTTCCAGTAACTTTGCTACTAGTCTCCTGTCTGGTAAATACCATTGGAAAACTGAGATATTGTACTGTTTGAGATAGGGACCTGCGGCAGTTTCTGTGGATAACCCCCCGACCATAAGTGGGATATTATTGGAATTTGGATCCGTGGGAGCTGGGCCTACGAGTGCCTCTATTCTTCCTGTATTTTATGGGCTTTACACTCCCTCTGATCTCCCTGATAATGAATATTATTGTAGCCATCTGGTCTCCACCTTGTTGAGATTTACTACCTCCTTGTCATTTCCCCTTTTACCGTACTACAATCTATAGAGTCTTTTCTCTAATTTGTTTGTCTCATGTATATTTAATAAAATGAATGGATTTTTACACTCCGTTGTGTGTTTCACACGTTTGTATATCATTGCTGGAGTTGATCCTATTATTGCCTTTAAGTATGGGGGAATATAATGTGCACTAGCACTTGATGATGGCTTCAAATATTCTTTCCCCCACTTCTTCTATGAATATTGTATTCATTGGTGTCATTTCTGTGTTATTCACAGTGTTATATTCAGGAATTATGGATTTCAGGGCGCGAGACAACACCTGGCGCTCACATATTAATGAGGCTTTCAAGGAGGACCTCAATAGTGGTCTTAATAATAAGCACAATGATCACCAGGCGGATATGCTGAAGCTTAAACAATTGTTACAAAAACGAACAAAGTTATGGTGGAACAAGGGCTACCTTGAACAGTACATCTCTAAGGGTCTAATCCCCCGGGGTCTTCGGATCCAGGTTTTTCCCTCTTTTCCTATCCAGGAAGAATGGTTTGTAAATGCCTGGGAGAATTGTGCTAATGCCTGCTCGAAACAATTTATGGAACTACTGGTAAAATTGAACGAAGCCAATGTAAATGATCTGAAAATTGTAATTGAAAAAATTCAAGAAAAACTTAAAAAAGAGCTTAATGAGGAAGCATTGGCCAAATTTAATAAAGAGGTGGAAAGTGACTTCACTAAATGGGAGAGTGAGATAAGATCCACCAAGGCCAAAAAACTGATTAGAGATAAAAATGATTTTCAGAGTAAGCAGGTGTATAAGTGGAGGAAAGGTCGTTTCAACAGCTACAGACATAGATCTATATCCATATCCTCTCGTACTTCTGGTGAAAGTTTGAAGGTGGAGGAAAGAGATGAAAACCATTCATACTCCAGTAGAAAAACTGCTGAGGGCTATAAAAATAACCGGGGACCAATCCAGGGGAAGAGGAAGGGGATATCACCCACTATACCCCAGGAACAACAGAAGACCAAAAAAAGCCAACTGGAGGTAATTAATCTATCCTCACAGAAACTGACGGACATACAGGTGCAGGTCCTTCAGTTGGGGTTATCTTTCGTGCCCACTGGAACATTTGATCTATTTACTGCCACTAAGGATCTGCACCTGTTTGCCCGTAAACCTATTCTACACAAGTTACATACCAAAGTAGAGGGGGGAAAGGAGGCCCTCAATACGATGGAACAGGAGGCCATTGCATCTTTGGAGGACCTTGAGAGGGAAAATAGCATGGGGGGCCTCAAGGGTTTTCCCCAAGGAGATTCTTCCCAGATCTACGACGTTTCCTCCCTTATCGATTTGTCCACAGGTGGAAATCTTTGTCAGGTTGGTCATGAAAGAACTGAAAAAAATCCCTAGATACAGTTCAAATGACAATTTGACGAGACAACAACGGGTGGCGATTCAGGAACTCCGCAATATGACTGATGTCGTCATTAAAAATGCAGATAAGGGAGGAAACGTCGTTTTATGGCCAGTATCAAAATATGAAAGAGAGGCATTTCGACAGCTCAATGATGGGGAGACCTACAGCAGACTTCCCACAAATCCCGTGGGCGAATATAAAACTGAGTTGATGATCATTCTGGATGTGGCATTGATGGAGGGAATCATCACCCCCAAAGTAAGAGAGGGTCTTTTGGTAAAATCACCCAAATCGCCGACATTCTACCTATTGCCAAATGTTCACAAGGATGCCATCAATACTCCGGGGCGTCCTATCGTCTCGGTGATTGGCGGCCTTTGTGAGCCTGTTTGTGCCTTCGTAGACTTCTACCTTAAGCCATTGGTACGTAATCTAACTTCATACTTACAGGATACCAATGACTTATTGAAGAAACTAGATGGGGTACAGGTGGAACCGTATATGTGGCTTGTTACCGTAGATGTAGAGGCCCTATATACGTGTATATCGCACGCACAGGGTCTGGAGGCAGTACGATACTTTCTGGCTGCAAGTGTGTGGGACACCCCTTTGTGTGGCCTGATAGTGGACCTCTTGGATTTCATCCTCCATCACAACACTTTCACATTCAAAGATTGGTTCTTTTTGCAGAGGCGGGGTACCGCTATGGGGGCGGCATGTGCGCCATCTTATGCGGGTTGGTTTTTGGGCAAGTGGGAACAGTCTATACTCCATGACTCGCCCCTTGCCCAGAACATAATATGCTGGTACCGCTATATTGATGATGTGCTGCTCCTGTGGCAAGGTACCCGGCCTCTGCTAGACCAATTTATATCTGATCTAAATCAGAATGACTGTAACATCAAATTAACGTACAAGGTGGACAAAAGAAGGGTAGACTTTTTGGATGTTGTGGAGGTGGGAGAGGACGGCATGATTGAGACCGACTTATATCGTAAGACCACTTCGGTCAATGCTCTACTACATGCGTCCTCAGCCCACACGAGGTCCACTATCAGAGCCATACTCACAGGGCAGTTCATTAGAGCAAAAAGAATCTGCTCCACACCACAGAGATTTGAACAAGAGGCCGGAGACATGTGCGTGCGATTTAGGGAGCGTGGTTATGGCATCCGGAGCATTAAAAGCAGATATCAAAGAGCAAAGGCCACGTCAAGGGACCAATTATTATATCAACCCCATCTGACCATGCGGAAAGAAGGCAGTGGTGCAATACGGTTTATTTCAACTTTCAATGGACAGTGGGGTAGGATGAGGGAGGTACTCTCAAAACATTGGTCCGTTTTACAGACGGATACAGTGTTGGGGAAAACCCTATCTGAAAACCCACTGGTGACCCCACGTAGGGGTAGGAGTCTTCGGGATGTATTGGTTGATAGCCACTATGTGGCGAAGACCTCAACAGGATTTCTGGGAGGAGGCCCTCCGGTTTTTGGGTGTTTTACTTGTGGCGACTGTATATCATGCAGATCTGGTAACATTGTGAGGGGGAAGGAATTCCACTCAGCAGATAAAAAACAATGCTTTAAGATCAAAAAATACATTTTTTGCAGTAGTACACACGTCATATACTACCCCACATGCCCATGTGATTTAATATACGTGGGCTTGACATCTAGACAGATGCGGATACGCATACGCGAACATGTTCGTGATATCCTGAAAGCACCATCTGTCACGGATCCGTCGCTGCTAAGGACTCTCCCCAGGCACTTTAAATTATATCATAATTATGACCTGAGAGGCCCTAGAGTGATGGGGATTGACCTGATCAACGGCGGGATCCGTGGCGGCAATTTAAAGACCATGTTAGCCAGATTGGAATGCAAGTGGATTTTTTCACTTGGCACATCTTCCCCTGCAGGATTAAATGAGCATTTAGCTTTGCCCCGTATCTTGATGCCTAAAACACTAAGACCCCATTACCAACTTCTATTGGGGGCCTTTTTACATAATAGTTGTATACAATACTTTTCCCTTGCTCCATACTTTGTCATGGTATACAAATAAGTGTCTCGCATATCCGTAACCTTTGGTTGTTTTTTATGCTTTTTTTTTAATTATATGTTGTCTGTTTTTTCTTTATAGTAATGTAAATCTGACTGGTGAAAATTACCTTATGCAGCTTCGTCTTATCCAAACGGGTCGGTCGCTCGACGTGATGGGAAGACCTTTGTGCCAAATCCAAAGACAGCATCATCCTGATGGATAATAAAAAAGAGAATAAATACACATCACAATACTATTTATATGGGTGATTTTGGAATAATGACATTGGGGGTGACATTGTTTTCATTTCCCATCATTACTGATAATAACTGCTTAAATTTATATTTATGCTTAATAAAGGATAACTCTTATATTGATAGATGTCCCCCTTCAGCCATATTTAATTTGGGAAATGTCTTATTTATTTGGATTTAAATATATGTGCCTAATTGTCAGAGGATTATACAGTGAATATATCTTGGATTGCTGGGGGTGGTCTTCTACGGGTTATGATTTTTTAATACTGACCTGAATATGTGCACTATGCTTATCTTGCTGCTTCCCCCTGCGGACGAATGGGCTGCCGTGCCATGTGAGCAGTACAGATGGGACTTCCGGGTGTATACACCCGGCGGTGTCAGGTATCGGATCGCGCATGTGTGGCACCCTGGACTAGCCAGGTCGTCACAGATAACACACAAACACCCCCACCCCCATCAGACAGGGACAACAGCCAAACACAAAACCCTTGTTGCCGCCCTCCAGGGTCTGATGTCCACACCAGGTGGGGTGGAGCCAAGCGGTTGGCCCTACCCACCGAGGAGTTCACAGGCCTGGAGGCGGGAAAAGTGACAGATAGAGTTTGGAGTTTGAAGTGAGAGGAGCAAGCACTCGGGTGTCTGGGTTTGTGGCCTAGGCACTGACAGCAAGGTTGGCAGACGGTGGTGGCCGTCTGCAGGAGTGGTGAAGCAACGCGGAACCGTAGGACCGGGGTCGGGCATTGGCCATCGGACCCCGACCAGGCTTGGAGCCGCCGACAATAGTCAAATCCGAATGTGACCAGAACCCCAGGGGTTTCCTAACAACCAAAGACCCGATAGAAGGCAACCGCCCACACCGTGAGGGTATACAGCTACCGCCTAAGGCTAGAGACCCAAGGGCCAGCGTCTGCGGGCAAATCGGCTCCTCCGGCATCCATCCACCGGGGAGCGGACTACCGTTGGGGATCCATAGTAGTCAACTGAGAACATCAAGGTGCAGGGAAAGACAGCCGTCATCACCTATCCGGGGAGAGACACTGCAGCCGGCTGCGGGACCCATCCATCCAGCCGTTTGGTTTACCAGAGACTCTGTCATTGACTGCCTGAGTGAGTACACCAGTGCCATCCGGCACCGCGCCGCGCTGCCCCTACAACCCTGCATCCCAGCCATCCTGCCTCCCCGTCACCTCACCGGGCCCCGGGACCATCGACCCCTACCCACGGAGGGGGAAAACAACATCCCAGCTGCTCCCCACCATCGCTCCTGGGATCCCCGTCAACAGCAGCGGTGGTGCCCATCTGCACCACAACCCGTGGGTGGCATCACGGAGTAAATCCCCCAAACCAACCACCCCTTTCACTCACGGGCGAGGAGCGCCGCTCGAGTCCCCGGATCCGGCCCACCACTCAAGCCACCGAGCAGCCGCAGCAGTGCCGGACCCGAGCGTTAGCGAGCGGCCAGCAGCGGCGGCGTCCTCCCCGCCCGCGACACATGCGTTAAGTGACGTCAAGGAAAAGTATTTTTCCATGTATGCGCGAGTGTCCAATTGACTACCGCCGGGTGGATTACAAACAACTTCTGGGTCCCGGTGACTGCGCACGCGCAATTACGAGTCGGCTCAGCTGTTCCGCGGTGGGGATTTTTGATTATAAAAACGGGTCCGCTGGGCTCAATCAGACGTGTGGTGGCCCTTGATGAAGGTTCACGAAATGCGCGTCGGGCTTTGACCAGTGACTACTTGTTCCTGCCTATCATCGGGAGGGTTCTTTGCCGTGCGTCCCTAAGGTAAATACCATTGGAAAACTGAGATATTGTACTGTTTGAGATAGGGACCTGCGGCAGTTTCTGTGGATAACCCCCATACCATAAGTGGGATATTATTGGAATTTGGATCCGTGGGAGCTGGGCCTACGAGTGCCTCTATTCTTCCTGTATTTTATGGCCTTTACACTCCCTCTGATCTCCCTGATAATGAATATTATTGTAGCCATCTGGTCTCCACCTTGTTGAGATTTACTACCTCCTGGTCATTTCCCCTTTTACCGTACTACAATCTATAGAGTATTTTCTCTAATTTATGTTTGTCTTATGTATATTTAATAAAATGAATGGATTTTTACACTCCGTTATGTGTTTCACACGTTTGTATAGTCTCTTGTCTGCCTGTGTCTTCCAGGACCTCTGCTACCAGTCTCCTGTCTGCCTGTGGCCTCCAGTAACTCTGCAATTAGTCTCCTGTCTTCCTGTGGACTCCAGTACCTTTGCTACCAGTCTCCTGTCTGCTGTAGCCTCCTGTACCTCTGCTGCTTGTCTCCTATCTGCCTGTGGCTTCCAGTTCCTCTGCTACCGGTCTCCTGTCTGCCTGTAGCCTCAGGTAACTCTGTTATTAGTCTCTTGTCTGCCTGTGGCCACCAGTAACACTGCTACCATTGTCCTGTCTGCCAGTGGCTTCCAGTACTTCTGCTACTGGTCTCCTGTCTTCCTGTGGCTTCCAGTACCTTTGCTACCTGTTGCTCACATGTTTCATCTGCCTGCTGCACTATCTGGACCTTGGGCTTGGAGGACCCTAAGACATTTGGGTTTTTTCACATTTCTGGGTTCAATATTGGACACGGTTTTAATGTCATAGGACTGATAAAGTGAGGGCAACAGCAGACCTATGTGATGAATTAGCCAGCAATGGTTCTTTCTTTGGTAAGCCCACTGAGAAAGCACAAATAAAGGTGATCCATTATATAATGTGTGCAGTGGAGTTTTAGAACAAAGTCGCCTAAAAGAGCTAGATTAAAAAATCCAAAACACGCTGCGGTAGATTAACATTTTCACAGGAATTTCTTTCTTCGGTGTTAATAAATGAACCAACGGGAAAATCCTTGTAAACATACAGTACAATGCGTGGATATATCACCCACCATCAGAATCAAGATACAATTACTCAGGAGTGAGGATATGTTGACAGCTTCATACCTGAAAACTCATTATTGAAAACGGTCACAATTCTAGGAAAAGTGTATTTTACAATCCTGAAAACAGTGATAATTGGAATAAAATGCTGATGGATTGAATGCTTTATATTATTGTGATTTATGAGTTTAAGGCCGCTTTCACACTGCGTTCCTCTTCCAGAGGTCCCGTCGGGGCTTCCGTCTGAACCCCCCTGGAAAACATGATTCGGATTTATGCGCTGATGGGGCCACTGACTATAATGGTGCAGACGGAGTCACCGTGTGCTCTGTCGTGCACCATTTTTGGGGGTATACGCCTACTGGATGCGGACACACAGATGCAGTCTACTACATGTTAGGAGTTAACTTATCTCCTGGAATGTAACTACAGGTACTTCGCACCTAGGGTTAGAGTCTGGACAGGCATGGAAACCATCTTTACACTATGTATAAAAAAAGCTCTCAATACTGGAGAATGACAGCAAATAGAATAAGCAAGTCAATTGCAAACTTGACTAATTTCATGCTGTCCAACTAATTAAGGTAATTTAATACCTTAAGACTACTCCTTTAAATTTGCTGCATTCTATGCATTCTAGTTTGATTAAAATGCTCAATCATATCCATATCTATTTTTTACCCATAACTAGGATAATTTTACTTACCCAGATTATCTAGGTAATAACATCCCTTCCTGACGTGATGCACATGTCTAAGAGCTTTTTAAATGGTCCCTGTATATTTGAAGTTTTTTTGTAGACCTGAGCCTTCTATTGTACAAGTATACATTTTTATGTAAGAACCCAACTGAACGAAGTCCCTTCATTGTGTCCGGAGGTGCCACATAATTTCAGAACATTCCATGTAAAGTATAGTTTGTATAGTGGCAAATGCCTCATGTGCCCCCCGCCCAGATATACCTCTGCCTAGCAGCAGTCCCAAAGGCAAAGAATGTTTGCGAAGTTGAACATGTGCTCCCCTGTACCATTGAGGTTGAGCCTATATGGCTTTGATTTTGGGATTGCTGGAGGACCTGTTTGTCGTATCATCAGCAGTTAGTAGGTAATCCTCTATTAATTCAATTGTCATCATATGATGGAGAGAGGCAGAAGGGCTCAATACACATGAGGTAGAAGGCCTCGATACACATGAGGTAGAAGGCCTCCATACACATGAGGAAGAATGCCTCCATACACATGAGGAAAAAGGCCTCCAAATACATGATGAAGAAGGCTTCCATATACATGAGGAAGAAGGCTTCCATACACGAGGAAGAAGGCTTCAATACACATGAGGCAGAAGGCCTCCATACACATGAGGAAGAAGGCCTCCATACACATGAGGAATAAGGCCTGCATACACATGACGAAGAAGGCCTCCATACACATGACAAAGAAGGCCTCCATACACATGAGATATAAGGCCTCTATACACATGATAAAGAAGGTCTCCATACACATGAAGTAGAAGGCCTGCATACACTTGAGGTAGAAGGCTTCCATACACATGAGACAGAAGGCCTCAATACACATGAGGCAGAAGACCTCCATATACATGATAAAGAAGGTCTCCATACACGTGAGGAAGAACTCCAGATATATGAGGTAGAAGGCCTTCATACACATGAGGAAGAAAGCCTCCATACACATGAGGAAGAACTCCTCTATACACATGAGGAATAAGGCCTCCATACACATGAGGAATAAGGCCTCCATACAAATGAGGAAGAACTCCTCCATACACATGAGGTAGAAGGCCTCCATACACTTGAGGTAGAAGGCCTCCATTCACATGATGTAGAAGGCTTCCATACACATGAGACAGAAGGCCTCAATACACATGAGGCAGAAGACCTCCATATACATGAGAAAGAAGACCTCCATACACTTGAGGAAAAAGGTCTCCATACACATGAGGAAAAACTCCTACAGACATTTGAGGTAGAAGGCCTCCATACACATGAGGAAGAAGGCCTCCATACACATGAGGAAGAAGGCCTCCATACACATTATTTATCCATGGCCCCACTCTCTCCAAATTGGCAGATTCAAACAACATTAACCTAATGTGTGTGGATTAAGGTATAAGTCTCAGTACAATGTCACTCCATGTGAGATGTCCATTTAATTAATTTTCTCGCCACTGGAATCAATCCACCAAGCAAAATGTAACCTTCTCCTCCAGCTATGGCTAAGTCTAAAGATGGCTTCTATCCTTTACGTGAGGTCCAGAAAGTAGGACTTATAATTCCTCTTAT
This sequence comes from Anomaloglossus baeobatrachus, assembly GCF_048569485.1. Taxonomy (NCBI): domain Eukaryota; kingdom Metazoa; phylum Chordata; class Amphibia; order Anura; family Aromobatidae; genus Anomaloglossus; species Anomaloglossus baeobatrachus. Next base: position 255,397,761 of record NC_134359.1, on the reverse strand, counting down.
CTGTTTTGTCCTCCACCTTAGTCCATTGATGGCTATAATAAAAGAGTTTCTCCATGTAACATATTTTGTTCTGCATGTTCTCAGCGTTCATCTATAATAAATCATTATTTCCATTTAGGGAATCATCTTTTATTTTTTAGATCTAAGAGCTTTTTTTTTACAATTTGTCACATTCCCTTCACTCTTCTATCTTTTTATTTTTCTGTTATTTAACTCATCTTGTAGTTCTTTTGAGTGACTTATAGTGCCTCCTCCACTGTGCGATGCATCATTCATGTGTGCGGAATGTTCATTCATTCAGTCTCCGGAGTGCACATTCTCTCCGCGGTGTTTAATAGTCATTAACATCTCTGCTGTAAGAGCGGAGAGGCTCATCGCATCTGTATAGCAACTTTTTTTTTTTGGTCTCAACGTATCCTTTGCTTTAATATATATGCAAAAAAAATCATCATGAAGCAATGGATACAAAGCAAACAAGCAGAAGGTGCTTATTTGTCACTGCAGCACTATATCATTCCCATCCTCCTGTGTGATTTGACCCATTCCACCCAATTTAACTTGGATATCTCCCACATTAACCATGCATTGGATTCAAACAGCTTTGTGTATTTCCCTCCCAGCTGAAATCTCAGTGCTCCGGGTTGGAGCGATGACTATTTACATATTATGATGAAGAATGCCACATTAGGTCCCAGAGCACTATTTCCACTCTGACTGGTGCAGTCAGCAAACCTTGAAGTGGAAGATAATACTTGCAGATCAACTTTTCTTGGAATGTGAGATTCCCCTACATGCAGCAATTCCCCAGGCCTCCTCTATAGAAGTGTAAGCTTATCTGAAGGAAGTTACAGAACGCTCAGACTCCCAAGTTCTACGGCTCGATAAAAGTCAAAGCCACTAACAAGACGTAAGTTGCGCTCAGTGTTCCGAATTGATCTATCTGTATTTCGATTCTGTTAATGTGAAGTCTTTCGCAGGAGGGAGGATAAAGTTCCCATTAAAGATTTACTATTTTGCATAAAGAGATTTCACTTATTCAATTATATTCAACGAAGGCTAAAAAAAAAAGTCGCAATGGTAGTTGTGCTCCAGAGCAGAGTAAGGGGTACTATACACGCTGCGACATCGCTAGCGATTGCTAGTGTGGCGCCCTGGGCAAGCCAGGACGTCACAGGTACTGCAACAACACACCCCACACCCCGGCTAGGCACATCCAGGTCAAACAAAAATCCTTGTTGCCTCCCTCCAGGGGCTGATGTCCACACCAGGGGGTGGAGCCAGGCAGTTGGCCCCACCCACCGAGGAGTTCACAGTCCTGGAGGCGGGAAAAGGAAGGGAGTTCAGTTCAGTGAAGTTGAGGAGTGAAGTGGTAGTGGAGCAGACTGACCGTGTCCGGGTGCGTGGCCCGGGCACATACAGCAAGGTTGGCAGACGGTGGTGACCGTCTGCAGGAGGGGCTGATTGACGTGAACCGTAAGGACCGGGGACGGGTGGTGGCCAGCCGGTACCGGATCGGGGAACGAAGAGAAACCAGCACCATTCGGCAGTGCCTACAGACCCCGACCAGGCTAGGAGTCGCCGTAAAATCGGTCAAATCCGTTAGCGAAGGGAACCTCCGGGGTTTCCCAGCAGTCAAGACCCGATTGAAGGCAACAGCTCAAACCGTGAAGGGAAATACAGTCACCGCCAAGGCTACAGTTCCCAGGGCCAGAGCCTGCGGGCAAAAGGGGCTCCCTCGGCCTCCATCCAAGCTGGGGAGCGGGTTACCAGTGGGAAGCCACCAGAACTGAGAACATAACACAGGTGTAGGGAAAGGCAGTCACCGCCAACCTACCGGGAGAAGAACCACCGCAGCCATCTGTGGGACCCATCCATCGAGCCGTTTGTTTTACCGGAGACTTTGTATTCATCATTGGCTGAGTGAGTACCACTGTGCCGCCTACCATCCCTCCCTCACCGGGCCCCGGGACAACCAACCCCCCTACCCACGGAGGGGAAAAACAACATCTAAGTTGCTCCCTGTCGTCGCTCCCGGGATCGCCGTCCAGAGCAGCGGTGGTGTCACAACCTCACCACAACCGTGGGTGGCGTCATGGACAATAAATCCCCCAAACCATTCCCCTTTTCACTCACGGGCGAGGAGCGCCGCTCGAGTCCCCGGGATCCGGCCCACCGCTCGAGCCACCACCGAGCAGCAAGCGAAGCAGCAGCAGCGCCGGACCCGAGCGTGGTGAGTGCAGCGTCCCCTCCCCGCCTGTGACACTAGCGATGTTGCAAGCGATAGCACCTGACCCCATCGTTCGTGTGATATGTGGTGATCACTGCCATAGCGAACAATATTGCTACAGCAGCGTCACACGCACATTCCTGTTCAGCGATGTTGCTGTTGCTGCCGAACAATCCCTCCTTCAAGGGAGAGGTGCATTCCACGTCACGGCGACGTCACAGCGGCGTCACAAAACAGCCGCCCAATAGAAGAGGAGGGGAGGAGCTGAGCGGACGGAGCATGCCGCCCACCTCCTTCCTTCCTCCTTTCCGGTGGACGCAGGTAGGATGATGTTCGTCGTTCCTGCGGTGTCCCACATAGCAATGTGTGGTGCCACAGGAATGACGAACAACCAGCGGCATGCACCACTAACGATATTATGAAAAGGAGCGACGTGTCAACGATCAACGATTTTTGACGTGTTTGCGATCGTTGATCGTCGCTCCTTTTAGTCACACACAACGATCTCGCTATTGGCGCCGGATGTGCGTCATGAACACTGTGACTCCGACGATATATTGTTAGCGATATCATTGTGTGTAAAATACCCTTTAGTGAAGAATAAGTTTATTACTATTAATATAGCTGAAAAAGCCATCATAGTAATTATGCTTTAGAGCAGAGTAGTTGTGAAGATCTGATTGTCCACTAAAGTTAATCAGTAGGTTATAAATGTACCTTATTTTGGCTATGAAAGAAATAAATGTACATGTCTTGAAAATTGTTTCTAGACCAAAACATATTGAAAAATGAGTTTATTACCTTTGATATAGGTGAAAAAGCCATAATAGTAATTATGCTCTAGAGCAATGTAGTTGTGAAGATCTGATTGTCTGCTAAAGTTAATTAGTAGGTTATGAATTGGACCTTAGTTTGGCTGTGAAATAATTAAAGGTACATGTCTCCAAAATTGTTTCTAGACAAAAACATATTGCAAAATGGATTTATTACTATTAATATAGGTGAAAAAGCCAAAATAGTAATTATGCTCTAGAGAGCAAAGTAGTTGTGACAATCTGATTGTCTGCTAATGTTAATCAGTAAGTTATGAATTGGACCTTAGTTTGGCTGTGAAATAATTAAAAGTTCATGTCTCAAAAATTGTTTCTAGACCAAAACATATTGAAAAATGAGTTTATTATGATTGATATAGTTGAAAGAGTCATAATAGTAATTGTGCTCTAGAGCAGAGTAGTTGTGAAGATCTGATTGTCCACTAAAGTTAATTAGTAGATTATGATTTGGACTTTAGTTTGGCTATGAAATAATTAAAGGTACGTCTCCAAAATTGTTTCTAGACCAAAACATATTGAAAAATGGGTTTATTACTATTAATATAGGTGAAAAAAAATAGTAATTATGCTCTACAGCAAAGTAGTTGTGAAGATCTGATTGTCCGCTTAAAGTTAATCAGTAAGTTATGAATTGTACCTTAGATTGGCTATGAAAGTGTCACGCAAGGACTTGGGGAAGGTTCGGCGTGGGGCAAGACACACAACACACAGGGGTTTCACCACAACAAACAAGGGGTACATCGGGGACACTATAACAATGGAGGGCCCTAATACTAGTGAGAGGTAAGATGGACACCTCCTCCACTTACCTGCCATTATACCCTGCACTCCTAGCTATTCCCTATACAGGTTCCTCATCTGTCGCCGAGCAGGAATCTGAAGCCGTAAATTACCTAACAATAGTCCTGGCTAGTGAGTGGACAGGTAAGGGATGCTAGCCCCACCGCTGCACTAAAACAACACACCAGGGAAGGAAGACAGACAGGGGAAAACACAATGATAAACTGCTGCAGTCAGCACAAACACTGCAGCCACCACAGCAACTTCAACAGAGGGTTTCAGCAGCTCCTTCCACCTCCAGGCCCAGCATCCAAATGGCAAAGAATAACCAGCACGCACTTCAGGTAGGAGAGGGTATATAAAGGGACTGAGAGTGGTCCCAAACAGGAAGCTGTTGGAAAGCAAACTGACATTAACTCTATAGCTGCCAAAGCTAAGCAAATCCATTTAATATCGAGAGTCTAGCATGAAAATGACTCTCAGATCCTGAATCTGCCACTGGTCTCATAAGGCAGAGAGACAGGCCTGGCAAAAAGAACTCAAAGTACATGTCTCTAGAATTGTTTTTAGATGAAAACATTCTAAATAATAGTTTTTGCTCCAGAGCAGAGTAGTTGTGAAAATCTGAATGTCCGCTAAGGTTATTAAGCAGGTTATGAATTTTTCTTCCCCTTATTCCAGCAGCCATAATTTTTTGATCTTTTTGTCGACATAGCTGTGGGATGGCTTGTTTTTTGCAGGATGAGTTGTACTTTTGAATCATTTTATCATGTGATGTACTGGCAGGTGGGAATAAAAATTCTAAATTTGCGTAATGGCAAAATAGTACAATTCTGCACTACCCACTTTTGAGGGTTTTTCTTTACAGCATTCATTTTAGATTAAAAAAACATGACCTGGACAGTACAATTACGGCGATATCAAATATGCGTAGTTTTTATTTTATTTAAGCGATGAAAAAAATTCAAAGGTTTATTGAAAATTTTTGCTTGTGACGCCATTTTCCAAGAGCCGTAACTCTTTCAATTCACATGATATGGAACTGTTTAAACACTTGTTTTTGTGCCCTGAGCCAATGGTTTTATTGCTATGTATTACAGGTCAGATTTGTTGTTTTGATGGCCTTTTATTAAATTTTTTTGTGTTGTTGCAGTCCCAAAAAATGCAATTCTGACATTTTGATTCTTTTTTAATTATGTTGTTTACCGTTTGGATTAATTTTTTTATATATTTTGATAAACCGAACTTTTACAAATGCAGTAATATCAAATATGTGTCCCTTATCTCAGAGGTAGGCTTGATGGTAGTCAGGTCTGAGCCCCCAACGTGACCCTGACTCCTGTCCAAGCCCTGATCTTACTCCCCTCTCCCCCACCCCTGGGGCGTGCCAGAAAACACAATCCCAGAACCCCACAAAACGTCACACACAATGAAGAATGGAAACTCGTACACACTGCACTCAAAATGCACAGGCTAGACAATATGTGTACAAGGGAACACAACAGGGGAATGCTCACACCATTCAAAATCGCAACACAGATCACCATAAACAGAATAACCACCAAGATTAGGATCACTGGAGCTTATGCTGAAGCTATCATTGGCACATACTAAGATAAAGCCGTGTCTTAAATAGAAAGGAGGCAACTGCACATGGCAATTAGCAACCTGAGCTATTAAGGGTACTTTACACGCTGCGACATCGCTACCGATATATCGTCGGGGTCACGACGTTAGTGACACACATCCGGCGCCGGTAGCAACATTGCAGCATGTGACACCAAGGAGCGACGATCAACGATCGCAAAATCGTTCAAAAACGGTGATCGTTGACACGTCGCTCCTTTCCTTAGTATCGCTGCTGCCACAGGTACGATGTTGTTTGTCGTTCCTGCGGCACCACACATCGCTATGTGTGACAGCGCAGGAGTGACAAACATCTCCTTACCTGCGTCCACCGACAATGCGGAAGGAAGGAGGTGGGCGGGATGTTATGTCCCGCTCATCTGCGCCCCTCCGCTTCTTTTGGCCGGCCGCTTAGTGACGCCGCAGTCACGTCGCTATGATGCCGAACGCACCTCCCCCTTGAGGGAGGGATTGTTCAGTGGTCACAGCGGCGTCGCTGACAAGGTATGTGCGTGTGACGCTGCCATAGCGATAATGTTTTCTATGGCAGTGAGCACCAAATGTCACACGAGCGATGGGGGCGGGTACTATCACGCTCGACATCGCAAGCAATTGCTAGCGATGTCACAGCGTGTAAAGGACCCTTAGGGTATGACCGCACTTTGCGTTTCCACCTGCGTTTTAGGTGCTTTTTATGTCCATTTTGAACTGCACCTTTTTCATGCCAAAAGGCATGCGTTTTGATTTCCCAGCAAAGTCTATGGAAAATGGGGATTTCTAGACCCCACTTTGCGTTTTAAACCACTGCGTTTAATTTGCATAATTTGTGGCAAAACCATGCGTTCAAAGAAGCAGCATGTCAATTGTTTTTGCCATTTCTGCAGCGTTTTGCTAACATTGAAGTCAATGAGAAGTGTCAAAAAGCAACAAACATCAAAATTCCAGTGTTTTACATGCTTTTTAGGTGCTGAAAACATGCGTTTTGGACTTCAAAAACGCATGCTTTTCTGACATTAAAATAATGGAATATGTCCCTTTACACACACACATAGTCCGACAATTAAAGAAAATTATGATTTTATTGCTATTTTAGCATTAAATATTATAAAGCCGCTATAATTTCATGAAATATCAATATTTCCTTTATTAATTCCAAAATTATATATTTTTTCCTTTTTTTTCTCTTTTTTCATTATGTTTGACTATTTAATCTTTATTTAGCAGTGTCTTGATGTTCAAAACGCATCTGTCAAAACGCAGGTGAAAAAGCGCTAAAAACGCATCTAAAACGCAGTAAATACGCATGCGTTTTTAGCGCTAAATTTCTGGAAAAGGCAACTTTGTTAAAATCAATTATGGCAAAAAGGTGCGTTCTAAACTGCATGTAGGGCAACGCAAAGTGCGGTCATACCCTAAAGTCTTAAGCCAGCTTTACACGCTGCAATGTATCTTACAATGTGTCGGCGGGGTCACGTCGTAAGTGACGCACATCCGGCATCATAAGGTACATTGTAGTGTGTGACAGCTACATGCGATTGCGATTGAACGAAAATCTGTTCATCGCATGCACGTCGTCCATTCCTCATGAATTGAACGTGAGGTTGTTCAATGTTCCCGAGGCAGCACACATCGCACTGTGTGACACCCCGGGAACATTGAACAGATCTTACCTGCTTCCCGCGGCTCCCGCCGGCTATGCGGAAGGAAAGAGGTGGACGGGATGTTTACGTCCCGCTCATCTCCGCCCCTCCGCTTCTATTGGCCGGCTGCCGCGTGACGTCGATGTGACGCCAAACGTCCATCCCACTCCAGGAAGTGGACGTTCGCCGCCCACATCGAGGTCGTATGGACGGGTAAGTACGTGTGACAGGGGTTAATCGTTTGTGCGGCACGTTCAACAAATTGAACGTGCCACACATGCGATGGGGGCGTTGCAAATCGCATACGATATCGTATGCGAAATTGCAACGTGTAAAGCAGGCTTTAGTTCCTGCTCACCATTCTGCAGGAATTAACTCCTGCAGAGCTGAAAACCAGTGAATATGAACCAGCCGACGCCCGGCTATGGCTGAACAATTCAGAAGTCTCAGGTTGCTTGTCAATAGGATTCTTGCGTTTCATCTAGGACAGTAGTGGTTTCATTCTTTATCTCTAATCCATTGTCAAGATAATGCATAATTGAAGTCATCAATTCTAAGCATTTTCCATAGGAGCTTCCATAACCAAAGCCTGTTACATTTCCAATGTTGCTTGTTTAAGAACACAGCGCCTTTTCCACCGTAGAAGGGGCATCTACTTTAATAATAGAACAAGCCTCCAGGGTGGCTTTCCATCATCCACTGTATGAGTATAACAGCATATCTGGACACTCACATCAAAATCCCATGGAATTATTCACTTTTATAAATGGCAGTCATATTCCATTGATGTACAGAAGTTAAATTTAGAAAATCATTTTTTCCCATCAAAATACAGTACCTTTCCAATGAAAACCTATCTTTTGAAAAATGAATTGCTGTAGGTTTAGCTCCGTTATTTTCCCTCTTTGAGAAGGTTTTTGAAAGGCGCTTACAAAGAAAAGGTTGTGTTTGAATAGAAGTATTTTCACATTCTAAATAACCAGCTTTTGTGGAAGAGCTGAGGAATGAATATATGTATTTACAATAATAAAATTGGAGTTTAACACCAACCAACAGGAATCCATATTTCATGTTGGTGGCTCAGAGCAAAGCATCTTGTTATTTGATCACTCTTTTAAACATGTTGCCTATTTTTTGCAGTTTTGGTTTTTTTGGTAAACTGTTTTCCCCTAAAATGCCAGCACATTCAGCAGTGTTTTTTTGGAAATTCCTACCATGCCGATCAGTCCCTGTCCCTAAGGACAGTCTAATTTTCATTATTTTAGAGTGTTCAGCCACCCAAACTCTTTTGATAGCTTTTGGCCAAATGATGGTTCACGAGATTATTCATTTGTCAGTTATCTCACCCGACTACCCCATACACAGGAGTGCGCCCACGTTCCTGAGCACTCGTCCTGTGTTCTCTATGAGACTCCCGGTCAGACATCTCTGGTGGTGGCTTATCTTTTAGAGAACAAAATGATCATCAGGCCGAAATAGGACAAAATGCTGAATCGTTCTGTGACATCATCTGTTAAGCCTGCTTTACACGTTGCAATTTCGCATACGAACTCGTATGCGATTTGCAACGCCCCCATCGTATGTGCAGCATGTTCAATTTGTTGAACGTGCCACACAAACGAATAACCCCCCATCACACGTACTTACCCGTCCATACGACCTCGATGTGGGCGGCGAACGTCCACTTCCTGGAGTGGGAGGGACATTCGGCGTCACATCGACGTCACGCAGCAGCCGGCCAATAGATGCGGAGGGGTGGAGTTGAGCAGGACGTAAACATCCCGCCCACCTCCTTCCTTCCGCATAGCTGGCCGGGAGCCACAGGAGGCAGGTAAGATCTGTTCATCATTCCCGGGGTGTCACACGCTGCGATGTGTGCTACCCCGGGTACGATGAACAATCTGACGTGCAATTCTAGAGAAATGTACGACGTGTATGCGATGAACGTTTTACCGTTCAATCGCAATCGCACGTACCTGTCACACACTGCAATGTACCTTACAATACCGGATGTGAGTAACTTACGACGTGACCCCGCCGACACATTGTAAGTTATATTGCAGCGTGTAAAGCGGGCTTAAGGGAAGAATCGAGAGTACTCATACATATTAGACTGTTGAACCCGTCCATTGGCGGGTTCAGCAAGGTATATTGGGGTTTTCCAATTTAAGCTGGCCATAAGTATGAGATATTAGTTGGACAGTGGACAACTATCTTTCCCGACTCCCCAATAGGCATGATCTCTTGTCTCGGCCAAGTATTCATGGGTTTTCAACATCTAGAGAGAAAAAAGACTTTTGGCAGTAGCTTATCTCCACTGAAAGCAAAATGTTGGGGCACTGAAATTCCAACTGCCTGATTCATCTCTCTCACAGGTGCTGATCTAGTTCGATCGATATTGGTGAGTTCAGCCAACGTTTTGGCAGTGGCTTATTTCGACTGACAGGAATAGGATGGAACACTGAAATTCCAACCGCCCGATTTATCTCTCTTGCAGCTGCTCATCTAGTCCCATTAATATTGATGAGTTCAGCCAATGTTTTGGCAGTGGCTTATCTCCACTGAAAGCAAAAAGATGGGGCACTGAAATTCCAATCACTCGATACATCTCTCTCGCATGTGCTCATCTAGTCCCATCAAAATTGGTGAGTCCAGCCAACTTTCCTTTATGGAATAACAGAAATACCTTTCCAACTGGACTCTCACAAGGAGGATTTTACAAACATCCCCAACTGTTATGGCGGCACCAGGATCTCTGGAACTACAGCTTCTGGCACTATGCCTGCTGACTTCTATGATGTGATCAGCACAGGCTCACTGGGGTGTTGACCCACAGACGTTTGGTTCATAGGCAGGCTGGCAAGTTTTAAGTCCGCTTTACATGCTACGACATCGCTAAAGTGATGTTGTTGGGGTCACGGAATTTGTCACGCACATCCGGCCGCGTTAGCGATGTCGTTGCGTGTGACACCTATGAGCGATTTTGAATTGTCGCAAAAACGTGCAAAATCGCTAATCGGTGACATGCCCCCCTATTCCCAGTTATCGTTGCTGCTGCAGGTACGATGTTGTTCGTCGTTCCTGCGGCAGCCCACATCGCTATGTGTGACACCGCAGGAACGACGAACCTCATCTTACCTGCGGCCGGCCGCAATGAGGAAGGAAGGAGGTGGGCGGGATGTTCGTCCCGCTTTTCTCTGCGACTCCGTTTTGATTGGGTGGCCGCTTAGTGACGTTGCTGTGACACCGAACGAACCGCCCCCTTAGAAAGGAGGCGGTTCGCCAGTCACAGCGACGTCGCTATGCAATTAAGTAGTGTGACGGGTCTGCGTGATTTTGTGCGCCACGGGCAGCGATTTGCCCATGACGCACAAATGATGGGGGCGGGTACGCACGCTAGCGATCTCACTAGCGAGAACGCAGCGTGTAAAGCAGACTTTATTCTCTGCTAGACAGCTTGTTAGTCTCCTTTGATCACATGCTGGGGGGGAGCCAGTCATATTTGCTCCCCTCCTATATATGCTGGCTGTACTCTACCTTTCACGTCAGCTATAGCTTCTCTATACTTGTCTGGTGGGGTGTTGTGATCCAGACTAACTGATGGTTGTAGCACATTGTTACTGTGAGTGGTTTTGGTGTTAACCCTGGTTGTCCTTTTGTTGATGCCTTACTTCTCTTGCTTTTCTCCTTAGTTTCTTATTGTCTGTTGCTGTGAGTTTGCAGCATGTTTGAGTTTTGGTTTTTCCCTGTCTGTCTTAATCTGTGTTGCCATCAAATCCCTGCTCCTTCCTTCCCTGGGGTGGGGAAAGTTTAGTTCTGGTCAGGAGAATAATAAGGCACCTCCACCATCAGGGGTAATCCGGAGGTTAGGGATAGCTTAGGGTCCCCTAGCGTGAGGAACAGTATGAGCCTCCTCCCCTTGCTATCCTATAGTCACGTCATAACA